>NC_085868.1:30326594-30341594 GCF_034702125.1 Engraulis encrasicolus
TCACACACACACACACACACACACACACACACACATGCATGCACGCACACAATTTTAATTTGCAGTTTTTCCCAGTTTGATATATTTCTCTTTTATTCTCTTTCTTTTTTTATTTGTTTAAACTGTCATTTTTCTTTTATCTCTTTTTCTATAAATATTGATAATGTCTTGAAGAGAAGAGAAGAGAAGAGAAGCTGCTACAATCTTCACACAATCGCATGAATTGCTTTTCAACACCACCTCATATCTGTTGACTGTGAATGTGCCTTCTTCAGTTTACCTCGACATGCACAAGATGTGATCCCTATGCTTGCCTTTGAAGTGGTGGATTGTGGGGTGTGTGTGTGTGTGAGTGCGTGTGTGCGTGCGCGCGCGTATGCATGCGTGCGTGCGTGCGTGCGTGCGTGCGTGCGTGCGTGCGTGCATGTGTGTGTGTGTGTGTGTGTGTGTGTGTGTATGTAAGCGTGCGAGCGTGCATGCGTGTGTGTTCAAATGTGCGTGTGTGTGTGTGTGTGTGAGCATGCGAGGGTGTGTGCGTGCGTGTGTGTGCAAGTGTGCGTGTATGTGTGTGAGAGTGTGCGTGTGCTCTATTGTTGTTGTTGTAATGTTATATCCACACACATGAGCGTGTGTTTGTTTTACAGTACAGACAGAGAGCCATTAAAAACAAAGGAAACTGCCACAGGGTTGGATAAGAAGATTGGTGTCACCAAACACATAAACAGTGGCCCAAAAAATGCTAAATCCATGTGCTTAGTTGGCTTTTCCTGTGTAATGCAGATGAGAAAGAGAGAGAGAGAGAGAGGGAGAGAGAGAGAGAGAGAGAGAGAGAGAGAGAGAGAGAGAGAGAGAGAGGGAGAGGGAGAGGGAGGGAGAGGAGGCAGCAGGAGAGAGAGAGGGAGACAAAAATAGAATGTCAGAGAGATAAAGAGATACAGAGAAAAGCAACAATAGAGGAAGAGAGAGATAAAGGGAATGACAGAAGAGAAGAGAAGAGAAGAGAAGAGAAGAGAAGAGAAGAGAAGAGAAGAGAAGAGAAGAAATGATCAAAGAAAATAGAAAAGAAGAGACGACCAAAGAGAAGAGAAGAGAAGAGAAGAGAAGAGAAGAGAAGAGAAGAGAAGAGAATAGCAGAGAAGAGAAGAGAAGAGAAGAGAAGAGAAGAGAAGAGAAGAGAAGAGAAGAGAAGAGAAGAGAAGAGAAGAGAAGAGAAGACACGACCAAAGAGAAGAGAAGAGAAGAGAAGAGAAGAGAGGATCAAAGAGAAGAGAAGAGAGGAGAAGAGAAGAGAAGAGAAGAGAAGAGAAGAGAAGAGAAGAGAAGAGAAGAGAAGAGAAGAGAAGAGAGGATCAAAGAGAAGAGAAGAGAGGAGAAGGGATACAACAAGAGAAGAGAAGAGAAGAGAAGAGAAGAGAAGAGAAGAGAAGAGAAGAGAAGAGAAGAGAAGAGAAGAGAAGAGAAGAGAAGAGAAGGTTAACAGATTTAAAGCAGTAAAGTGATGGGGGAAGAGGGCAGGGTATGAGGACTGTGTGAATGTGTAGGGAGAACCCAGGGGAAGGGGAGGGTTACGTAAACCCACTTGGAAGAGGCTGTGCTGTAGGAGAGCTGCAGCATGGTGGGAGAGTAGCGGAGGATGGGAGGGTAGCGGAGGGTGGGTGGGTGTTCCCGAACAGCCGAGTGCGAATGAGTCTCATTTTTAATTAAATAAATCTCCCTTCAGCTCACTGTCAGGGAGCATTCATGTCTTACTGTCTTCCCCCGTCCCCACCTCGCATTCCTTTCTCGTTTCTCTCTCTTCTCTCTATCTCTGTCTCTCTCTCTGTCTTTCTCTCTCTCTCTCCATCCTCTCTTTTTCTCTCCTCTTTAAACCGTGCCAACCCCCCTCCTGTCATCTTTATCCTTTCCTTTTTTTCTTTCTCGGTCTAAGACTACCCCATGGCTTGCTTTTCTGTTTGTCTATCTCTTACAGTCTTACAGTCTTACAGTTTTTTTCTCTCCCCCAAAAAACTCTTTCCACTGGGACGTTTCTTTGTCTGTCTTTGACCCAAACCCACTCGTGTGGGCCTCTTTTGTCTGCACATCTTTCTTTTACTGTATGTCAGTGTGTGCATGCATGCATAATAACGAAAGGGTCACTGTGACTTGGTGCAGACCAAAAAAACACAAAAGACAGTCCAGAAGAATGGAGGAGAATTACTAGTTGTTGCCTCCTCCATTACCCCTCCCCACCAGCACCAGCACCAGCCCCACCCTAACTCCACATCTCTCCTCCCCATAGTGCGTGTGTGTGTGTGTGTGTGTGTGTGTTTGTGTGTGTGTGTGTGTGTGTGTGTGTGTGTGTGTGTGTGTGTGTGTGTGTGTGTGTGTGTGTGTGTGTGTGTGTGTGTGTGTGTGTGTGTGTGTTTGTGTGTGTGTGTGTGTGTGTGTGTGTGTGTGTTTGTGTGTGTCTGTGTGTGTGCCTGCGTGCGTGTGTAGTACCTGTACATGTGTTTTAGAGAAAGCGACACAGACCAAAAACACAAAGGACAGTCCAACGTAACACTAATGGTTAGTCCTCCACTAATGGTTAGGCCTCCTCCTCCCGTCTACTCCGCCTCCGCATCAGTCCACCTACAGTCTGATGCTATTATTCGCCGTCCACTGGCTCGAAGGACAGCATGTACGCACGCTACGTATTTACTTGTCTGTTCAAGAGAAGTGCAGGACAGAAGCAGCACTCTCTGGCAGTCCCTCTGTCCCTCCGCCTTTTAAAGTTGATGTAGTTATTTAGGGTTGTGTGTGTGTGTGTGTGTGTGTGTCTGTGTGTGTGTGTGTGTGTGTGTGTGTGTGTGTGTGTGTGTGTGTGTGTGTGTGTGTGTGTGTGTGTGTGTGTGTGTCTGTGTGTGTGTGTGTGTGTGTGTGTGTGTGTGTGTGTGTGTGTGTGTGTGTGTCTGTGTCTGTGTCTGTGTGTGTGTGTGTGTGTGTGTGTGTGTGTGTGTGTGTGCTTTCTGTCATCTGCAGGACAATAATGTTCTCTTGTTGCTCTTACTCTTCTCTTTCCTCTCGTGTGAAAATGTTTCTAGCATCTTCTACAGACAGACCCTCATTACGTCATTAGTCTTTGAAGCCATTTGAGTAATTCCTCTCCGTATGGTAACCTACGTATAAGCAAGACATCACAGCGGTGATTACAGCGTGGCAGGAACACAGAACAGAAGGTTTGCCGGTTCAAAGCCCAAACGGATCAGAACAGACATACCGTAGCAACGTTCAAAACGAGTATTGCGACTTTCTCTTCCTTACATCAATGTTCTGGAGTTGAAGTTATAAAATAGGCCTACTGGTCAAGTCAAGTCCAGTCAATTTTTGTTTGTATAGCACATTTCATATTCACATAGACTCAATGCGCTTTGTGTTTTATTATGTTTTATTTACAGTATTTAATTCAGACTCTCTAGGGCTTTTGCTCACAGTAATTGAAGAGTTCAGATGCAAAACCCCCTAACTCCATAAGGGGGTCTGAGCTAAATAGAGCAATGGTGGATATGTGAGTTTTCATTAGCATTAATGAACATTAAGTAGTTGTTGGTGAATTGGTTTGGAAGGGTCCATCTGAAGTGTACTTTAATCCCAGACTATAAAAGAGGATTCCCCAAATCAACTATGCATAATGTGCAGTGAATGCGCAGTGAATCTTACTTCTGTGGCCATTAGCACACCAAAAATATTCACATAGGGGGTACGCGAACCACACTGAAATGTACAAGGAGGTGTACAGGGAAAAAAGTTTGAGAATCACTGCTCTAGGGCTTTTGCTCACAGTAATTGTTCTTCTACTACAACCCTTGAGTCTCTATGGGCCCAATGCAGACCTCAGAAAGAAAACAAAAAACATTTTTTGGCCCTGTTGGCCCACAGCTTAAACCGTAATTACTGTTTTTAACTTTCGGTAGCTGTGCTGAACACGGAGAGGCATTTTAATATTCTAATACTCTGATGTAATACATAAATATTTCGATAACGCTTTGTTTGGTGTGTCCTGGCATAACGCTTTCATCATAGCAGCTGTTATACACTTTGCATGACTTTGCATTACATATTCATGACTGTTTCACAAGACATTTGTACCAAAACGTTCATGAACATGGAAGACGAAAGAACAGCAACTTTCCCTGATCTTCCTGATCACATTCAATCTGAGTCAATCACTTTCAAACATACTCTAACAACATCCAAATTGAATTTTACACATGTTGTGCCTGGCATAGCCAGCCAGGGGCAAAATCCCTGAAGCAAACAACGCAGTGCAAAGTATACTATAACTGCCGCACATTCTTACTGCACATTTAAAATATTTAATCATTTTGGATATCACTGTGCTTCTATCAGTAGGCCTGAAAGTTGACAGTCTGTTATCATGGCTTTATGGAATTCATAACAAACATCAAATTCATATGCTGTAGTTACAGTAATCTACGACCTACGACTTGCTCATCATAATGTACACATAACTTTGTTATGTAAAATAAAGTTAACACGGTTTTATTTTTAAGAAGCTTACGCAATTGCCCGACATGTTCGCAAAGGGACTGTGAAGGAAAACATCTCAGCTGCTGTGTGTGTGTGTGTGTGTGTGTGTGTGTGTGTGTGTGTGTGTGTGTGTGTGTGTGTGTGTGTGTGTGTGTGTGTGTGTGTGTGTGTGTGTGTGTGTGTGTGTGTGTGTGTGTGTGTGTGCTTGTGTGTGTGTGTGTGAGTGTGTGTTTGCGCATGAGTGTGTGTGTGTGTGTGTGTGTGTGTGTGTGTGTGTGTGTGTGTGTGTGTGTGTGTGTGTGTGTGTGTGTGTGTGTGTGTGTGTGTGTGTGTGTGTGTGTGTGTGTGTGTGTGTGTGTGTGTGAGTGTGTGTTTGCGCATGAGTGCGTGTGTGTGTGTGTGTTTGTGTGTGTGTGTGTGTGTGTGTGTGTGTGTGTGTGTGTGTGTGTGTGTGTGTGTGTGTGTGTGTGTGTGTGTGTGTGTGTGTGTGTGTGTGTGTGTGTGTGTGTGTGTGTGTGTGTGTGTGTGTGTGTGTGTGTCCATGGGTGCGTGCGTGTGTCCAGAGCTGCAGCCAAGGGAATGTCAACTTCGGCCCAGTGAGGCCCGTGTTGTCTCATGGTCAGGTGGAAACGTCAAAACAACTCAGACTGCAAGGCCTACGCAGATAATACGCTAAGGGCAAAATACAGTCCGGGAGAACATCATCTGATCTGATAGATGGGAAGAGATATCCCAACACTTCATAAACATGTTTTTCTCAAACAAAACATGTCACAAACCGACTGTATCAGGAGCTAGACATCAGCACCATGACAACTTGATTTCTAATGCAAGATGTTCATCTAACCTTGAACCATATAGCTACTGGAAGATGTTAAAAAGCAAACACAACATACTGTATGATCACCCATCTGGGTCCTTGCAATGTGGGATTAAGGTGCCACCTGTTCAAGGGCACTTGATAGTTGAGGGTGCAGTCTTCCTATATAGCCTCTTTGTGCAGATGGGCCCGTCAGCGGCCCCTTTCACTCTTCGTTGAAAAGACTTAACAACATCCTAATAACATGGCAATGACAATACAGATATCCTTAACCCCTTAGCTCAGAGGCAGAGGGTATGTCATAAACCTATTGTCACCAAAATTGTCATGGCTGTGTCTTTATCTGTTACTTATTATATGGTTGTGACGTCATCTGTCGAATGCTCCATTCATTTCAACGGGGCTCCCCAACGTTCGCACGTCTGTTATTTTTCGATAACGGACGGGTTGGTCTATAACAGACCGCTGTCAATGGCAACAAGACTTTTCACTGCTAAAGGGACTTTTCAACAAGACTCTAATCAGCTGCTGTGATAGACAACACCTGTTGTCCTGGCTACCTAGCTGTTGCCTAGCGGTGTTCCACAACGGCACTGTTTTGTTTTGCGCAGCAACATCTTAACATTAAATAGGCCTAAAGAAATGTCCCCGCCATGTGTGAATCATTTAAGTATATCCATATAATAAGCGGGTTAACTTTCGGCGAGTCGGTCGCTTTGTGGAATAGCAGCACTTCAGAGAGAACAAGACCCCTCCGCTCCGCGTCGGGGTCTAAAGATTCTCTCTGTCGTGCTGCTATTCCACGGTAGCGACCTTCTCGCCGAACGTTAACCCTTACATAACATGGCAATGACAATACAGAGATCCTTAACCCCTTAGCGCAGAGGCAGAGGGTATGTCATAACCCTATTGTCACCAAAATTGTCATGGCTGTGTCTTTATCTGTTATTTAAGGCTATCGGTAATGTCATAGCAATGTTGTGATGATGTAGTTGAGTATTTTCAGCAATAATAATGAATAGGCCCGCCGGCGACCCCATCTGCACTAAGAGGCTACATCAGTGTTTCTCAAAGTGGGGCGTAAGCCCCCCTGGGGGGCGCAGAGGCATCTCAGGGGGGGGGCTTGGACATCTGATCCCCAAGGAAATGATTTCCTGTCTCGCCAATAAGTCAATAAGTTTAAAGCCCTGACCAACATTATTTATATTATTAATTGTCGTTCATTTGAATATCATAGGAAATGAACACACATCTGCATGCTACTGCAGTCCCTCTTTGTTTAATTTCACCAGTCATCACCTTTCCTTTGATTCTGCGCAGCGATAGAAAAATCAGTCGAGAGAACTGCTGTTGCTTGGGGGGGCTCGAAGCATTCAGACCCTCTGAGGTGGGGAATGATGGAAAAAAGTTTGAGAACCACTGGGCTACATAACAGATTAAAACTTGCGATTACAATTTTGGTGAAAAATAGGTTGTAACAAAAGCTCTGTGCAAAGCGACTAAACAACATTGTTGAATATTGGAAACAAACCAAGTATAGCAATATCTGGAGTTTAATGGAGAACACACACCTACAGCTTGCATTTGCCGCCCGCATCCCATTCAAATGTTTGGTATAACACATTTTTTTAGTGTGCCAAACAACCTCAACAGTAACTTACATTAGGCCCACATAACATATAAAGTGAATCCTATATCTACCACGGGATTGAAGCTTTAACAGAAATGTCACTATTCTTTGGTGAAGGTGGGTGTACTGCAGCAGCTTGGTGAGAAATGAAAACATTTTGCAAGTGCCCATTACTGCATGCTGGGCTGAGCGAAAATTCTTAGAATTCTGTCCTAGATGAGAGCTTTTTTCATTTTCTTCTCTTTACTTCTCTCTTTTACCCCTGTGCCCTTGAAAAAGGTTATCTCCACTCCAAGCAGGCTTTCAAAGTATCCAAAGAATACATCCTCACCCCCTCCAACCAATACATTTTACAGGTACATGTAGACACAGTGCCTAATGCATTTCAATTTAAATTTGTGTTAACACAATTAATTATTTAATGTGTAGCATGTTTCATTCCAGTCACCAACCTAGTGTAAAGCACTCCTGTAGTGTTGGAGATGGAACCCAGAATTAGCCATGTGTCTAGTCTGTGATTAACATGTTTAGTGTGTGTGTGCGTGTGTGTGTATGTGCATACGTGCATGAATGTTTGTATGCGTGTGTGTTTGTGTATGCGGCTATATGAGCATGTGTGCCTACATGTTGGGAGTCTACAGTCTTATCTGCACTGGCAAAGTATTGCAAAGGGGGAGATTCTGAGGGCTCTGTGTTTGGCAGGTTGCCATGGCAACTGTGTTACAGTTCCGGAAGCCCCAGTCAGACGAATTTAAGAGCCTCATTACTCAGTTTGTGATTCAGGGGCTCTCTCTACATCCTTGAAGACCTGCGGGGGAGGGCATTTTAGTCACTCTTTGCACTTTCAGACTTTCAGTTCCAGTTTGATACAAGTTCTGTATTGACCGACCCACCAAACTGATTGTACCCATTGTCGCTTGTAGGTCAGTCAGTAGGTTGGTGCGCACATCCAAGACGCAGGTGCATGACAAAAGGTCAGAATATTGTGAAAATAAAGATGAATGTCCGCACACTGCTCCCCTGTTGCTTTTTTTTTTTTCAAGTGAGCGCTTTCGAGCTAGTCACTCTTCATCAGACATTCATCTTTATTTTCACCCATTGTCTCTTGCACATTTGTGGTATTCTGTCTTGCAATCATTTCATGTTGTGCCCGTGCGATGTCATCATCTTAATTTGTATCTGTACGTCACAATTGTGATGAGTACCTGATGGGTACAGAGATGAGCTACTCAGTGAGAGTCACCTGTGTTGGTAGACATCTGTAGCAAGGTTTTTACTGTCTCAATCCGGAATTGGCACTTCTGATCCAGAGAGCTACTCTGTCCTTGGCCTCAGGTGCGGTCCTAGGGGAGGGCCGACCGGGCAATTGCCTGGGAGGGGGCGGCACCATCACAAACCCCGCCACCGCGGTGAAACCCCGCCCCAAGCGGCATTGCCTCAAAAATCACTACAAACATGTGGAAATAGTTAGAAACATATTAAAAATCATTTAAAAGTGTCATTGCTACACCATGATCACAGCTGTAATAATAATATTATTTTTGAGGCTTTTTCAGTCATTATAAGCATTTGTTGCTGATATTTGCCAGGGGCTGGGCATAGGAGGGGGCGTCACCCGGGGCGCAACTCATAATTGGACAATCACTGCTTAGCCTCCCCCAGACCATTGTGATTGTGGTGCAACCAGATTTGGGAGCAAAGTCACTGAGCTACAGTGTGGGGTTACTGCAAGAGCCCATACACTGTAGGGTAGACATGTCAGTTGCTACTAGGATGTGTGTCTTTTTTTATTTTTTCTCAGGCAATGGGTTAACCCTGTTTTTAGAAACTGTCCCCTCTCCCTTTTACTGTCCAAAGGAAGTTTTCCCCCCACTGTCTTTTCTGTCGTTTCCATTTCCTTTCCACCCCTCTCCATTTTTCCTTTTCTCTGCACACCTCTTCTCATCCTCTCATGACTACTTATTCCCACTTCTTCCCTTCACTCTACTCCTGTCTTCTACGTATATATATATACGTACACTCCTCTTCTCTCCTCTACAGGTACTGTAGGCCTATATATTCCTCTTTTCCCTTCTCTCTCTCCTCTCCTCTCTCTTCTCTATCCTCTCCTCTCTTCTCTCTCCTCTCTTCTCTCTTCTCTCTACTCTCTCCTCTCTTCTCCTTTTGTTGTTGCAATCCTCTCTCCTCCATCTTGCTCCGCTGCCCCCCTCCTCTCCCCCATACATGGCTGGATTGGCCATATGGCATACAGGGGGTTTCCCCAGTGGACTGTAGATCTTTTTTGAATAAATATTTTTTAGGGGCATTTTTGATAGGACAGCATGCGAGGCGACAGTTAGTGAGTGGGAGAGAGAGATGGGGGGAGGATCGGCAAATGACCCGGGCCGGAAATCAAACCCGGGTCGCCGGCGTAGTAACCCAGTGGCCTACTGTTAGGCCAGGGCAGGGCCAACTGTACATCACTTTAGCCCAGTGGTTCTCAAACTTTTTCCATCATTCCCCCCTTCAGAGGGTCTGAATGCTTCCGAGCCCCCCAGGAAATCATTTCCTTTGAGGAAAAAAAACCCAAAATAAGATGTCACACGCCCCCCCTAAGATGCCTCCGCACCCCCCCTGAGATGCCTCCGCGCCCCACTTTGAGAAACACTGTTTTAGCCTGACCCTATCCTGAAACGTATCAGTCCTCATGCTGCTACAGCAGGTCTATCCTAAAGTACATAGAAATGAAGTATTTTGGGTGTTGCGGTTCAAAAGAGCTCATATTAGACGATGAAAATGTTGCCTCTTTCAATGCCTGGTGAACCACTCCTCTCACAAAGTGCCTGGCACGTTTTTTGTTTTTTTTTCACAACCAGTCCAGCCGCCATAACAATAAAACCCTGAGGAGACAATCCAACCCCTTAGCTCCCTTCTATCTGACACCTCTAGCTAAAGACCTGGGGAACAACAGAACAGAGGAGAGCACAGTGGCCATATATGGTCACCCCCAAAATGCATGCAAGGGCCTCGCACGCAGTGAAAAGCAGAGAAGCTCCTCTCGCTTCCCCTCTCTCTCTCTCTCTCTCTCTCTCTCTCTCTCTCTCTCTCTCTCTCTCTCTCTCTCTCTCTCTCTCTCTCTCTCTCTCCCTCTCTCTATCTCTCTCCCTCTCTCTCTCTTTCTCTCCCTTCTTGGCACCATAACACACTGCCTCGTTAATTCAAGCTGCTGATGCGTTTCACCTGCTGGAAGGGGCTGTCGTTGGTGGCTGGCGGGGGCTTGGTGGGTCTGGGGTGCATGCATCGCTCAGAGCCGTTTCAAGGTATTTCGGGGCCCTAAGTAAAGAGTGACTTGGGGGCCCATTACCCTCCCCCTCACGTAGCCCCAAGCTACACTGCCCTACAGAGCAAAAGTGCAGTAACTACGCCAACAGTCAAACTGAAAAAAGCTTTCAAAGCCTTAGTATTATAGGCTGGATAATGCAGTTACTACAAATATGACAGAACTATCTCTAAAACGAAGCCATAAGGTTTTGTCACAAGGTCAAGGAAGTGTGGGGACGCTGTGGCGCAGCGCGCTAAGCCCCCCATATTTGGACTTGCATGCGAGTCCGGCCGGGGTCATTTCCCGATCCTCCCGTCTCTCTGTCCCATTCGCTTCATGTCACCATCTTTGACTGTCCTGTCAAAATAAAAGGCATAAAAGCCCCTAAAATATATATATATATGTGTACTATGTACAGTACAGTGTATACATATAAGAAAGATCAAGGAGGTGTAATGAAGACCATTTTCAGTCTAAACGCAGGTTTGACAAAATATGTTGTTACTGTCCTTTGCCTTTGTAGGGCAGTACAGCACACAGTACACTGCGCTATACACATAAGTTTTCTCTTATCTGTGTCCCCTGTTTTTCTATTTCTCTTCTAACTACAGTATTTGAAATTTCGATTAGAGCATCATTGCACTTTTCAGTCATTGAATTTAAGGTGGTTTTGCCTCTCTGACAAAGTTGTCATTTGAATACAAGAACATAACCGGCCATTACCAGGAGGGCCCCTTTTCATCTGGAGGCCCTTGGCAATTGCCTAGTTTGCTTGCCTAGTTGTGACAGCCCTACCTGTCGTCGGTTGCTGGCAGGGGCTGTGTGTGTGTGTGTGTGTGTGTGTGTGTGTGTGTGTGTGTGTGTGTGTGTGTGTGTGTGTGTGTGTGTGTGTGTGTGTGTGTGTGTGTGTGTGTGCGCGTGTGGTGTGGTGTGGGGATGGGAGGGATGGGATGGGATGATGCTGCGCACCACTGGGCCCTCTTCATTAAGAGGGCGATCTGCCACGGGAAAGACCCACCTCCCGTCACCTCACCCTCTCCACACAATGGCACTCCGGTGCCTCGGTGATGCGTAGTTGATGGGACTGAGGGGGCGAGAGAAGAGGAGAAGAAAAGATAAAATGTATCATCTTATCTGTGAAATGAGGAAGGAGACAGCTTCATAATGTGCAGGTTGGAGACACGAAGGGAACTGAAATGAAGACAGACACATCACGGTATTAATATAACACACTGTAATTGTACCTTTTTTACCATTTGTCATCTCTGAAGTTGTACTTGATAGTCTTGCAGGAAGTATAAACTGAAGAATAGAATACAGAACACAACAGAATAACACAACAGAGTACAGCAGGATACAAAGCAATACAATACAATACAATAAAATACAATACAATACAATACAATACAATACAATACAATACAATACAATACAATACAATACAAAACAATACAATACAATACAAAAGTTATGTAAAACTCTCAACACAATTGAGGTAGGAAACCCAACCCAACACATAGCCTACATTGAAGGATTTTTTTCTGTTGAAAGAATGCAGCTTGACAAAAAAAAGTATGAGATACTGTGGCCTGAACATTGACAGTAAATAGAATGGACGCCAAATCAACGCTATTTGCCATTCAACGCTTTGAAGCCAGATTTGGGAACATTCCAACTTACATTCCACCTTAGCAACGCCAAACGCAGGTGCTGATTGGACAACAACAAGACTTCTAACGGTCAATCAAACCATGTTCTGATGCTCATTGGTCAATTTAACTTTTAATATCTCTCTAAAATAAAACATCACCACAAAAAATCACCACCCTGGTAAGTTGGAGAGCAAGGGGACCTACTAGTTGAGCGAAAAATGATCCCCCTGGAGTGGCATTTAAGGGAGATACAGGGTTTTATGTATCTCATAGGAATGAATGGGATTTGGCCATTTTTTGGTCTTTTTGGGTCCAACCTTGGCTCCAACTTGGCTTCAACAATGAAATAGAATTTTGGCCTCCATTCTATTTACTCTCAATGGGCCTGAACAACTCCATACACGTACCACAGTGACAGACAGAATGAGGGAGGTATGAGACCTGTAAAAAAATAGACAGTGGAGAAGAGAGGGAAGAGAGAGAGAGAGAGAGAGAGAGAGAGAGAGAGAGAGAGAGAGAGAGAGAGAGAGAGAGAGAGAGAGAGAGAGAGAGAGAGAGATGGCAAAAGGGACTGACATACAAATAGCAGGAAAAAGACGATAAGAAGTGAAGGAATACACTGCAGAGGTAGCCCAGCGGAGTGATAGGGAAGGGAGAGGCAGTAGAGATAGAGTGATGAGAGAAGTGTGAGGGGAGGAGAGGAGAGAAGAGGAGAGAAGAGGGGGAGATGGGGAGGGCAGACACAGGGAGAGACAGAAACGGTAGGATGGAGATAAGCCGCCCAAGCCGCGACATCTGGCTCAGTCAGACAAACACGGCTCGTCCGTACATACACCCCCCTTCCCCACCCCCACCCTTCTCTCTCTCTCTTTCCCTATCTATCTCTCTCTCTCTCTCTACCTCTCTTTTCCCTCCCTCCCTCTATCTCTCTCTTTCCCTATCTCTCTCTCTCTCTCTTTCCCTATCTATCTCTCTCTCGCTCTCGCTCTCGCTCTCTCCCCCCATCGTCTATCTCAGTTCCCAGGTAATTCCCTTCAACCTTCAACCTCTGGCAACCCCCCTCCCAGCTCCACTCCACCTCTACCCCCCTCTAATGTCTGTGTGTGTGTGTGTACACAGGTCTCTCTCTCTCTCCCTCTCTCTCTCTCTGTCCCTCTCTCTCTCTCTCTCTCTCTCTCTGTCCCTCTCTCTCTCTCTCTCTCTCTCTCTCTCTCTCTCTCTCTCTCTCTCTCTGTCCCTCTCTCTCTCTCTCTGTCCCTCTCTCTCTCTGTCCCTCTCTCTCTCTCTCTCTCTCTCTCTCTCTCTCTCTCTCTCCATCCCACACACACTCCACCCCACCCCCTCTTTAGTAGCCTATGTGTGTGTGTACATAGGTCTCTCTCTCTCGCTCTCTCTCTCTCTTTCCATCACACATCTACCCGACTCTTCAATGTGCGTGTGTGCACAGATCTCTCTCTCTCTCTCATTTTTTAAGTGTGTGTGTGTGTGTGTGTGTGTGTGTGTGTGTGTGTGTGTGTGTGTGTGTGTGTGTGTGTGTGTGTGTGTGTGTGTGTGTGTGTGTGTGTGTGTGTCTGTGTGTCTGTGTGTCTGTGTGTGTGTGTGTGTGTGTGTGTGTGTGTGTGTGCGCGTGTGTGTATGTACACAGGTGTCTTCTCTCTCTCTCACTCACACATTCTCTCCCCCTCTCCCTCCATCCCTCTCACTCCCCCCACCTCTTCCCCCTCTTCAGCATGTGTGTACACACAGGTCTCCGGTGACCATATGGCACAGTTTCAGCCGGGGCTGCCTATATCTCTCTCACTCACTCACACACACACACACACACACACACACACACACACACACACACACACACACACACACACACACACACACACACACACACACACACACACACACACACACCTTAGCCGGGGCTGCCTTTATCTCTCCACCGGCAACACAGCAGCCCAGTGTCTGATCCACGGCCCACATATGGCAGACAGGCAAGCAGGCAGGCAGACAGGCAAGCAGGCAGACAGACAGACAGGCAAGCAGACCGCCATCCAAGTAGACAGACAGGCAGGTAAGCAGGCAGACAGAAAGGCAGTCAGGCAGACAGGCAGGCAGACAGGCAGGCAAGCAGGCAGACAGACATGCAAGCAGGCAGGCAGGCAGACAGGCAAGCAGGCAGACAGACAGACAGGCAGGCAGACAGGCAGACAGGCAAGCAGGCAGACAGACAGACAGGCAGGCAGACAGGCAGACAGGCAGGCAGACAGACAGAAAGGCAGGCAGGCAGACAGACAGACAGACAGGCAGGCAGGCAGGCAAGCAAGCAGGCATGCAGACAGGCAGGCAGGCATGCAGGCAGGCAGACAGGCAGGCAAGCAGGGAGAGAGGCAGACAGGCAGGCAAGCAGGGAGAGAGGCAGACAGGCAGGCAGGCAGACAGACAGCTAGGCAGGCAGGCAGGCAGACAGGCAAGCAGACAGACAGACAGGCAGGCAAGCAGGGAGACAGGCAGGCAGGCAGGCAAGCAGGGAGACAGGCAGGCAGGCAGGCAGACAGGCAGGCAGGCAAGCAGCTAGGCAGGCAGGCAGGCAGACATGCAGACAGGCAGAAAGGCAAGCAGGGAGACAGGCAGGCAGGCAGGCAGACAGGCAGGCAAGCAGCTAGGCAGGCAGACAGGCAAGCAGACAGACAGGCAGACATGCAAGCAGGCAGGCAGGCAGGCAAGCAAGCAGGCAGGCAAACAGGCAGGCAGGCAGGCAAGCAAGCAGGCAGGCAAACAGGCAGTCAGGCAGGCAGGCAGCCAGACAGGCTGGCAAACGGACAGGTAGACAGACAGGCAGACTGACAGACAGGCAGACAGACAGACAGACAGGCAGGCAGGCAGACAGGCACACAGCCAGGCAGGCAGGTCTGGGACAGAGAGGTGGCGGTGGTGATGGTGGATTGTTGAAGTGGTGGAGCTAGATTCAAGTGGCCAGTAAGGGTGAGTGTGAGTGGGGGGTACAGGTGCTTGGTACGTGTGCAGGTGGTGGGTGCTCAGGTAGGGTATGGTGGGGCTAGCAGGTGGATGGAGTGGGGAGGGACAGAGGGGAGAA
>NC_085868.1:30346594-30361594 GCF_034702125.1 Engraulis encrasicolus
TGAACAGGCGTTATCAGCCTAATACGTGGCAGTAGCTTAGAGAGAAGCGCTGCCAATGGGATAAAATGAAATCACATGGATTTAAATGTCATTTAGTCTGTAATCTTTCAAAAATCAGGAAAACTTGTTTTTACGAAAGGCAAAATAGCGCTGTGACTTTCTTCGAAACGCAACGAGGTGCATGTTTTGCTTGTGTCTGTTTTCACTCCTATTACACCTAATGCCTCAATTTGGGAGACAATTACTTTCAGTGAATACAGGATACAAGAGATAAGGGAGTTTAATACTCAGTACATTGTGTACATGAATCAACATGGTATTAGAAGCCACAGCCCCATAATGAATGTCTTTCCCCCAGTGGAACGCTGTATAGTCATTGAAAAGTTAACAACCAGAGTACTACACTACTATGACATACAGTAGCACAGGCCCTTTAGTAATGCACTACAACTTGGTAATTGCCATTCTGGTACCAGCAAATGTATAATGCCATGTGTTAACAGGGTAATGCAAAGACACATATAGAATAACAACACAAACGCTAATGTAACAGCATATGCTCAGTAAATTAGATGTGTCCAACTCATTGGGATCATCTGTAGTCTTTTCATGTTCCATTTTATAATTACATAATTTCTTTTTATTTGTGGATTGGATTATTAATTTTACTCTCCCAATTTTATCAGGTAGGATACATACTGTACAGTTTAATAAAGTGGACCACAACATGTGATATTATCTGTGCTTAAACTGTAAAATGGAGATTCTGTACCATTAGCTCTTGTTACAGAAGAAGTCAGTTCAGTCAAGTAGCCAACAAATAGGAAAACTCTCAAAGGAAACTGTAAAATGAACTTTTCTTGTTTCTTGGCTTCTGCAGATGGCAGAAAAACACCATCCAGCCCCTCAAAGCTAGGGTAGCACCGTAGAGCAGCACAGAGTAGAGAAGAGATACTTTCTTCATCCCAAAGAAAATGAAAGTGTCCCATAGCATAGTAAAAACATAAAATATCAGAACAGTACAAAGCAGGGGTGCGTTTCTCAAAAGTGTAGTTGTTAGCCAGTTACCAACTGCCAATTGCCAGTTGCATATGGGAAATTGCACTGCAAACAACAAAGTAGCTAAAATAGTTAGCAACTATGGTTTCGAGAAATGCACCCCAGAACAGTCCCAAAAACAGCTCCACATCCTCAGCAGCATAGATTAGCTGCACAGTAAACTGTTACGTTTCTGTTCTTCAGATGGCAGGAAAACACCATCCAGATCCCGGCCCTTCAAAGCTCTTATTAGCTGCACCTGAGGGGGCCCCCCATGACCCTTGACCTCTGCCATGACACACGTCCGGCGCTCCTCATCCCTCACATGATTTGTCCTCCTATCTGGAGTTTGTCAGGCTACAAACGCCTCGTGGGTGCTGGGCTGAGGAACGACGCATCGCTGAGGCCTGTCAGCCCGATGGAGATGGAGGAGGAGGAGGAGTGGGGAGAGAGGGTGAGGCGTAGTGGAAGACTGGGAGGTAGATGGTAGGGAGGGGTGTAGTGGGCGCGGTATGCGGGGGTACACAGTCCACCCACTTCTGAGATTTTTTTTTTTTTTTTTAATTCTGTCCGTGTTTGAAACCCAAAAAGGGGGTTGACATTATACATTGCGTAATTAATTAATTGATGACTTCACAAATCGCGTACCACCACTTAAAAAATATCCACTACACCACTGATGGTAGGGAGCTGGGGTGATGGTGAATGTCAAGAGATTACAAGTAGATGATGGCTTTGTTTTGTGTGGGGAGGGAGGACGGTGATGGGGGTGTTGGTAGAAGGTTTTGAGTTAGATGGACTCGGGCGAAGTGGTGAAAGACCGGAGAGATTGTGGTAGTTGGGGGGCTGGAAGTTTCTGGTGGTGGTGGTGGGGAAGAGTTTGGATCGAGGTGGAGGGGTGGAGTGGGGTGGGGAGGAAGACAGTGGAGGGGTAAGTTGGAAGTAAAGTGGTAGCGGAAGTCTGGGAGATTGGGTAGTGAAGTGGTGAAAGACTGGTGGTGGTTGGCTTTTGGGAGGTGGTGGTGATGTGTTAGTTTAAGACCAGGTGCTAGATGGTGGAGGTGTGAGATGGATGTACTAGAAGGCTATGTGTTAGAGAATAGGAGATAGGGGGTTGGATGCTGATGGTATTGTTGGAAGGATGGTGGAGGGGTGAGATGGATGAGTGAGGGGTGGTGGTAGCGGAAGGCTGGGGTTAGATGGTGGGAGTCAGCCAGGTAGCTGGGGTGAAGCAGTGACAGACTGGTGCTAAGATGGTAGTGTTTAGCAACTGGAAGCTGGGCGCTACTTATTTCCAGAATTCATGCTACCCATTCACTAATGTTACATTTTTCATGAATACTTACCTCCACCATTATTATATTACATTATTAGACCATTATGACTGGGAAAATTGCACATTTCATACATGAAAAGGGGAATCTTCTCCATGGTTCCCCATTTTGAATTCCCAGAAATAGGCATTTTTAGCTGCAAAAATGACTGTACTTCGGTCATACTAGAAATATGAATCTATTACTTAGTAAACTTTCATGAAAAGATCAAATTTGGCAATAGGCAACCCAGTTTCAATAAGCAGCATAGTTGCAATACCTTTTTTGACCATTTCCTACACAGTGCACCTTGACACAATACTAATAATAATACATAAATCAATAGATAAATGCATTTTTGGCCTGGGGGGGTTGCACAGAGTAAAGACTTCAAAAAGATGAAAATGCTATGGAGAGGTCAGATGCGCAGTGGAAAAGATAGACCTATCTGGAAAATAACATACAACACAACATATAGGCCTACAGTAAGCTGGGGGGTGAAATGGTAGTGGAAGGCTGAGGTCAGAGTGCACTGTAGGTGTCAGGGAGCTGGAGTGCGGTGCTGAAAGACCGGTGGTAAGACTGTGGTGGTTGGGGGCTCGAAGCAGATGATGGAGGTGGTGTTAGTAGCAGGCTGAGGCAGAGGAGGTTGTATGTCATTCCCTGTTTATTCATTTATGTTCTCCCCCTTCCTAGTGTTGTGTCTTTAGTTGTATTGTTGTAGGCTATGTGTGAGCACACCAAATAACATTCCTAACAACTGTATTTTATTCTGTTGATATGGCTAAATAAAACTTGGACTTGAACTGAGGTGCTGGTAGTGAGGGGGCTGAGATGAGGAGATAGGCGTACAGTATTGTAGTGGTGGTGGAATGAATTGGGTTGTGGTTGTGAGACTGGTAGTGGAAGCCAGCGTGTTTAGAGGGGAGGCTGGGAGCTGAAAGGGAGGTGGTAGTACACTGTCAGTTTATCACGCAGTGTTAATTCAACAGTTGGGCAGTAGGACCCATAGCATGAGTGCAGGGCTGCTGACAACTCTGATCCGGCCCGGGACAAAATCATCTGAAAGGGTCCCCCTCTCAACACAGACGATGTAATGCTGGGCCCCCTCTTTCTTTGGGCCTGGGACAACTGTCCCCTTTGTGTGTGTCCACCACCCCCCCCCCCCCCCCCACACACACACACACACACACACACACACACACCACCCGTCAGCTTCCCTGTGTGAATGTGAACTGTAAGTGTTGAATTAGTACAGCAAAATTTGCCAAATGTGCTGGGTAGCTGGCTGGGGACTAAATGGTTGTCAGGGGACTTGGAGCGGGGAGTGAGGTGGTACTGCTATTAGCAGGCTTGAGGATAGGGTAGTGCTATTAACCCCTTAGCGCAGCGGTTCCCAAACTTTTCCGCCTGCGCACCCCCTTGTACATTTCAGTGTGGTTCGCGCACCCCCTAGGCAAATATTTTGGTGTGCTGATGGCCACGCAAGTATGAATCACTGCGCATTCACTGCACATCATGCACAATTGTTTTGGGGAATCCTCTTTTCCAATAGTCTAGGAGTTAAACTACACTTCAACAACTAACTAGACTTCCAGCATACAATTCACCATACAATTAAAAACTACTTCATGTTCGTTAATTCTGGATAAAAACTCACATATCCACCATTACTCTATTAAACTCGCGCACCCCCTTATGGCAGGCCGCGCACCCCCAGGGGTGCACGCACCCCAGTTTGGGAACCCCTGGCTTAGCGCATAGCCTACAGTATGTCATAACCTTACTGTCAACGAAATAGTAATGCCTATGTCTTAATCTCTTTCTTAAGACTCTCTGTGATGTCATAGCAAAGTTGTTATGATGTAGGTGAGCATTTTCAGCAAATAGTGAATAGGATCACAGGCGACCCCACCTGCAGTAAGAGGCTACGGGAAGATGGATTTGAAGTGGTGTTGTGTGAAGAGAAGGGGGCAACAGGGGTTAAGTGGTGGTGAGAGCTGGTGGTTGGGGTGGTGAATGGGGGACTGGGAGCTGGGAAGGAGGAGGTGTTGGTGGTGGTAGCAGTAACATGAGTTTTAGTTGGAGGTTCTGATAGTAGGTAGTAAAAGTCTGGTGGTGGAAGCGATGAACGAAGGGGGGGGGGGGTGAGAGCTGGGAGTGAGATGGTAATCGCGATTTGGAGTCGGAAGGGAGGTGGTGCTTTTCAAGGAAGCTCGGAGTGAGATGGTGTTGGTCGGGGATGAAAGGGGTTAAGAGGCCATTCAGGTGAATCACTGGGGGTTTAAACAGAGGTGGAGAAGGTGGAGATGGTGTTGGTTGGCAGGGGGGAGGCAGGGGCAGGCAGAGGTCTCCCCCAGGGTTAAGCCATGGTAGTTGGCACCGCACAGCACAGCTCAGCTCAGCACCTCTTGCGTGAGGACGGAAGAACCTCTCTCTCTATCCCCCTTTGTTCTTCCATCCGCTGTTTAACAGGCAGAATTGGGAGACAGATGGCTGTTAACAGTGAACATACATGCGGACGGTGCAGTGCTCAAGGACACAAAGTAATATGGCCACGAGACAAGGCAGCTCGGATTTTATTTAATGGCTACAGCAGTCAGAGAACAGTCGTAGAATGTTTAAAACAGCCTTTGATCTTGTTAGAGGGGCTTTTTTGTGGTGATAAATTCACTTTCGTGAAGCACTCTGGTTGAAAAGTGAGCTCTGACAGGCCAGGAAGAATGCTTTATCTCTCTGTCTCTTCCGACCTATTACAAGAATCCCTTAACCACAAGCATCTTTACCAAGTGCAATCTTTATGTGTGTGTGTGTGTGTGTGTGTGTGTGTGTGTGTGTGTGTGTGTGTGTGTGTGTGTGTGTGTGTGTGTGTGTGTGTGTGTGTGTGTGTGTGTGTGTGTGTGTGTGTGTGTGTGTGTGTGTGTGTGTGTCTGCATGTGTGTGTGTGTGTTACATTTTTATCTCTGAGCCATCAATGTACGCGTCATTCTTCTTGTCGGCAGTCACCTTAAGTGATTCAACTTATTTCATAACAGGAGCTGCGTCCACAACATATTCTGCTATAAGGAAAATACTTGTCACTCATCAAAACCTCAGGTTAGTAGGCCTACTAAAAACTTAATCCAAACCACCATGGAGAAAGTGAAGAGATGTTCGGATTGCAAGTGTGATGACTCAAAAATCCTGTCAAACAGATTCAAACACAAACAGTGCTTCTGGGTCTTCACCTTTTTCCTTGGTGTAGGGGCTCTCAAGTGTAGTCCAGGATGAGAAGTTCTGAGGCCCTCAAGGTTGCGATTTTTTAATACTTTTTATTTGGCTACAATTGCCTACGCGTTTGCCTACGCCTTAATACGCCCTGAAGAAGGCCTTTAAGGCTGATCCGCGTAGGCAATTGTAGCCAAATAAAAAGCGTACAAAAACCACAACCTTGAGTGCCTCAGAACTTCTCTTCCTGGACTAAACTTGAGAGCCCCTACACCAAGGAAAAAGATGAAGACCCAGAAGCACTGATTGTGTTTGAAACTGTTTGACAGGGTTCTTGAGTCATCACAACGTCTCTTCCTTGGCTGTCAAACAGTTACCATGGAAGAATGTCCAAGTAATACAACTATTGCACATTTCCAATGTCTCTCAACGTACGTCACTATTTTATGAGCCTCACCTTCTTTTCTTTTCGGCCTTGACACCAAGGTTTCTTTTTCTATTTGTTTTTCTTTTTTAGCTGCTGACATTGCTAAATGGGAAGAGCAAAGATTTTCAATCGATATTCAATATTCCTGGAAATGTGTGAAATGATAGTTGAATAAAATGTGTAGTATGTAGTATATTGTGTAATAAAATGGATGTTTCTACGAAGTACAAAATGCACTAGGTAACTATACGCTGGGAGCACAAGGGAGGGAAATTTCCTCTGACAGATAGTGATCTCTTGTAGGTGCAGAGTTCATATTTGTCATTCACTTTTCGTATCTCTTCTATACAACAAAGTTCTGTTATGAGGCCCACATTCTTTTCATTTCTGCCTAGATATCAAGGTCAGTTTTCTTGTTTTATATAGGCCTATGTTTTTTTAAGGGCTTTTATGCATTTATTTGACAGGACAGTGTGAGATGGAGACAGGAAGCAAGTGGGACAGAGAGACAGGGGAGGATTTGAGAAATGGAAAGGACAGGTAACAGTGATGGATAAATAATAAATACAGTACAAATTAACATTTAACATTCAACATTGAACATGTAGACAGAAGATAAGATAAATACAGAATGTAGAAATTACAGTAATAGACAATAAGAACAGTGACAGTAGCAATAGTAACAGTGATAATACAGTAGTTAGCCTATATAAGAGTAGTACATTTGGAGTAGTAGCATTGTAAGCAGCCCGTTGTATTGTCTTATTGTTCAAGGAGTGAGGTAGTGCAGGTAAGGTGCAGTCTCATGGTGCAGTACCGTGTGTGTGTGTGTGTGTGTGTGTGTGTGTGTGTGTGTGTGTGTGTGTGTGTGTGTGTGTGTGTGTGTGTGTGTGTGTGTGTGTGTGTGTGTGTGTGTGTGTGTGTGTGTGTGTGTGTGTGTGTGTGTGTGTGTTCTGGGGTAGTGCAGATCCAGTCCAATAGTGGAATACAAAAAGTCGAGACTGTGCTGTACTACACACCGTGCAGTCCAGCATAGACCATTGTATTCCAGTGGTCAAGTAGCAGCATTTAGCAGCATAGTTGGAGGTGCAAGTCATATGACGGATAAACAAAATATAGTGTGATGAATGCCTCTACGCAACATGTACACGGTAAATGCAAAAGGTGACTATGGGCTCATGGGAGGGATAGTTCCTTCCTGTGACAGATAACAATCTCTCCTAACCCCTGGTGCAGAATTCACATTTGGCCTTTACTTTCCTTTTATTTCTTCCTTGACATGAATGTTCTTTTTTTCATTGCTGTTTGCATTACTTATTTGCATCAGAAAAGCTTTGAAATAATATCAATACTATGTGAAATGAGAGACAAATAATGTGAAATAAAACAAAAATAAAACGTATTTCTGCGTAACCTGTAGAAAATGCACTAGGTAGAGAGGTGGTGTGATCAGAAGGGCAGGGAGGGATGGTTCAGCTGGAATATGAAACACATTCTCTCCTCGTTGAGATACATTGGGATTGAACATGTACAAGTCCCAAGAAGGGGAGGTGATATCAATAATATTATTTTAAGAAGAGAGGCATTTTATAGGCCTTTGAACATGTGCAGTATTTTGAACATTAAGCCCCCAGTGATTTGCCATTTTGTGAATGAAAGAAAAAAATATATATTTACAAAATATTGCATAAAACATGACAGAAGCCATTAGTGGTGTGGATTGGCACTGCCCTCACGATCCGATTCGATCATGACTCGGGAGGTAGTGATTCGATTCGATTCGATTCTATGCGATTCGATCCGATCCGATTCAATTCTACAATGCATTGCAATGCATTACATTTCTACTGAAAGCAAAGCAAATGTTTCATCAGTCATGATGAGGCAACACAAGTAGTCAGATACTGAGCAACAATTTATTGGCTGTTTTCTGTATCAGTCTGGATCAGTCTGTATCAGTTTTGCAATGCTTTGAAGTACTTTTATTTAATTTAACATTCATTTGCTCCCGAAATATCCATGGACGTAATTGAAACTTAAAAAAATTGAATTGAATCGTCCATGCCCCGCATTGGATTGCATCGCCGGATCGATTATTGTTGACACCACTAGTGTGTGTGTGTGTGTGTGCCATGTTACGCAAAAAATGTTGGAAAACCAGTGAATACCCCTGAACACTTGATGAGTGGCATATTCTTTTATATTGTTTAGTGTGGTTTTAAGAACAGATTTGGACATGCCCATAGATGGTCATTCTAAGGACGGTTGAGACAAAATCCAAATAAGCCAAATGAGACAGCAGCAAACATGAAATAAACAGAGAAGGTGACTCTGAAGCATTGTAGACAACTCAGAAAAGGGGCTTGATGTCCTTTTATACCCTGTCACCCCAGGGCTTCAATATGGACTTTGATTAAATGTTTGTGACTGCTTATGATCATTGTATTGCGCTTATAGGCCTACCTGTTAAAAAGTGTTGCTTTTGTTTATGCTTTTCCTTTTGTTTATTTTGCTGTATGTGTTTCATTTTCTAACAGGCCTGTTAGAAGAGGTATTCCTGGCTGCATGCCATTATTGATTGTAATCACTAATAATTGTTTGTCAAGCCTATTTAGAACAGCTGGCTATCAGCTGATTACGCAACTGCCGATCAGCTGTGCAAGTCTCCTCTTCGTATTCTTCTAACGTATAACTGTTTTTTAACTTTTGTAAGATTCCTAAAGAAGATCAAAACATTGCTACTCCAAAGTCTTTTGCAAGCACTGTGCAGATCCCTCCCCCATCTAGATATGCTTTGCTTTATTATTTGGTATCTGCTGATGCTTTTCTCTAGATGTGCGCACCCTCCACTACATATTGTCTCCACAATACGATCTCATAGAATTCCATGACATGAGCAGCAAGGACCATTGCGACACAAAATCTGTGGCAGTTTCACAAATATTTCACAGTGCTTTCCGTGTTGGTCCCACAGAAGTGATTTTTCTATATTCCCACAGCTCTATGTTCCCACAGTCTTATGTTCCAACTTGTGTTCTCTTCTGATTTTTCTAATTTCAACGATTATTTTCTCAAAAATCATTCCTTTCTAACAGGTTAGGGTTAGGAGATGTTTTGGTCAGGAACAACTTAAATTGCTATAGCATTCTATTGTTTAACAATACAATTTGATATCGACTGAGTGGAAGATGTTGGCTATTTCACCACTGGTTTGTATGTTTTCTAATGATAGACTTAACAAATAGAAAGCACTTCTGTGAGTTTATCACGGAAAACACTTGCAAGATCCCAATACAGAATTTTAGCAAGATCCATGAAACTGCCACAGATTTCGTGTCCCAAGAGTCCGTGTTCATTTCACGAAATTCCGTGAGAGCAGACTGTTCCTTTGCCATGTAGGCCTATATCAACCTGGGCTAACCCCTGGTGCAGAGTTCACATTTGGCCTTCCCTTTCCTTGTCTCTCTATGCAAGTCTCACATGTGTTTTATTTCTTTAAAATGAAGGATAAACCAAAAAATGTATGATGAGTGATAATAAATCTTTTTGAACTATGCGGTAATGGTGGGGGCAGAAGGGAGGAATGGCTTCTTTTGACAAATATCAACCACGGCCAACCCCTGCAGAGTTCACATTTGGCCTTCCATCCCATACCTTTGTCTGTTCTATGCAACATAACTCTTTTTCATGAACCTCACATAGGCCCTTATGTTTTATGTTTTCATTGACATTAATGTTTGTTTTTCTTTTCCTTTTTTTCGCTCTTTGCTTATTTGGAACAGAAAAGCAAATGTATGAAATGAGAGATACACTAAATGTATTATGCAATAAAATAGAGTATTTATAGAGGAAGGAGTGACTCCCCTGACAGGTAGCTACCTCTGCTAACCTTTGGGCCAGAGTCCACATTTGGTCTACATTATGTGCACTGCTCAGGTATGCTGGGTTGCACCGGTAGCGTGCGACTCAGCCTGGCGTGTAGCCTATATTTACACCCCTGCCACACCCTGCATTGTGGCTATTAGTAAAACAAACTTCAGCAAACAGGCTTGACAGGCAGTAATTATTGGGAGTGTTTGCAAAAAGAAAAAAGAAAGTGAAGAAAATTGATCCACATTGTGTTTCACAATAAGATCCATTCTGTGTCTGAACAAACAAAATGTTTATGAGCTAGTAAACTAAACAGCCCTTTAACCGGACGGAGGCAGAGCCCTCTGTTAATAAATGCAAATTAAAATTTATTTGTAAACAAGTGTTATTCTTATTATTGTTGCCTGGTTTGCTCTTGAAGGTCTAGTCTGCCGGATAGTCTGTTTGAGTTCAATGAAAACTACTGAAAAAACAACAATTAAAATGTTGGTTATTTAAAATGCCTCAAGCAACATATTATGGCAATGTAAAGCCTCAATGTTTTTAGGCTGGTTCAAACTGCAGTGTACCCACAACACTGTAAAGAGAAGAACGAAGAGTAAGTTATGAAAACTCAAAAGGATCTTTGTAACATAACATAACAGGTTTGCCTTAACTTTAAAAGAACATATTTTTTTCCTACAGAATGTTGCAGCTGGCACTGTGGGAATTCTCAAGATTGGGTAAACAAAAGCAAATTATTAGGAATGATGCCTCCGTGCTGCGATGCGAAGAGCCAACTTTGTAAGGAACAAAGCCTCTGTTTCACACCCACCGCTAGGCAGTGTCTACCCCCGAGGTGGCTTACTAATGAAGCGTAATTCATAGCAGCAGGGCTGGACTGGGCTAAAAAATATTTTTTTTAAAGGCCAAGACATTTCTGCACAGCTCCTACTAAATTGTGGGATGATCTACAACAGCATTGGCCCCTGAGGACTGTCCGGGAAATGGCCTGTATGCCAGATTGCGAGTCCAGGCCTGCAGAGCACTATAAAGCCTAATATTTGGTCCAAGTGGGAGCAAACTGTACATGGACACTTTTGGGCCAGATGAAGCAAATGTGGCTGTGTGGAGAGGAGAGGAGAGGAGAGGAGAGGAGAGGAGAGGAGAGGAGAGGAGAGCAGAGGAAAGGGAAGGAAAGGAGAGGAGAGGAGAGGAGAGGAGAGCAGAGTGGATGAGAGCAGAGGAGAGGAGAGGAGAGAAGAGGAGAGGAGAGCAGATGAGAGGAGAGGAGAGGAGAGGAGTGGAGAGCGGATGAGAGGAGAGGAGAGGAGAGGAGAGACTGGGAAAGCAGGTAGAGGGAGAGGAAAGCAAAGCAGAGGAGAGGAGAGGAGAGGAGAGGAGAGGAGAGCAAAGCAGAGGAGAGGAGAGGAGAGGAGATACGTTTAGGAGATGAAAAGAGAGGATAGGAAAGGAGAAGGAGAAGAGGAGAGGAAAGAATAAGAGGAGAGGAGTTAGCTTTGCTTTGCACCATTGTGAGATATCTTTCTCTAAAGAATATAGGCCTACTTACTGCATGTGAATGGAAGGTGCGATGGTGCAGTGCACTTGTAGCCTGGGTATCATGATACAGGTGTCTATAGGAGCCTAACTGATACCCAGGGACTCAAGTTTGAATCCAGACTGGGTCTACTCCATCTCTCTCCCCAATCATTTCCTGTCTGCTATTCAATGTCCTGTCAAATACAGTCCCAAAGAAGCTGAAAAACATACCGGTACTGAAAAATGGCCTGTGTGATTGCCCAATGGAGGCGCATGAGTCACCACCAAATTCCTTCAACACCAATGTGCTAGTGGCCCATTACTGTAAACTAATGGTCTAAAATAACATCTTTATACCACTGTCACTCAGACCGGGTGACAAAATCATTAGGGCAATAAATCCTAAACACACACACACACACACGCCTGTGCTGAACCAAGAAGACCAGTGTGTGTGTGAATGCTGCACCGAAAACAGACTGCATTATCACAGGACGTGTCAGTGTTAGTTGCGGTGGAGATGCTGTTAGCCGGTGGCAATGTGTCATCATCATGCAGCCCACTAAGCTAGCTATCTAGCACACATCATGTCCTCCTTATGCAGGGCCGCTCACAGCTTTGGCCAGCCAGGACCAGGACAAAGCCATCTGAAAGCCCCCCCCCCACCCCCCGGTGGTGTAGTCTACTTTATTACAGTGGGTATACTGTATATATTTGTGCTATTCAAAACAATGGATCAATCAATTTTAAGTGGGTATACTGTAATCCCTGAAATTTAGAGGTACCAGCGTTCTACACCACTCCCCCCCCCCCCCCCCCCCCCCCCCCCCCCCCCCCCCCCCCCCCCCCCACAATAATACATACAATGTAATTATCACCCAATTCTGCCCCCGCCCTCTCCCTGGGCCTGAGATAACTGACTCCTTTGCCCCCGTCCAAACACACACACACACACACACACACACACACACACACACACACACACACACACACACACACACACACACACACACACACACACACACACACACACACACACACACACACACACACACACACACACACACACACACGTCATGGCTTCACAGCTCGGTTTTCACCGTGATTGCGGAGAGTCTGGAAACCCTCAGTGAAGATCGAGATGGGCTCTGTCAGATTCCTGGCTGATTAGAGTGTGCGAGCTGCTTGTACTGGCTGACCCAATCCCCTTGTGGAATTATTCGAGTCCCCCGTCACCTATTACATCCCTAACCCAAACAAATTGCCGTGACAAAAAAGTCCAGGCCACCGGTGACCGGGGGATGGCGGGTGGTGGATGGGGGAGGGGGTGGATCGGAAGACATATGCATGGGGGGGAGGATTGAGAAGATCTGGAAATGCCAGGCGAGGAAGTTGCATCATAATGTAAGGGCATCCTGGCCCAGGAAATCTCTCAAAGCACACACAAATTCACACACACACACACACATGCACGCCCGCACGTGGACACACGCACACACACACAAAACATGCAGATATGCACACATGCACGCCTGCATGCACACACACACATACACGCACAGACACACACACACAAATGCACACACGCATGCACACCCAGACACCCACGTACCTATAGACTGAGGCTCACATTCAGATGAACCCGCAGAGACACAAACTCGCACACATGCAAACACACACACACACACGCACAAACACACACACACACACACACACACACACACACACACACACACACACACACACACACACACACACACACACACACAGATGCTGCTAATACTGTTGCACTTGCCGCTACTGTTGCTGCTACTAATACTGCTTGTCATGCAGTTCCCGAAGCAACGAACGTACTTGTGAGTCTCTGCCTGGCCTCAACCTTTCTGCTGTCCTCGCATAGCGGCTCAGGAGACGTAATCATTCTGTTAGGGGCTGTTAGGGAAGATCACACACAAGGAAATCAGGTAATGGAACAAGAGAGTGCACAGAGGGAGTACGGCAGAGGCAGAGCAGTGCAGTGTGCTGTGCTGAGGAGTGCTGTGCTGCGCTGAGGAGTGCTGTGCTGTGCTGTGCTGTGCTGTGCTGTGCTGTGCTGTGCTGTGCTGTGCTGTGCTGTGGAGGGCTGTGCTGTGCTGTGCTGTGCTGTGCTGTGCTGTGCTGTGCTGTGCTGTGCTGTGCTGTGCTGTGCTGTGCTGTGCAGTGCTGTGCTGTGCTGTGCTGAGGAGTGCTGTGCTGTGCTGTGCTGTGCTGTGCTGTGCTGTGCTGTGCTGTGCTGTGCTGTGCTGTGCTGTGCTGTGCTGTGCTGTGCTGTGGAGTGCTGTGCTGTGCTGTGCTGTGCTGTGCTGTGCTGTGCTGTGCTGTGCTGTGCTGTGCTGTGCTGTGCAGTGCTGTGCAGTGCAGTGTTGTGCTGAGGAGTGCTGTGCTGTGCTGTGCTGTACTGTGCTGTACAGAGTGTGCTGTGAAGTGCTGTGCTGAGGAGTGCTGTGCTGAGGAGTGCTGTGCAGTGCTGTCCTGTCCTGTGCTGTGCTGTGCTGTGCTGAAGAGTGCTGTGCTGTGCTGTGCTGTGCTGTGCTGTGTTGTGCTGAAGAGTGCTGTGCTGTGCTGTGCTGTGCTGTGCTGTGTTGTGGAGTGCTTTGCTGTGCTGTGGAGTGCTGTGCTGTGCTGTGCAGTGTTGTGCTGAGGAGTGCTGTGCTGTGCTGTGCTGTGCTGTGCTGTGCTGTGCTGTGCTGTGCTGTGCTGTGCTGTGCTGTGCTGTGCTGTGCTGTGCTGTGCTGTGTTGTGCTGTGCTGTACAGAGTGTGCTGTGCAGTGCTGTGCTGAGGAGTGCTGTGCTGAGGAGTGCTGTGCTGTGCTGTGCTGTGCTGTGCAGTGCAGTGCAGTGCAGTGCAGTGCTGTGCTGTGCTGTGCTGTGCTGTCCTGTCCTGTCCTGTCCTGTCCTGTCCTGTCCTGTCCTGTCCTGTCCTGTGCTGTGCTGTTCTATGCTGTGCTGTGCTGTGCTGTGCTCTGCTGGGAGCTGGGAGTGCTGGGGGTTTGGAGGGACGGGGGCGTTATGTGATCCTCTGATCAAAAGCCTTTTGAGGCAGGAATAGTAGGTGTGTGTGTGTGTGTGTGTGTGTGTGTGTGTGTGTGTGTGTGTGTGTGTGTGTGTGTGTGTGTGTGTGTGTGTGTGTGTGTGTGTGTGTGTGTGTGTGTGTGTGTGTGTGTGTGTGTGTGTGTGTGTGTGTGTGTGTGTGTGTGTGTGTGTGTGTGTGTGTCTGCGTGTGCGTACATGCGTGCGTGCTTGTGTACGTGCTGCTGTTTATAGAAGTATTATCTGACATACGACATCTTGGCACAACATCTGCATTATTAGGTCAGCTATCTGTTTCGACTGGAATTAGGGGGGTGCAATGAAAAGATGTTTAGGAATTATTTTTAAAAGATATAAACCAGATATTTCAGACTTATTAAAAGACCATACGATAATAACTTAAAGATAACTTGATAGATGTTACACACATGCCACACACACACCAACCTGTACTGGTACTTCTTGAGTGTTTTTCCTATTTTGGTGCTGGTAGGAAAGGAGCTCTGAACTACTGATCCATGGGTTTGCTTTTCCTGGACCTAATCCCCAAGAGAG
>NC_085868.1:30366594-30446594 GCF_034702125.1 Engraulis encrasicolus
CTGAGAAAATGTCCAGTACGCCAGATTACCAGTCCAGACCTGACCATGGCACAGCCTGTTCTAAAACACAAGTGATGAAATCCTCCTCTGAGTTTGGGATCCCAATCATAGAACAGGGAGGGGCATAGCCAACATATTATTGGACAAATGGAATGTTGTGGTTTGTATGCAGATCCACCATGTCAACACCAGATGAGAAAGGTTTCCATCAAGCTTTAGATAGTATTTGAATTAGTAGGCCTATAGATCTTTAGAATTAGTAGACGTCCCCTATGGGAGAAAATAAATAGATTCCCAGGCAACATCTCACTTGAGATTTGGTCTGGCAATAGTCAGGCTCCATCTTCACATTGATACAGCAGAGGTTTTTTTAACCAGTTAAGACACGCCGTTATAAATTTGCTGTTACCAGAATGGCAATGATCAAGTCATAGTGCATTACTTAAGGCCCTGTGTTATGTCATAGTAGTGTAGTACTATGGTAGTTCACTTTTCAATGGCTATTACAGCTTTCCACTGGGGGAACGACATGCATTATGGGGCTACTGACCTTAACTAATTTAAATTAAGGATTTTTCGCATTATTTGATTTTATCCCCAAGATCTCCACACATTTACGTACATGACCACCTGTAGTTAACGATGCATAATTTTAAAGAGACAACGATTAACATTTAACATTTCAAGAAAACACTACATTCCCCCCTGGCAGTAAGTGCCAAGCAGTATCCTGCAGTATTCTGTTTGGCAGCATGGGTTTTTTCCATTCAGCGTAGCAAAGAATAGTGCAACAGCATGGCACATCACATTTCTCAGGGCTTGATGGTGGCTGAAATAGCTTGTCTTGTTGGAGAGCATATCCACGGGAGAAATCTCTGGGTTTCACAACCTATTTGCCTCACACTGACCCAGCCTAACAGCCGACACGCTGCAGGCTTTTACTTTTAGATAGAAAACAACTGTTCCAACAGCGTCTTTTGTTTTACTTCAGCTATATCACACACATCAGAAAGTCTCCCAGGGCTCCGTGGCGAAAACGATCAGCAATTCATTTAGACTCGAGTTGACTGCCCCACGGGCAGAGTTTATGAGTCTGACCAGATTTTTTGTCAACATTCTCTGTGGAAAGGGGCTGAAATCAGTGCAAGATCATGATTGGTGAGTTCCACAGAAATGCCTTTTCTTATATGATGGAGACGGATGAGTCTGTAATTTCGATTCATTCATCTCATTCTTATTTAAATCAATTATCATATAATAGAACTAAAAAAAACAGAACTTAATAAAATGACAACTCAATAATAGAGTTTTTAATTAAAAAATGAAAAGTACGAGACAACAGTCCCTAGCCTATTTTGCAAGACCACGCTTGGGTTGAGGCCTAAAATCAGCCTGTGATATAACGCAGTCTGCATGACACATACAGCACATACCAGAGGCATTACGAATGGCATATAGAAACTAGGATGTTGGCACATTCCTTCTAACTTCTCAAATTACTGAGATAATATTCCAGAGATATCTGGCATATCACACTTGTTATCACCAAGCAAACAAAAGTTTTGTCAACATACCAGGTTTTAATAAATCAAGATTAGACAGATATAAACATAATGAAAACATCACCGTGTTAAGAAAACATACAGGGTTGTGTTACACCAGGAGCGTTTTCACCACGATAAGATCTCCTGTGGCCCCCATGTGAAAGGATATGCCCTGAACACAGCAGCTGAGCACCACACAACCAGCCAACCGCAGTGTGTCTCAGTTCAAGCCCTCAAAACGGCTACTTCAGACCCTTGTTATCGGCCATCTACGCCTTCTTCGGAGACAGACATTGACATGTTTTCCTTGATGGTTGGCTGGCATGCCTGCCGTTGGTGTGTGTGTGTTTCTGTATATCTGTTGGTTGGTCGTGGTGGCTCATCAAAGTAAGAACGTAATAGCCCCAACATTTTTCACCTAAAGCGTGTTCTGACAAGGAGCTCTTGTTAAAAAGAGCAGCTTGAAAGCCTCTGAAAAGGAACAGGTCTTCTGGGTTACTTTCTCTCACTGATAAGTGAGACACATTTTTCAAAGTGGTGTTTCCGTGTCAAGTCAAGTCAAGTAGTCAAGTCAAGTAGGTTTTATTGTCAATTTCTTTACATGCACTGGTCATACAAAGAATTTGAAATTACATTTCTTGCTTTCCCATTAGACTAATCTAGGTAAGGACATAGACAGTATAGACATAGACAGTACTTATACATGGACTTAAGACAGTATGGACATAGACAGTGCTCATACAGACATTTAAAGTGCAAGACTGGACAACAGAAGACTTGTAGAGGACATACATTAAGAGGTATCTGTTGTGCTTTTGTGCTTTTCCTAAAAAAAGTCCTTTATAGCGTTCTGACATGGTAATAGTAGCATTTTGAAGAAAATAAATATTAAAAAAAGGTCTGTCAAGTACACCAGCAGCAGTGTGTGTGTGTGTGTGTGTGTGTGTGTGTGTGTGTGTGTGTGTGTGTGTGTGTGTGTGTGTGTGTGTGTGTGTTTAGTGCAGGTAGAAGGTGCGGTGTGCGTCTTGTGTGTGTGTTCGTGTGTCTGTGTGTGTGTGTGTGTGTGTGTGTGTGTGTGTGTGTGTGTGTGTGTGTGTGTGTGTGTGTGTGTGTGTGTGTGTGTGTGTGTGTCAGTGTGTGTATGTTTGGGTTTAGTGCAGAAAGTGCAGTGTGCTTGTGTGTGTGTGTGTGTGTGTGTGTGTGTGTGTGTGTGTGTGTGTGTGTGTGTGTGTGTGTGTGTGTGTGCATGTTTTGAGTTAGTGCAGGTTGAAAGTTCAGTCACGAGTATAGTAGTGCAGGTGGAATGTTCAGTCGCAGATATGGTGGTGGGGGGATGGGGGGGGGGGGTTGTCAGTGGCCTTGCTGGCTAGAGGCTGACAGTGGAGGGAGAGTGGGTTGAGTGTTCAGCATCTTGATCGCTTGGTGCATTGTGCTGCTCGCCAGCCTGGTGGTACGGGAACGGAGGCGCCTGTACCTCTTTCCAGAGGGCAGGAGGCTGAGCAGTTTGTGTGCAGGGTGGCTTGTGTCTTTGATGATCATCAGTGCTTTCCGGGTGAGGCGTGTGGTGTAAATGTCCTGCAGGGAGGGGAGTGGTACTCCAATGATCTTCTTCGCTGTGTTCACAACACGCTGGAGTGTCTTCCTGTTCCTGTGTGTGTGTGTGTGTGTGTGTGTGAAGGGGAAGGGGAAGGGCAGCGTAAGATCAAAAAGCTCCTTGAATCCATTTCTGACGTGTTGAGAAAATAACCTATTTCCATGAAGACTTGCATGCTATATGGCTCACAGGCTAATGCTCTTTCCATGACCTTGCCAGACAACCTTGACAACCTGAGCCCAGTGCACTTCCATATCATCAAACAGGGACAGATTATGACTCCATCGGCCCCCCGGGCAAGATAACAAGAAATACCCCCCTCCATAGAATCATGAGCCTCCAAGTTTTGGGTGTTTAGTAAAGATATTTGAGAGGCTTTATTGTTGGGCGTTTGACCCCGGATAACATTTGGAAATATGGTAGTTAAAAGTACACTTTAAACACAATGTGATAACATAAATATTGACCAATAATGAAGTGTGTTTTTTGTAGTGCAGAGACTTGGCCTTCAGGGCCCCAATTGGCTCTTGGGCCTGAGCCCGGTAGGCCTGTGCATTAATACGTCCTTGCATTCAAATGGTGATATACTGTAAATACAAAATTAATACACATGCATTACACAAACTTGTCAAACCTCAAAGTGTATTATTGTAAGTGTTTATTTATATTACATTAGGCCTATATTTATATTATATTATATTATATTATATTATATTATATTATATTATATTATATTATATTATAGGCTACTCTAGGTAATGAGATTTGAATTATGCTGTCTTATACAATTAGAACATATTTGGACACAAAAACTGTTCGCTCCACTGTGCCAGAGTGTGGGTGGGCTTGCCTAATTGCGACGCCATCAGTTACAAAAACCTGCGCCTGCATGCTCTGCATCACGTCCGGTGTTTAATCAACCACTTTGGCGTGCCAGCCCAGGCAACACATTAATGCTGCCACACACACACAGAAACACAGACAGAGCAACAGACGCATAACATCCTGCTGCTCAGACACTTTCCCCTTTTTTAACGTTCTCTCTTCTCCCCGCCGCCATCATCATCATCATCATCATCATATTGATTATACCGTGTCACACTTGGCGGTGTTCACAGGAATTCAGACTCTTCTCTCCTCTCATCTCGTCTCCTCTCGTATTAATGTGTCGACGCATGAGTTGGCGTAACAGCAGAGCAGACATCGACACGACAGCTTTGAGCCAGGAATGTAAGCATAATCAAGAGGGAGATCGTAATAGCAACAAGAAAGCAAGCAAGCAAGCAACAGGGCCACTTCAAGTTATTTGGGGGCCGTAGGCTAGATAAAGGTAGGCCTACCACCCCCACCACCACCTCTGCAATCATAATTAAGAGGGAGATCGTCGCAACAAGCAAGCAACAGGGCCATGTTACGGTATTTGGGGGCCCTCCTTTTCAAGCTATTGAGGGCCCCCCTCAAGAGATATTTCGATAGCAGTATTATTGCACTTTTCAGGCATTGCATTTTGCCAAACTCGCAAAGTTGTCACTGTTGTCATTTGCAAATGCAAGTACAGAACCAGTCGTTTCCAGGGGCCTCCCTTTCATCTGGGGGCACTAGCCAATTGCCTACTTTGCTTGCCTGTTGATGACAGACCTAGCAAGCAAGTCAACCCAGCATCCATTTAGTATTTATTAAAACGAGAAGCTGTTTTATGCGGAACACGCAGTGGCTCACAGCTAACAGCTTTCAGCCTAACTCGTTGGGAGTTTCTGGGAAACTCAGTCGTCATGCTCGAAGAAGCCAATCTCTGGAGCCTGGTGTGCCGTGAGTGAGCAAGCACACACAGCTAGTTGGCTACACTACCAGAGGCTAATCCCGTCATACAGAGAAGAAGGCCTCGAGGGTGTGTGTGAACGCGTGTGTGTACAACGTACGTGCATGTGTGTGTGTGTGTGTGTGTGTGTGAGTGTGTGTGTGTGTGTGTGAGAGAGTGAGTGTGTGTGTACGTGTGTGTGTACGAGTGTGTACATGTGTGTGTGGTGGGGGGAGGGACGGGTTCTTAGGGGGGCACAAAGTGGGTACAAAGGCGTTAATACCACTGCTGGGGATGGCAAAGACGGCGTTCGTTTCCAAAGCAGGACAAAAAAAAGAAAAGAAGCAAATACAGCACATACAAACACACAGTGGGACGGACAGTCAATCAGGCTTGAGGGAGGGGGGGGGGAGATGGGCGTGGGCGTGGGCAGATGAATCTGTGTGCATGCTAAGCTGGTAATGAAGAGGAGGAGGAGGAGGTTGGGTGTTTGTGTATGGTATGTGAGGAGGAGGAGAAGAGTAGAGGAGTTGAGGAGGTTGTGTGGGTGTGTGTGTGTGTGTGTGTGTGTGAGGGGGTGGTGTGTGTGTGTGTGTGTAGTGGGATCTACCGCAGAGGGAGAGGTTGATGGTGTGTGTGTATGTGTGGTGGTGGGGGAAATTGGCTGAGATTGTGTGTGTGTGGGGGGGGGGGGGACGTTGCATGTGTGCTGTGTGTATAGTGTGTGTGCTGTGTGTGTGTATAAGTACCACTCCGCCAGGATGTCCCGTGGTACATGTGTGTGTTGTGGTGTGTGTGTGTGTGTGTGAGAGAGTGTAGTGGGAGCTACTACAGAGGGAGAGGTTGGTGGTGGTTTGTGGTGATGGGGGAAGTGTGGGGGGTATGTGTGTGTGTGTGTTTTGTGTGTGTGTGTGGGGGGGGGGGGGGGGTGCATGTGTGTGTGTGTGTTTGTAGTGAGTGTGCTTTGTATGTGTGTGTGTGTGTGTGCGTGTGTGTGTGTGTGTGTGTGTGTGTGTGTGTGTGTGTGTGTTTGAATAAGTACCACTCCGCCAGGATGTCCCGTGGTACGTGTGTGTGTGTGTGTGTGTGTGTGTGTGTGTGTGTGTGTGTGTGTGTGTGTGTGTGTGTGTGTGTGCGTGTGTGTGTGTGTGTGTGCGTGTGTGTGTGTGTGTGTGTGTGTGTAGTGTGTACCACTCCACCAGGACGTCCCGTGGTGCATGTGTGTAGTGTACTGCTCCGCAGGCCCACAGGCCCGCAGGTGCTGGTTTGATTTGGCACGGTAGATTAGGCGGCGGAGGAAAAACGAAAAACGCAAAAGCGAAACGCAGAGACAGAAGCTACATAACACGGGTAATCCGCCTGGGCTTTTCACACACACACTTTTCTATTCTATAGGTTTTCATCTGGCCCGTTATCCGCTATCTGAGACTGCCGAAGACTCTTGTAGTGCTCCCGGTAGGGGACCCGCTGTTAAGCTTTCACTCTTGTTGTCAGTGGCGTGCACCCCTCCCCACCCCCACCCCCCAATCCCTCATCTCCTTTCACGGGCTCCTCACATGGACCAAGGCACACACACACATACACACACGCACATGTAACATAGCCCCCACACTGTTGTTGAACGTCACTTTCCATTTTCGAGATTTACATGCACACACAAATGTGGTATGTGTGGTCATGTCAAGGACAAAGCTAGGGGCTAGGCGAGGTTAGCCAGATGAAAAAAAAATATAGAGAGAGTTTCACTCGAGTAAATCTTAATGCGCTTGCTTGCTTGGCCTGCAAACAGCTGACAAGTTTAAAGAAGGGGAGGAAAAAAAATCCTCCCTTTTAATTTCCTGTGCTGATAATTCCACATGATCTTAAGCTTTTTTTTTTGGAGGGAGCCGTCAGAAGCCTCCATTTCCTCTTTGTGTGTTGTGTCCGCCGCCCGCCACTGCGTAAGAGTCTCTCTGCTTCATCCATGCCTCTGTAACCCCCTACTGAGATGGACTCCCAGAGTGCCATGAAGATACTGCAGATTTTTCGCACAAGCGATCTGTGTCTAAATTTGCTTAGCGAAACAAACACGACTGGCTGGCAGTGAGTGCACCATCGCAGTTCTCCTCTGCAGCCCTTGAGCAATGCCTTGGCGCGCTGTTGGCATGCAGACACATACAAACTCTCTCTCCTTCTCCCTACCCCCCTCACACACACATGCGCACACACACACACACATGTGCGCGCGCGCACACACACACACACACACAACACACACAACAGTCACACACACACACAAAAAGCTAGAGGATGCAAATCTACATCCCGAAATTGCCTGTGTTTTCCAAAAATAAACATGTTTGTCTCCTTCTGCCTCTCCTCACGTGGGATGGAGATTGAGATTGTCGTCTACAGCGAAACCCCAGACATTTTTAAGACTCACTCAACGACATCCGAGAAGGAGACACACCGACAGCCTCTCTGCCTCCCAGACACTTAAATTACCCTCTGTAAAATGAGCTAGAACTCACGTTTTTATTTTTATTTTTTACAATAATTCCAGAGTGATCCCTGTGTATATCTGTTATTAAAAGCTTCCTATCTCATGTCAACAAACACATGAGGAACATCAGACAAAGGGGATCTTAAAGGATCTGCGAACAAAAACCAAGAGGTCTCAAGAGAGTGGGCTGATACTTGTTGTGACCTCCATACTTACATCATTCCGAAACCGAAAACCACCTACCTACATGATGGGGACAAGACTATACTAAAGCATTGTTTTCCACAGAGGTGAGGTTTAGGGTGACCAAGACAAGACGCTTGGCCTTTACAAGGGAAAACAAAAGCCTCTATATATTATAGTGTCAGCTTGTGAAAACTGTGCCGCTACCCCGAACTTGTGTTCTCATAGGCTGCGCATATTTAATCTTAACACGAATAAAAATGATAAGGGGGACACGCACGTTACCACTACAGACTGTTTCAAACAAATGCACAGAAATTGCTCCAGTTGATCTAGAGAAGAGGGGTCAACGTCTCGTAAAAACAAACCACCCAAAGGTCACACAAGAAAGGCCCTCATAAAGCAAGGCTCAAAGGTCACCTTTGAGTGTCACCAGGGGTTAAACCACAAAAGCCATGTAACCCTACATAGGATAGTGTGACCTGCCTTTCCCATCATTGTCTCCCCACCCCCCTTACACAGAGAACAAAAAAAGACATGTAAGGATTAAAATGGTGGAAACAACACCATGATCTAATTTCGTAACAATAACATGACTCCCGTCTCTCTGGCTAAGATTTACAAGTTACGTTACACATACAGCACGGCACGGCCATGATTACATTTCCAAATAAATGTCAGCTTGAGAAGTTACACAGCACGCAAGCACCCCATTTTAGCTGGGCCAAGAACAGATATGTTGTTTGAAATAAGGAGCTTAGTTTTGGCACCTGTTGGCCGGGACAAATGAACACATTAGAGTAGTGCGGGCAGGATCGACTCAGTGGGGGGTCTCCCCTTGCCCTGAGAAAATGGTTGGCTGCTGGTAATCGATACCCCCCCATCAAGAAATCCAGCAGAGGGAGACAAAGGGGTTAGGGGTCCAGGGCACAGGGGAGAATGTCGGGCCCCCAGGGGACAATTTCGAGTTGGGTCTCCATGATATTGTCCTGTATGTATTGGGTGGGGGGGAGCCTTTCAGATAACTTTGTCCCGAGCCTGGCCAAAGATGTCAGCGCCCCTGCCCTCTCTCCACTTTTGTGATCCTTCTCAGCCCACTTTGGCCCTATAGAGTGCAACTCAAGTGGATGAAACGATTGAGCTTGGGTTTCCCAGTGTGTGTGTGTGTGTGTGTGTGTGTGTGTGTGTGTGTGCGCCCCACCCCTCAACTCTGTGCTCACTGACTACCATGGCCTCACTATAGACTCCTCTGTTACTGCTGGGTAACTCTCTCTGTAGTACATGCTCCCTGGTCTTCACTCTCAAGCTGTGTCTCAGAATCTACAGGGGATAAGGTTAGGTTAGGCCATGCAAGACTGACAGATTAAGAATGATATAGAACGACAAGAGGGTGAATGGGGTGAGAGGGGGGGTGTTGAGAGAGATGGACCGAGACAGAGAAAGAGAAAGAGAGAGAGAGAGAGAGAGAGAGAGAGAGAGAGAGAGAGAGAGAGAGAGAGAGAGAGAGAGAGAGAGAGAGAGAGTGAGAGAGAGAGAGAGAGAAAACACGAGATGGAGAGAGAGAGGAAGGAAAAAGAATAAAGAAATAAAGAAAGATCCTGACTAGAAAAAAGCTGAACAAGATAAAAACAAAAAAAACAAAGGCAGCAAGGCCAGGCAAGTTTACCCCACGGTCACACACTGCTCTTAGCGCTGACAGAGATAGATGCTTCCACCAGGCTGAAATAAAGGTCTGATAACAGAATAGGGGCCAGTGGACAGAATAGGGTCCAGTGGGTATTTCGGGGGAGAGAGAGGGAGAGAGAGAGAGAGAGAGAGAGAGGGAGGGAGAGAGAGAGAGAGAGAGAGAGGAAGTGAGGAAGTGAAGTGTGGGTAGGGGGGTATGCACTTGACTTGGGAGTAAAGTAGTCCAATGCAAACGAGATAGGGAAAGTGAGACTGGAAGAGACGAGCGGGTTGCAGGCAAGTGGCAGCTGGTGAAAAGGTGAAGGAAGGCAAGGGTGATGGGGCCACAATGTGCTCAAGACGAGAACAGGGGGGCGGGGGAGATAGGGACAGAAAAAGAGAAGAGAGAGAGGTTGACTTACAGTATTTCTCAATTGGTTTTGTACATTTCTCGAATCTCTCTCGCAATTTGCAAAACATAATATTCATTCTCAAAACAGCTTTAACAAATGGCAAAACACGGTGGATAACCTGCAAAACCAAGTCTCTTGCTCAAAATCCTTATTTGTCTTTCAAAACTACGTTTTTTGTGTCAATAAACGTATCAGCGCCAGCAGAATGGTTAGTCATTGTGTCATAGTGTATGGACAAGCTTGTCAAATCAATTTCTCATGTTGTCAATTGAATAGTACACTCTTGAGGATCTTTTCTGAAGCGAAATGCTGTTTAGATTGGATGGGAAATGTTGTAAATTCAGTTTTATATTACATTGATCAGATAAGATTGAGATAGTTTCATGCATTCAGTGACAAAGCTTTTTGAGTGATATGACAAAAGCAATTGATAACGTACGAAATCACTGAGAATTGTACACAGCCATGGCATGGTGGACGAGAGCATTTGCTATATGCCGAAAACAATGAGAAACTGATTTGACCATGTGCACAGGTAACACCAGGAAGTCACAATTGAACAAAGACTTTTGAGAATCATTATTCTGTTGTCAGAAATGTACAAAACCAATTGAGAAAAACTGTAAGAAGACAGAGAGGAAGCAATGGTAGGAGGGAGAGAGAAACAGAGTGCAATAAAGTAGATGTGTGAGAGAGAGAAGGATTGACTTAAGAAAAGAGAGTGAGACAGATGGAGAGAGAAAAATATACTGTAGAGTGAGGGAGAGATGAGGAGAGACAGAGGAAGAGAGGGAAAAATAGAGAGCATGACTAGAAGAAAGAGGAAGAAATGAATGGAGGGAGTGAGCATTAGTTCAGCGTGCGAGAAAACAGAGGGATGGAGTGAGGGAGAGGTGGGGAGAAGGACCGAAACAAAGGGGAGAGAGAGATAATTTTTAGAGTTAGTGTGAGAAACACATGGAGATATAGAGAAACGCATTGAGAGAGGAGAGAGGAGGAGACTGACTGAGAGCATGACTTTAGAAGAGAGAGCAAGAAACAGATAGAGAAAGAGTGACAGGGAGAGAAAGATGGATGAAGAGAGGCGGATTGAGCGAGGTAGAGATGAGGAGTGAAAGAAGAGAGAGAGAGAGAGAGAGAGAGAGAGAGAGAGAGAGAGAGAGAGAGAGAGAGAGAGAGAGTTGTAATGAGGTAGGGCACTCTGATATCTGTAGTGGTGGTGGTTGGGCTGGGAGAGGGGCTGGGCAGGCAGGCAAGCAAACAGTAAGAAAAGACAGGCAGGCAAGCACGCAGGCAGACAGGCATGCATGCAGGCAGGCAGACAGATAGGCATGCAAGCAGGAAGGCAGGCAGGTAGGCAGGCACGCAGACAGGAAGGCAAGCAGGCACGCAAACAGGCAGGCAGACAGACAGACATGCAGACAGACAGGCAGGCAGACAGACAGACAGCAGGCATGCAAGCAGGCACAGGCAGACAAGCATGCAGGCAGACAAGCAGGCAGGCAAGCACACAGGCAGACAGACAGGCAGGCAGACAGACAGGCATGCAAGCAAGCAGGCATGCAGACAGCAGGCAGAGAGACAGGCATGCAGACAGACAGACAGCAGGCATGCAAGCAGGCACAGGCAGGCCCTGCAGCGAGGCGAGTAGAGGGGTCCAGAGAAGCATTCTTCTCTCTGTTCCTGAGGCTTATCAGGTTCCACCGGGGCCAGCGAGCCGCATGGGAAAGCTGTGAGGCAGACTAAAGGAGCCCTTTATAGATCAGAAGCGACAGAGAACAGGGGGGGGGGGGGGTTTGGTGGGGAGGAGAGGAGAGGAGGGGGGGGGAGAAGGGGGGAGGGGGAGGAGGAGGAGGGCAGGGAGCGCGAGGGGGAGTGGGAAGAGAGAGAGAGAGAGAGAGAGAGTGAGAGAGAGAGAGAGAGAGAGAGAGAGAGAGTGAGAGAGAGAGAGAGAGAGAGAACACAGAGGAACAGGGGGGGCATATTGAGTGTGAAAGAATAGAAAATGGCAAATGGACTGAAAAATGGAAGCAGTAAGGCAAGAGATTTTGATTTGGGAATGAAGATTGGGTAGGTAGGGGGTTGAGAAAGGTGGATGGAGGTGGGGTAGGATGCGGGGAGGGGCGGAGGGTCAGAATGAGGGAGCAGCACTTGGACAGAGAAGAGAAGTGTTCTCATGCCTCATCAACTACCCATGTTAAGGTCTACCACAGGATGGTCCTGCGGGGACTTCAGGAACATGGACAGACAGATGGCAGACAATGTGTGCCCAGTCCGTAGGATTTGAATCGAAAGACAGCATTTAGTGATAAGACTATCATTCCTTCCCTGTTCCTTACTCTCTCCCTCTCCCAGCTCCTGCATAATGCCTGATGTTGGACACTATAGAGAGAGGATTGTGTGTGTAACTGCAAAACTAAGAGATATCTGGATTGACTAGAGATCCTAATAGACTATTAGAGCAAAATGTTCTTGCACAAAAATAGTCGCAGTCAGCAGAAAGGTAGCGAGGAGCTAGCAGCCATTCATGTGTGAAAACGAAATACAATCGGGACCTGTCCTGCAGATTCAGAATGCAGATATTTCCAGCTAAGCAGAGTGGGCTGGCCATCGGTGGGACTTGGAGCAGCTCAGCAGCAGACACAATTAAAACTTTCCAGTTTAACCTCGCAATGAGTTTCTCAACAGAAACTCAATACTTGGCGATACTTGATGGGAAAGAGTGGAGAGCTTGACAAAAAAAGCAAGATGCTCGACAGACAGATAGGTCTACAGAGCCTAGATCATGTTGAAAACTAAATCGAACAGATTAATTTGGGTTAGGCCTACCAAACTAGCTGCAACGAATTCATGACTTAATAAAAAAAAAAATTTCTTTCCCTGATTTTATGTTAGGGTTGCCTATGTCTGACAAAAAAAACCTGGATTCAAACTCAATCGACCTTTTTGCAGTACGCAATAGTATTCTTCATTCAGTTAACAGGAAAGGCCTACCTTTTCCCCCAGGACACACCATTAAAATTGGGACAATCTCAAAAACCGGGACAGGTAGCAATATTTATTCAATAGCCTACAATTTGTAGGCAGGGCCAGCCCATTCCAAGCTTTAAGGCTATGGGGCCTCAATCAAAATTTCATTTGGGGCACCCATAGGCCTACCACCACCTACTCAGCATCAACTGCTTCATAAGCTAATTTTATAAGTGATGGGTGCGTTAGGACATAGGCTATAATAGGCTAGCTGCCAGTATCGTGTATCACAACGGAATATCTTAGTTTCGTATCAAAGCTTTACTCTTTGCTATATTCTGCATCTCCTGTAGGGTTTTTAGGCTACAACTAAAAGTGGTCCATGAAAAATGACGTCATACCCAGTCATTCAGATGTCCCCACAGATAGGCCTACTCTAGGAAGACTTATAAGGGCTGTGATGTCCCCCGATATATAATGCAGTCCCTCCAGGAATTCGCAATGTTGCGATTTGCAACTTTTTCCTAACTTCAATGAATTCCCGCGAATTCTGCGAGACAGCGCAACTTTAACCAATCACCGCGATTTCCCGCAACTTTGAACCAATCCATGTCCGTAACGTGTTGCGCTGACTTCAAGTAGATGCATAAATATGCCTGTGTTTGCATTTGAAAGCCTAAAACTCTGCCATAAACATGTTATCTGGGAATGGTCCTTGTGAAAGAACATGGTTTGCTGAAACAAATAAGGCATTAAGGGTGGTAAACTGTAATCTATTATCTATTGCTGTAATCTATTGTAGCCTACATCATTTGGAGCACTGAGCTAGACTATGGGTGTGGGAGCACACACAAAAAAATGGCATCTATTCTATAGGGTGCCTCAATACGGTAGAGTCTGGCAGTCTGATCTACAGCAGAGAACACCTCTACAACAACAATTGTATATCACTTAAATTGTATTGGCCCGATTCAAAACTTAGTGCATGAACATGCCATGAGGAGGAAAATTCGTATCATTCACTATAATAGCCTGACCAGAGGAGTGTTTTCACCGAACAGCGTTTGTATCATACACTGAGAGTTCCTACAAGGAAGAGTGCAGAGACTGGATAAAATTAACTCCAAGAATTTCTGAAGAGTGGACATGGATGCTTATCTCGATGGTGAGTGCTCGCATTTTAAAGGAACGTTGGTGGTGTAAAAACCCGGTGGCAGGTGGTCTGATGAGCCATAGCCTACTCTACTTTCGTAGCAGGTGGAATAAGGCAGGTCTGGCTAACTGGCAAGGCAGTGGGGTGAATTTCTCCACGCTTTTTATCTGAAAATTTTGGATGGCAGCGCTCGCCATTAATGACCCAAATACAGTGGCTTCAAAAAGTCTACACACCCCTCTTCAAATGTCAGGTTTTTGTGATGTAAAAAAATGACCGAAAGACAAATAAATTCACAGCTTTTTCCACCTTCAATCTAAACTATTAACCTATACAATGCAATTGAGAAACAAGCATAAAGCTTTAAATGGAAACAATAGAAAATAAAAAACTTCAATTAACATGGTTGCATAAATATACACACCCTTAAATTAATACTTAGTTGCAGCACCTTTGGCTTGTGGGCCATTCCAAAACCTCAATATTATTCTGGTGAAGCCATTCTTTTTGTAGACTTAGGCGTGTGCTTGGAGAAATTGTCGTTCTGAAAGATTAGTTCCTCTGCATCTTCATCTTTCTACCAGGGGGCCGAAGGTTTTGTGCCACTACCACGGCCCCTGTGGAAATTTTCATAATTCTCTCCTCCATAATGAAGGCCCCAGTTACAACTGAAGAAAAGCAGCACAAAAGAACAATGCTGCCACCACCATACTTCATGTTAGGTATGGTGTTATTGGGGTGATGTTTTGTGCCAAATATACCCTTTGGAATTATGACCAAGTTCAATCTCTTGGTGGAGTAAATCTAGCAAAAAATACTTCTGTAATCTCCCAAATGCATGTGAGAAGATATGTTATGGTCAGGTGAAACCGAGGTCGAACATTTTGGACATAATTCCAAGAGGTAAGTTATGTTTGGCACAAAAACAACACTACATTGCCAAGGTAACGCCATGCGTAAAGTGAAGCATGGTGGTGGCAGCATCATGCTATGTGACTGTTGTTCTTCTGCTGTAACTGGGGCTTAAGTCAGGGAGGCAGGAATTATGAACAGTTCCACAGGGGCCATTGTAGAGGCACAAAACCTTCTGCCCCCTGTTAGAAAGGTGATGATGCAGATGAACTTAATCATTCAGAACGACAATTACCTCAGACACATGCCAAAAATCAACAAAAAATGGCTTCATTAGAATAAGATTGAGGTTTTGGAATGGCCCAGACAGAGTTCAGACCTGTATGACACGGAACATCCGTTGGGCGATCTGAGAAGGACTGTGCAGATGAGATGCATTCGCAATCTGTCAGATTTGGAGTGCTTTTGCAAAGATAAGTGGAAAAAATTGTCACATCAACGTTTGCCATGCTGATAGAGTCTTACTCAAAAAAGACTGAGTACTGTAATCGAAGGAAATGTGCTGCAACAAGGTATTAGTTCAAGGGTGTGCATATTTATGCAACCATGTTAATTCAAGTTTTTTATTTTCTATTCTTTCCCTTTAAAGCTTTGGGTTTGTTTTTCAACTGCATTGTGCAGGATAATAGTTTAGGTTTAAGTGGGAAAAGTTGTGAAATGATTTGTCTTTCTGTCATTTTTTTACATGACAAAAACCTGGAATTTGAACAGGGGTGTGTAGACTTTTGGGAGGCACTGTAAATAGGCCTGTCATTATTTTATTGTTTGAAAGCCCGCTACGCAGCTTATGAGGTTACTACCTAGCAGTGTTGGGAGAAACTCGTTACAAAAGTAACTAATTACTGTAATGCATTACCTTTTTGAGTAACGCAGTAATGTAACTGATTACAGGGGAAAAAAATCGGTAATATGTCCTCGTTGCAATGCAAGTAACTTGCACATTAAAACACATTTTTTCACCAAAATTTTGTGTGGGTATTTTGTTTTCTTCACACAGTGTTTGCAGATCACCGCGAGATCAGCTATTGCCTACGATAGCCTACGTCCGCGCAGAGATTTTAAAGTTTCACGCAGAACATTGCTTCCTCTTTCACGCTTCGTCTCTCGAAATGGCAGGCTGACAAAGGATGACCGATACAGAAGATCCAGCTTGCTCGTTTTCAAGATGGGTATATGCCCACTACTTTGACTCCATTGAAAATAAGGACGGCAAGAACATTTAAGTTAAATGCACACTGTACTTGAAACCCAAACCGCTTTCCACGTCGAAAAACAGTAGCCTACAAACAATTTGACGATTTGAAGAGGTGCCATAGCACCACCAAATTAGTCAGGAAAGGAGGGGATGCATCCCATTCGCACGAGACAGGGACACGGCAGGGTAGGCTATCCGACGGGGGGGATGAGTAGGCCTATGTTGCACCCCCCTCACTTTTGTTCAACTAAACATCACTAAAATTGGAATAAATCAATTTGAAATAAAAATATTATAGGCATCTTGGCTCATTAATGCTTATTATATTTCATTGTAGCTTCAGCTGTAGCCTACTTATCAAGCCTCAACTCCACTATCGTCCTTGGCATTGTTCAACAACGTTTATGACAAAATCTGGCGCATGTGGGGGGTCGGACATAAAAAAGAACCAAACTTATTTTCCTTAAGCCTTATTGTATGTGGGTAAGACGCAATTCCTGAAAATGTTGGTTTTCAGTCTGCAGGCTTCCAAAACGACTTGTGGATGGCAGGTGAAAGTCATGCCACCTCATAGATTTGCACTGTAGATTGCCAAATCCTTATTTGCAGTCATTTTAAAGTAACTAAAAGTAATGCAAAAGTAATGTAATGCCTTACTTTAAAAAAAAAAGTAATGTTGTAATGCAAGGCATTACTTTTAAATGACAGTAACTTGTAATAAGTAGTGCATTACAGTTTTTGAGTAACTTTCCCAACAGTGCTACCTAGGCTACCAAGCCTACCTCAAAAATACCAAAATGACCACTGAAAATAATATAAACAAACATGCAACAAAATCGCAACAACACAGTAAGAAGCTCCGCAACTTTTATCGCGATTTTCTTGAAATCCTCGTGCACCATCTTTCAATTCACAATTGGTGGGACTGATAATGGCTCCCGTCTCCATTGTGGCAGTAAGTGGTAGGCCTACATGAGAAAAAATATATGAAAATGGTGGAGAGCTCATTTCTTCCTGGAACTTTGCTGCTGACAGGGGCCCTTGGTCGAGTGGGGGCCCTAAGCCATCTCATAGTTCGCTTATGCCTCAGGCCGGCCCTGTTTGTAGGCTATTGTAGGCCTATAAGAGGTTATTTCAATATTGATAGGCTACCAAAAGTCAAGTGACATGACAAACCCAAGCTTTCTTGAAACCTGTTGTTGACTTGACACTCACTTCAGAATTCCTGTTCATTCAGAAGTGTCAAGTGATGGCCTTTTAACTTATCCAAAGCATGACAGTCACAGCATGCTGCCGACTTGAATTTGATGTGGGCGAGTTGTTTGTAATGGGCTAAGAGTATTGCAAAATACCTTTCAGCTAAATTCACACACGTAACGCCCATACGTTCTTGAGGCCAGTGGGCCTAGCTTTATCGACAACACTTTTATCATTCTAGCCGAACTCAGATATCTGTTACTTGTTGCATTATCACTGTACGTTCTAGTGTCCCACTTTTCCTACTCGCCTCATTTCAACCTCTATGGGAACTAGGCAGATAGTGTGCAGCAGAGCTCTCCCCCATCATCCATTCGTATTCTTAAAAGAGACATTCTCATACTCACGAAACTACATTAGACAATACCTGAAAACTTCTGCCTTCTTGCATCACATCATTTATATTAACCTACAAGTCTCTCCGCTCCCGCCCCCACCTCTGTATACTTCAGCTACGCCTTCCTCGTTTTCTCGCAACCAGAAATATTCTAGTATTCTAAACTCTCTCTGTCGCAACTCTGCTGTCATCATTCACTTTTTGCTGACAGAGACCATTTCCCGCGCACCGATCAACAGAACCAGCCCTGGTAGGCTATGGTGGTCATCTATACATTCTACATTCTCTCACGCAACACCGTAGCCTAGGCCCTACAAACTGAAACTTTCGTTTCAGGACACTTTGAGCATTGAAATAGGAATGTTATTTTGAAATGTTATGCGCGTGAGAACACTACCTTTCCTGTATGGCATTGAATTGGTCACAGCACAGGAACTGTTATTTATTTATTTATTTTTTAAGGACAGGGCTGTGCATAGGCCAGTTGGAAGCCTACTTCAGATGGGGGTTTAACAATCTTGTTTGTAATGGACCGCATTCTTCAAAATGACGAATGTGACTGCAGACAAACTGGAGCAGCATCTGTTTCATCTAGAACTGGCAGCTACCTCGCTCGCGTTGATTATCGTGCAGCTCCTTTTGTAGTGCAGGCGGGCGCTGCTGTTTAATAATTTAGACTACATACAATTTGAACCCAACATAGTCCTACATCTCTCAAAACTGATTTCTCCTAACATCTGGGTGGGCGGTCGTGCTGTGAGGACTACCATCCACAACCTCATGATTGTGTCATGACGCCATCTCCCCTGCCATCAGACAACAGAAGGTGACTTGGGGGGGGTTACTCCGGAGGCCGCGAATGAATTGACTTGTGCAAAGCCGTGCTCCAGTGGGCAGCGATAATGTGTTTTTGTAATTTGTGGAAATGATATATCTCTGCCCCTCGACGCTATCCGTTTCGGGCGGATGCGATCGGTTTACAGACTGCGCTTGACTGGCCGTTCTGAATGAACTTGAGTGTGGAACGGGAGCAGGATTGGGAACCAGGGCGCAGCAGTAAGGCAAGGAGATGGGACAAAGCTCCGATAGAAAGGCCACGCATGACGAGGACGGCCGCACTGCAATCATCATTAACACAATGGGTGGTAGCCAAGGATATTTCCATATGATTACGTAATGTTTTTAATAACCATTATATACATCCATCCCATTTATATTTTGGAAATGTCACCCGAGCCAGGGACTGACTGTTGGCAGATGCTGCTTGTATTGTAAGGGTATATGATGACTGTCCAGTTGAGGGAGTTGGCTTGATCATAATAAAACCTTGAGTCCAGAAAGGTGTCACATTTCATTACACACACTCACTAATCAAGATTCATTAGGCTGGATTAAACAACAAATAAAACATGAAGCAAAGAGTTACGCTTTTATTATTTATCACAATCAAGTATTTTACAAATCCGCTCTACATACATTAAGACCGTCTGCTTGAATCATAAATTATTGAATGTTGTTTTTTTTTTTGTGTGTCTTCATGTATTGCAACTGATGTCGCAAGCCCTTGAATAGTTCCCCCCCCCTGCCCCCCCCCTTTCTGCTCTAGATACATCAAACCAAGTGAATTGGGTGGGAGGGACAACAATAGTGGAGATGTTTCTACTGTTCAGCGGTTGCCTCCAGGGCCCATTGGATACTTTGCCGGCTGCCTAGTCATGCTTCTTTCCTGAAGGGGAGAGAGGAGAGACAAGACACATGTCATTAGCTCAATGTGACTCAAATTCAGCTCTTCAGCTCCGTCGTTCATGCACAACAACTCTCTCCTACTTCCACAGTCTTAAGGACCCCGGTATGTATGGAGAGTAATCATTGTACTGTCCTGACACTTCATAGATGAAAGACATTGTGTTGAGCTAGCAGGCTCATCACAATGCGCACAGATTTTTCGGCAACTTCATTTCAGTATAAATACATTTTTTTGTTTAGGGTTTAAAAATATATTTTTTGGGGGCTTTTGATGCCTTTATTTGATAGTGAAAGTGAATAAATGACCTGAAATGAGTTCTTGGAGAGAAAGGGATGTGGTTAGGGTTTGGGAAATGACCCAGGCTGGATTCGAACCTGGGTCACAGGCAACTTGACCATTTATGATACAGTGCTTCAGTGTGTTACATAACAGCACCACCAAATTCTGTTTAGGGTCACAACACAACACAACACAACACAACACAACACCTCATCCTGCCATTATCTCTCAGTAGGCATGGCCACCAAGTTCGACCCTAATTTAAAAAAGTGGGCCCAAAGCCGGAGAGTAGTGTGAGGTCTTGGTCTTGCCCACATACACTCAAATGTTGCAACAGCCGGCAAAGACCCCCCACTGCTCCGAAGCTGGGCCGCCGCTGACAGCTTTGGCCGGGAACAGGACGAAGTCATCTGAAAGGCCCCTCCAAACCCAACAACAAATACAATATAATGAGGAGGACCCAATTCTGCACCCACCCCACCCACACCTCTATCCTGGGCCTGGGACAACTCACCATCTCTGTCCCGCGGCCAGGACCCCCACTAGTTATAAGTGGCTAATTAGGAAGCCCCCCCTCTTGCTGACGCTAATGGACATGGACACCACGCTAATAGACCTGGCCATGAAGGAGGAGAGAGAGAGAGAGACGGGGAGAGAAAAGGACAGAGGAGATGAAAGGAAAGAAGGGATAGAGAGAGAGGGGCAGGAAGAAAGAGAGAAAGAGTTGAGAGAGGTTGTGTGTGAGAGAGAGAGAGAAACAGATTGAAAGAGATAAAAGGAGGAGGGCTAGAAAGCGATAGATAGTGGGCACTCAGCAGAAGTCCACTCTCCTTCCCCCTAATCAGAGGACGCCGTTCTACTGGGACTGCACATATGGCAGCAGTAGCAGAGAAGCAGGCCTGCACTTATTTGGGCACTTCTAATCTGCACCCATCCCTAACACAGAGTACTGTAGATCGCAAATTACCTCCACTGATAGTATAAGATAAGCCATCAGCAAGTTGCCTGTGTGAAAAAGCGCACAGCGTACACCATCAAGGCAATTAATTTATATCTGAGCGAGTAGTGTATGCGTGGGTGCACATAATTTAATGTGCTATAGTGGGGAGTGAGTGTTAATGTGTTTAATAATGTGTGTGTGTGTGTGTGTGTGTGTGTGTGTGTATGCGTTATCAGACCACCTGCCGGTGGACTGGCCGTGTTTCAGAGAGCGATTTTGCCACGGCAGGTGTGACGGTTCATCAGGGATGTTTCAAGGTACTTGGGGGGCCTTGGGCAAAGAGGGATTCGGAGCCCCCTTTTTTCCTCTTGAAAGTATTGGGAGGGGTCCCCCTCAAGATTTTGACGCAGCATCATTGCGCTTTTCAGTCAGTCAATGAATATAGACAGGTTTTGCCTCGCTCATTAAGTTGTCATGGCGGTAATTTGAATACATGTATATACTGTAACTCCTCAATACCAGGGGTGCCCCCTCACAGCTGGGGGGCCCTTGGTAATTGCCTCGTTCGCTTGCCTGGTTAGTTTGGTCGGATAGTTTGGCGGCAGTGTTGGTCACAGGTGCTGTGTCAGTCTGGGCACCATAAACCACTCCATTACATCCACAAGAGGCTGGGCTGGGCTGGGCTGGGCTGGGCAGGAGAGGCGTCTGTGGTGGTGGGGCAGATTTGAATGAGGTGGTCGGGTCTTTTTTGCTAGCTTCTGGGTCAATGCACAGGTGCAAATATGAGGGCTTCTGTACAGACCACAACACGAGCAGATTTTGTTTGTGTTAGTGTGTGTGTGTGTGTGCACGTGTGTGTGTGTGTGTGTGTGTGTTTCCTAAGTAAATGAGGTGTGAGATTGTCTTGCCCTACCTACCTCCTGTTTCTAGTTTGGAAACATTCATTATCTTGCAGGTATGCATTTCATAGACTTTTAGTTCCGTTACTAAGTTAACCAATAGTTAAAGCTTTTCAAATGTGCCTTTTTAAAAACTAGACTACTATATACATGCCATAACCTTGACATTTGGTTGATGTGCGTGACTACATTTGTTGTTGTGCCAATGTGAGTGTTCATTTCCAGTTTACAGTGACTAAAAGCATGTTTGTGCTGCTGATAAGGAATGTATGTTTGTCATCAACACTCCAGTCGATGAGCCAATGTTTATTTAGCTGCCCAGGCAGGGTGTGTGTGTGTGTGTGTGTGTGTGTGTGTGTGTGTGTGTGTGTGTGTGTGTGTGTGTGTGTGTGTCTGTGTGTGTGTGTGTGCTGCTTGAGTGTCTCTCGGCTCCTGCTGTGCAGATGGCTATGCGGGGCCCTTGTGTACCGTTGTGATTGTTTGCACAGATGTTTTCCTGGGGCACACGACCACGCTAGCTGGTGAGCGGGGGAGGGGGAGGGGGAGGGGCCGAGCAAGTGAGTGAGTACCTGCGCAGGTGTGTGTGTACGGGCGTCGGTGTGTGTGCGCGGCGGCTGCTCAGTCCCGGGCGCGGGGCGGCTGGTAATACTGCTGCGTGGGCCGCGAGCGCCTGGGCTGCCCGTCTCCCCCTCGCCGGTACTCCACCGAGTTCTCGAAGTAAATGTCCTCTTCGTCCTAGGATGAAAGTTCAGAAAACACCGGGTCACTGTTTACTGTTCTTGTTTTAAAAAACGTTCTTGGAGTGAACAACGCGTTTCGCCCAGTCAGTGCGTCTTCAGGTTTGCTCGTTGTCCTCTTTGTCCTGTTCGGAGAGCAGCGGACAGCAAGTGTTTAGGTGAGGGGCCACCTGATTACAGGCGCGTTCATTAAAAGATCCATTTTCTGGCCAGCTCCTTGTAAGAAAACGTCCTCTTCGTCTTGTTTGGAAAGTAGCGAAGTACCACAGCCAGCTACCGTCATACACTCATCATCATTCTTAAACTTTTCTGGGTGCCGAGACGATAACCTTTTATTATTGGGAGGGATTAACCTCTCGTTTTTTTATAAAGACCTCTTAGCAGATATAAATTGGAGGAAAATCTGCTGGAGAAACACCACTATGGATACAGATAGTGGCTAATCTTTAAAGGAAAGAATTCATTAGGGGTTGTATTGTGAATTAAATGGAAGGAGGAAACACATCGACGCCCAGGACAAAAACTCGGATACAGTAAGGTGAATGTGGGTGAAAAGGCACCTCACTTACTCGCACACAATTGTATTAAATACTTAAATGACATATCTAGTTTATCACATAATGACCGATAAGACATAAAATAGGATTTAAGTTGAAGTTCAGTCTTAAAAACAAAAAAGGGAAAAATGTTTGAAAAAGTGTCAAATGAAGTCGTATAATATATTTAATTAAAATAATCTTAATTTAACAATAAATGAGAATGGAATGAAGTTGTATTTAAAGAACAAAAGCAAAAAAGTAATGTCCCAAATTACACATTTTTAAAAATACAGCTTATAATATTACTATTATTACTTAATATAATACAAAAAAAAATCGTAAAAAAATAATAATTTGGTTGCAGAGAACGTATTATTTTCGTGGAAGAGAAAGCGGCGTGCTTCCCGACATGTCCAAATAAACTTAGTAACATCTATAAAATATCAACATAAGAACAATGACTGAATTTGAACTGGTTTGGGTGGGGTGCAGATTTGTATTTTTGAGGAGGAGAAAGCAGTGTGCTTACCCACCACGTGTCCAAATAAACTTACCAACATCCTAATAACACATTAACTATCGCCATACATAGATAGCAGTTATCTTTTTGAATGGTTTCGAGTGGAGTCCATATTTTTGTATTCGTGCATGGTGGAGAAAGCTGTGTGTGTGTGCTCAACCACATGTCAAAATAAACCTACTAACATCTCTCAACTATCAACATAAATGTTATAACTGGGAATTTGAATCTTTTTAGATGGAGTACATATTTGTCATTTGTGTGGAGAGGAGAGAGCTGTGTTCGTAACACATTTTCAAATAAACTTACTGACATCTACAATCAATCAACATATATAGACCATAGATAGACAGTAGATCATAACTATGAATTTGAATTGGTTTGGATGGAGTGTATATGTGTATTTGCATGTGGAGGAGACAGCCTTGTGTGCTCACTCAAATGTCCAGCTGCAGAGGATTGATGTTAATATACCATATTCCAACTACTGTTTTATAATAGATATAAAGAATATAGAGTAGAGTAACTTTATGTTTATGTTTAACTTTAATATAATCGATATAAACAATATATAATGTGTTAGAACTAAACTATACTAAGATCATAACTATGAATTTGAAAGGGTTTGTGATTTGTGTTTGAAGGAGAACGCCATGTGGTGCTTACCCACATGTCCAGGTGCACAGGCTTGATGTTGCTGAGGAGCACCTCCTCACAGTTGCCATAGTCACTGAACACCACCACTGCCGTGGAGCCGGAGGGATGCACCGCATCCACGCGCGCCCTGTAAAACTGCACAGCCCAAGCAGAAAATAACACACACATCAGCACTGCTGAGCTGGGCCTATCCACCCCCCCAATCCCATCCCATCCCATCCCAGTCACACCTCACGTTTTCTTTTTTCTTCTCCTTTTTAACCAATATTAAATCGTTTAATAATTAATTTAAAAGCTAATGAAGATTAAATTTAAGTATTACCATCCTGTAATTATTATCATTATCATTCAGGAGTAGAAAAACACTCATCAGCATTGCCAAGTTAGTCCTCTCCCATCCCATCACATTTACACCTCACTTCTTTTTTTTGTTACCAGTGTTAAATGCCAATGAATATTAAATGAAAGTATTAACGTCCCGTAATTATCATTATTATTATTACACAGGAGTACAGGAGAGAATTAATTCTATGCCTCGAATTACCAAACTATTTCATCAGCATGACCGTTTAACTTTTTATAAGTATCTATTAGGGAATGTTAAATCTAGACTACTGCCCCAAAGCTTGATTTCAGGCACTGTGCTGAATTATCAAGTCACATTCTCGGGCATGTGCAAAATTATCTTTCCACTCATTCTTATGTAACCCAAAAAAAAGTTACGACAGGCAGAGCAAGCAGAGATCACTTTTGTAACTATAAGTTTTAAGTAAGTTTCTCTCATTATGCTCGTGGCCAAATGGTTAGGGATTTGGTCTTGGGATCTGGACCTGCAGAGACCCTTAGCAAGACCCCCTCACCCCACACACCCGTAATTCCTTAATGGATTGTAATGTAAGGTGATGTGATATACAAGTCGTTTAATATAATGTAATGTACAAGTCATTTAGGGAAATTCATGAAATGTAATGTAATGCACAAGTAATATTAATGTAATGTAATATTTGTGTAATGTAATGGTACTGTAATGTAATGCATTGTATTGTACCAGTAATGTACAAGTCATGTAATGCAATGTACAGCTAATTCCCAAGTCATGTACAAGTAATGTGATGCTAAGTCTTGCCTTGTTGTCTTCCCAGTAGAGTGCAAGACACTGGTCGCCAGGTCTCCATTGCCCGTGGCTCATCCCGTCTGGCTCCGGCCCTTTCGGGTGCTTTATGGAACCCGTCCTCTTTTTGGGGTTCTGCTGCTGCTGCTGAGAATTGTGGAAGGTGTTCTTCTGTGGTGGTGGTGCTTGCTGCTGCTGCTGCTGCTGCTGCGGATTCTGATACTGTTGTTGTTGTTGTTGTTTTATGGGTCCCGTCCGCCTGTGGTCAGATTCTCCGTTTTGTAGTGCCGTTCCCCCGCCCCCACTCCCACTCCCGCTCCCGCTCCTGCCCTCCACCTGGGACAAGCCAGAATTCCCACTCCCCCCGCCGCCGCCACCGCCGCCTTCAGTACCACGGTCTAAGTGCATAGAGCTGGGCCTCTCAGTCCGATTGCCCTTCCTGCGGTTGCTGGGCTCCGGCCGCCCTCCTCTGGGATCTCCTGCCGGGCCCGGACCTGAGCCCCCCTGTACCCCTGACTCAAAGCCTTTAGGCTCTGGTCCGTTTAGTGGACCTTTCCTCTGGTTCTGAGCATCTGGACCCTGTTGCTGGTTCCGAGGCCCACTACCATGCTCCCCCCGCAAACCGCCGCCAGACTGAGCACCGTCCCTTGAGGAAGAGGAACCCTGATGGTGGTCCCTGCTCTCCTGGTGGAAACTTCCAGAATGTCCATGGCCACCCCCCGACCTTTGACCTGAAGAGGAGGGACCTGAGGGGAAGGAGGAGAAATTGGGGGCGGAGATTGACGTGGGCAAAGAGTTCGACATGCCGTTGCTCCTGCCCCCTTCGCCGCGCCTGTCGTCCTGTCTCCGATCCTGACCCCGGTCCGTCCTGCCACCTCTCTCCGATCTCCCAGCTCCCCTGTCCCACCCTCCACCTCCCCTATCCGGTCCCCCACCACCCCTATCCCACCCTCCACCTCCCTTGTCCCATCCTCCTCCTCCCTTCTCTGGTCCCCCACCACCCCTGTCCCACCCTCCTCCTCCCTTCTCCGGTCCTTCACTGCCCCTCTCCCATCCTCCTCCTCCCTTCTCTGGTCCCCCACCACCCCTGTCCCACCCTCCTCCCCCCTTCTCTGGTCCTCCACCACCCCTGTCCCATCCTCCACCTCCCCTATCGAGTCCCCCACCACCCCCTCGCCCCTTCTGGGACTGCGAGGGTCCGGAGGAACCAGAAAATGGGTCCACGCCAGGTTTGGGGAAGTCGACGTCCCGCTGGAACCTTGGGGGTCGGTCACTTCGCTGCTGGCCCCTTCCTCCTCCTCCTCCACCCTCGTTGCGTGGGGCGTTCCTGTAGTGGGAGGGTCCAGAGTCCCTGTGGTAGCTGTCGGAGGCGGAGGGGAAGCTCATCCGGTGGGGGTGATCCTGCTGATGGTGCCTCTCCGTTGTCTGGCTTTGGTTCTTTGAATCTGTGGCAGTAGACAACAAGTAGAAAGTAGCATACAGTAAGTATAGCATAAGTAGCATAGAAATAGCATAGAAAGGCCCTGCCGTGGCCTAACGGTAGGGCACTGGGTTACTACGCTGGCGACCCGGGTCGGGTCCGGCCCGGGTCATTTGCCAATCCTTCCCAGTCTCTCTCTCCCCACTCATTTCCCGTCTCTCCTCCACTATCCTGTCAGAAATAAAGATCAAAAGCCCTGAAAAAATAGAAATAGAAAGTAGCATAAGTATAGCACAGAGTAGCATACAACTGAAGTAGAAAGTAAAGAAGCATATTATTTATTACTACTGAAGTTTAAAAGTTACAGATCACAGGTCAATACACGCACACAAAACAGCAGCCCTGGGAGGCTATTTTGACATCTTGATAGAAGTCTGTTAATGCTCCCAGTTGTTTTATTTCCACGACGTTTCGGACTTTCGTCCTTTTTCAAGTGCAACAACGAACAGGTGTACAGGGTGTGGTTTTCACTTCATGTTTCCTCATGACTACCTTCTTTACTGAACAAGTGTATGATGTCATCATTTTAATAGGTTAACTATTGTGTAATGTGTTTATGGTGTAGTCAGATTACAATGATCAGATCATGTGGCTGAATATGTTTTTTTGAAAACTGACTCATGAAGATATTGAGTGTATATATTGTAAATAAGTTAACAGTTATTTGGGAAAGGTGCCCACTGTGTATATAGGCCCTACCCTTCACTTTTTATATGAGACACACCCCCCCCCCCCCCCCCACCCCCACCCCTCACAGGTATTTAAACCACACCCAGTACACCTGTTCATTGTTGCACTTGAAAAAGGACGAAGGTCCGAAACGTCGTGCAAATAAAACAACTGGGAGCATTAACAGTGTTGCGGACTTCTATCATTTACTTCAGTTACTTTATTTTGTCCAGCACCTGTGCCACTGATGTGCGCGCATTCTCTACCTTCTTATTTTGACATCTTGCAAAGAAATTCAGGCCGAAACTCTCCATTAAAGGGACACTGTGTGAGACTTTTAGTTGTTTATTTCCAGAATTCATGTCTGCCCATGTGTTACCCATGTTACCTTTTTCATGAATACTTACCACCACCATCAAATTCTAAGTATTCATTATGACTGGAAAAATTGCACTTTTCATACAAGAAAAGGGGGATCTTCTCCATGGTCCGCCATTTTGAATTTCCAAAAATAGCCATTTTTAGCTGCAAAAATGACTGTACTTGGACCATACCAGAAAATATTTGTTTATTACTTAGTAAACTTTCATGCAAAGATCAAATTTGGCAATGGGCAGCCCAGTTTCAATGAGCAGAATAGTTGCAGTACCTTTTTTGACCATTTCCTGCACAGTGTACCTTTAAGTCAAGTGTAATGGATGCAATAATTGTGCAGCTTCTATCAGTGCATTTGATTTGTTTTTATCATAATAAAAAAGCGTCATCATTGGGAGGATTATTAAAAAATAAAACAAGGCTGGATGACGTTAAGATCAGGATGATGCCATCATGATATTTGGTCATTTATAGTCATTTATACTGACTATTTAGGAAAATCTGAGAAAAATATCATTTGAATCATAATTTATGATGCGGTGCAAACACATGCTTAAATTCAGATCAAAAGTGGTAGAATGGTTCAGGCATAACACAATCAAAGAATCAAAATGTCTAGATAACATCCAGTGCAGTGTATGATGGTATACTTCTACTGGCTCGCACTGCATGAATGCAAGATGTTGCATTACTGTTACTGCCACACCAGTGGCCTCAAATCCCCTGCTTGCCGTAATCATGAGCGTGGTAATAATCTGCTCATTTCCTAGGCTAGGGCTTGTCACCACAATGTGCTGAGAGAGCATTTTGAAGATGAGGCAGCCTTTTTAGGAGGAGCCCTGCTTTCTAGGCCAGTTTCTTCAGGAATCCTTTGACCACAACAGAGGCAAAACCTCCACAGCTTTATTGTCACTGCACATCAGAGATGTCAAAAAGACGGTTCTGAAAGCAAAAACCCTGCCATGGTTTCCTTCCGACACAAGTGACATCACTGCATAACTGGGCTACCTATCCAGAACACTCATTACCATCATCTCATTCAGAGCTGGTTGGATCAGGGGTGTGTTTCTCGAAAGGGTAGTCGTTAGCGGTTAGCAACTTGAGTAGTTGTCAATGGGGAATTGCATCGCAAACAACAAAGTAGCTAACGTAGTTAGCAACTATGGTTTCGAGAAATGCACCCCAGATTTGTGGCAGGGTCTTTTTGAAACTTTCTGAAGCTGTAATGAACACCTCTGCTTCCAGTGGTGCGGCTCTTCACATTGTCTGGCTGTTCTTGGGCTGCGTTTATATGGTGAAGATGATCAAAATAGAACACACAAAAGCGGGGTCTCATCTTCAATTTTTCGATGCCTTTTATACAAAGGGGATTGCAAGTAGAAACGTCAAAATATTTTACCTGAAGTGTCTTTCATTTACACGGCAACCTTGCCATGGGGGCCTGAAGACGTAAAAATCGTAAAAAGACGTAAAATTGTGATGTGAAAGAAGGTGTATGGGACGTGAACACATTTAGGCTATTTTGCCGTTTAGACGGAAACGCAACCCGGGTCGTCTACAAAACTCACCACTCTGGAAGGGGATCCAGATTTGTGTGTCTTCAAGCCCCAATGGCGAAGTCGCCTTGGAAAAGAAAGGCACTTCTGAATCTGATTTGAAAAAAAAAAGTAGTTTTCCCCTCAAAATTGTCCTTATATAAACTGCCATTTAGTTGATTATAAAGCAATATCCCATTGGCATCCTACTAAGTTGCTGAGTGGTTAGTAACAACACTTTTGACAGAGGGTGCAGAGTTGAGTCACTTCTTCTAGACTGGTATAGGGGCCATCTTCTGTGGCCTTAGCACAGCAAGCCGCTGCAGTTTTTAACCCATTTTAGCCTAAGCCCTTTTTTGGAAAAGGGTGCCCTCTGCCTATTAAATGCTAAATATCTCAGCCTCCGAAGCACATAAAACATGAAATAAGTTGCATTCAAAAGCTAGGACCCTCATTTTGCATTAGAATGTGTTCATTCAGCCCTAACATACCCACATTTAAAATAAAAACCCTAAAATCTCAAGAGCCTGAATGCAGTGTATATGTGTCTCCAGGCTAAAATGGGTTAAAGAATCTCTTGACCACTCCAGAGGCAAGATCACAGCGTCATATGTCACTTAAATGTGATAGAATGACAGCATCGCACTACATTGTGACCTCCAGACAGATCCCTACCAGCCTCTCGTGACCCTGATCCATGCACTCAATTCTGTTTCCCCGCACCAAAATCTCATCCGTTTAGCAGTCGCACCCAATTGTGTTTGTTCCCTGCAGACTTGCCTGTTGAGAGCGAAGCAATCAACATGGCCACTGGGGTTCGGTTAGGAAGTAAATAAGGTCTTTTCGTCCTTGCAAATACTTTAGAATTACTGCTCAGGAGGAGGAGAAGGAGGAAGGAGGAGGATTTGGTGGTCACGGTAGCTCCATTCGCACACATTAAAAACTATGCTGTTCCTCTTGTATTGACTTTCCCCCCTCCATCCACACAGCAATATGTCAGTCTCCCCACCACCATCAGCATAACCTTATGCTGGAGATTTAGGGAAAAGCCTTCTAATAGAAATGTGTGTGTGTGTATGTGTGTGTGTGTGTGTGTGTGTGTGTGTGTGTGTGTGTGTGTGTGTGTGTGTGTGTGTGTGTGTGTGTGTTTGTGTGTGTGTGTGTGTTTGTCCCTCAGCTTAAACTCAGCAATTTCTTCGCTGGAGAGGCCATCTGTCTGAATAGTGAGCTTGCTAGCACTCCCCATACCCTCCCCTCATCTGAGTGAGTGGTGTGGCGTGGGATGGGAGAGGAGAAGATGCACAAAGACAGATGTTATTTTATTTATTTATTTAGACTAGTAGAGATCACATCTAATTTCCAAGACCAATCTTTTCTGCGGCTGTTTGCTTGCGAGCCGGGGGAGAGTGTTTTGATGTTTCATCAGTAATTGCTCACCTTCTCCCCCTCTCACTTTCACACACATGCACGCATGCACACACTTATACACACACAAACACCTAGAGGATGCAAATCTACACAACCAAACACCCACACATACATACCCCTTGATATGCGGCTACACGTACGCACAAACATAAACGTCGGCCCTGTACTTCTTTAACAATCAAGCATTCTCCCCGGCCAAGCAAACTCTTAATTGAATCTCCTCAACATTCGAGTTAATTTCTTGACTGCTCATTAATGCCACCCAGACGTAATGAGTCAAGTTGCTGCTGCTGCTGTTGTTGATATTGTTGTCAGGGGAGCAGACAGGGTGCTACAAAGGAGTCAGTTGTCCAGGGCTCAGAGACAGAGAGAGGGCCCAGAACTGGGTCCTCATTATATTGTACGCATTAGGTGGGGGGCCTTTTCAGATGACTTTGTCCCGGGCCAGGCAAAAGCTGTCAGCTGGCCCCGGTTATTGTTGCTGCTGTTGTGGCTTTGTGGCCGCCAACCTGCAATTACATTGTTTTTGATGTGGCCCCGGTCGAGCCGCTCTCCTGGTCACCACCGCCACCATGTTTCCATTACTTTACAAGTTCCGCTTTGTTAACTCCTGAGAAATGAGAATCAATGAGGGAACGGCGTTGTAGAACAGCTGCCTTCTCGCCGAGCTCTGTCAAGAGCAAATGCGAGTCGATTAGGGGGATTTTTACGGCAAAGGTGTGAGACGAAGTTGGCAGATCGGGTCGATGGGGTGTTCTGGCTTTTTAGATTCAACCTACTCCGCTGTCAAACTTAATAGCCGTCTGTAATAATGATGGAGTATGATGCTTCCTGACAGGTTCAGCCTCTACTATATAATGGTGGAATCGTTAGTTGAACTCATCAGGACACACTGACTCCAACAATATAGCATTCAGAGGGCTTGGAGTGAGGTAAATACTGTACAGTAGAGTAAGTAGGAAATGTTTTTACAATGTTATTGAGAGGTTTTATTGGTTGCACCTCATCTTGAGAAGGGGTGGTTGATCCAACCAGCTTTGAATCAGCTGATAACGAGCACTCAAGATAGGTTGTTAGGCCAGCCAGAACAGTGAACACCTGCATTGCAACATGAACCAACCTACTGGTTTCCTAAAACTGAAATTTTTAGTTGGTTTGAGATTATGTGCAAGAATGGGCACCAGCACAGTTGTCTGTCGGCCTGAATATTCCATCAGTGAAGTAAGGAAACTTGAGCAGGGTTTTTTACTTTCTGAACTCGAAATTACTTTTTGAACCCAAAATTACTTTCTGACACTACGCCCCCGATTGGCTACATTTTCAAGACTCACCGTCGATGGAGAAGGCTCCCATCTTTGACTCCAGGAAGTCGAATAGCGTGCTGGGCCCAGACGGCCTTCCTCCACCCTCCTCATCCTCGTCTGTCCTGGACCTGCCCCGTCCACGGCCTCTCCCTGAAAGAGTAAAAGGAGAAAATGAGGTCTTCATGCAGGATGGTTGTTTTGATGCTTCTAGTAATTTGTTTCCAATGAGCATCAAATGAAAACCATTTCCACAATCGTGTTGGCAATTACTAGGAAGCAAACAGCAGATGGGTGAGGGCTTAATGTCAGAACATACTATAGTAGCAATTTTCATAGCTGTGATATTAATGATGAGCAGCATGACATGGTTAATGACTCACTTAACCTTCAAATAAACAAACAAAAAGAATCAAACCAAGAAACCAACCAAATAAAATCAAAGTAATCTCACAAGTTCACGTGCCCTAAACAATGCACGTTTACACGGCAGGACTCAACAACCAAGAGACTGAGAATTCCTTGAGGACACTTGCACCTGTAGATGTAGTCTTGTTCGGTCTTGTGATGTGATGCATGTTTGCATATGATGAACGAAAACATATAAAACGTAATAAAAGTACACTGCAGTACTTAGTCTTTGTAAATGGAACAGGAGTTGGCTAGGTGGAAATGTTCTACAGGGGGACCCCTTGCCAGGAGACTAAAATAATAGACTTTAGAAAACTATATTAGACTTTCAGTTTCAAATGTCAACACATATGTTGAATCAGGCATCACACTAGTTCATATTCCAAAACAGCAAGGGGTACCTCTATTGTCTAAGTCAGTGGTTCCCAACCTATGGGTCGGGACCCCCCTTATGGGTCGCCAAAGATCCACAGGGGGTCGCGGAGCCCTCTTGATTTTAAGGGGTTTCGTTTTAAATATATATAGCCCATGTTGAATAAAAGACAAAGCATTAAACTAATAAATGCATAGACGCAACAAATTGTAAGTGCTACATTAAACATTTATTCTATATTTGACCAAAGACGAATTGAGGAGTAAAATAACTAAAATAAGTTTTCGCAGGAAACGGAGGGCATCTTGTGACTCCGTCTCGTGCGAGCGCTCGCGTGGTTGGGTCACCAAAGCATACAATAGTAAAAACATGGGTCCCTTAAGAAAAAGGTTGGGAACCACTGGTCTAAGTGACACTCTGGGATTTTTGACGTTAAGCAATGAGCCACAAGCGGCTGTGGGTTGTGCTCGATTTACCACGGGCAAGGGGAGTGGGGCACGACGCGAAGCGGAGTGCCATAAACGTCCCCTTACCCGTGGTAAATAGAGCAAAACCCACGGTCTCATAGAATCTCCAGTTGGAGGGTGTGGGTTTACGCCCGACTTACCAGAGCTATCAGCCAATCAGAATCGAGAACCGGACTGCACAGTGTTACATGTTGCTTTATAGGGCAGTGTAATTCTAACATTTTTTTTTGTGGTCTTTTACGACTTCACCCGACAGGACAGTTTGAGAGGTGGAGGGGTCGGCAAACAATCCGGGTTGAGCATCGAACCCGGAATGGCCGCACGGCACACGAGTACCCCACCGGTTGGCCACGGCAGGGCCTAGAGCAGTGTAATTCCAAAGGATTGCCCTATAGTTCTACTGCTTGAGCCTGTGCGAGTGGAGCAGAGGGGTCCAGTACCTCTAGGTGGGGGTCGGCTGTGGTCCACGGGGGGTCCCCTTGGCGGTGCTGCGGTGCCGGTCAGCAGGGAGTTCAGGGCCACCTCCAGGTTGTTGTTGTTGTCCAGCAGGGCCTGGCGAGCAGCCTCCTTATTAAAGCCCATCTCCATGATGTCCCTCAGGGCACGCTCATCCACCTGGCACACACACAAGCGCACACACGCGCACACACACACACATACATTAACATAAGCACACGCACACACACACCATGTGAAATTTACAAACCACTTTCATGTTTTACCAGTATTTGACTGCCAAGACAGCCAGACATTCACACTTTTGTGTGTGTGTGTGTGTGTGTGTGTGTGTGTGTGTGTGTGTGTGTGTGTGTGTGTGTGTGTGTGTGTGTGTGTGTGTGTGCGCGTGTGCGTGTGCGAGAGAGAACGTAGGAGTCATGCCTGGGAATCAGCATGTAAAAGCCAATCCAGGAGGTTAGTGGAAGGGGCATCATGTCAACTTGGATTTAGGAGTGGACGGATGGTGGGATTAAGTTGAGGGCAACAACACAACTCAGTACAAGTGTTTTCAGAGTGAGTCAATGGCATGTGTACATGCGTGTGTGGGCGTGTGTGGGCGTGTGTGTGTGTGTGTGTGTGTGTGTGTGTGTGTGTGTGTGTGTGTGTGTGTGTGTGTGTGTGTGTGTGTGTGTGTGAACATGAGAGGGCATGTGTGCGTCGTATTATGACGGGAGTTGACATAAATTTCACAGCCACAGATAAATGCTTACACAGCTTTGCCGGTATTCCTGGAGCTCTTACTCTCCGAATCCCACCATTCAACAACTTAACCCCAAGACCTTTAAACTGAAAACTCCAGGCTCCAGTACTTATGACGACTGGGGGGCTAGAGTGGGCTTTTCACATCCCTAAGAAGTATTTCACTTGTGGGGATCGGAATGTTCTGCACGTTTAAGCACCAGTTCACGGTAACGCCTGCCTGGACCCATAAGCGGAGTTTGACTTTTGCATCAGGCATTAAAATATTATAGGATTCATATTTACAGTGCCCTCCATAATTATTGGCACCCCTGGTTGAGATGTGTTAAAAGCCTTAAAATAAATTCAGTGTTTATTGCAGAAGCATACTGTCACACTGAAAATGTTAGGAAAATGTAGCCTTCCACTCAAATGAATTGTAGGAAAATAAAAAAAATCCCTGACTAAAAAATAATTATTTTTCATTAAATCACCTGTTCCACAATTATTGGCACCCTTAACAATTCCCAGGAAATAAATATAATTGAAGCATTTCTGTCATTTCTACAGTAGTTTACAAAGTTTACCAGAGTATGTAGGAACATTTAATTAGTAATTCATCACTTCCTGTTTCCCTGGGGTATAAATATGATGTGACACCGAGGCCATTTCTCTTATCCGCTCTTAAACATGGGAAAGACAAAGGAACACAGCATACAAGTGAGGCAGATGTGCGCCGACCTTCACAGGTCAGGCAGAGGCTACAAGAAGATTGCCACTCAACTGCAGCTGCCCATATCCACTGTGAGAGGAATAATTAAGAAGTTCAAAACAACTGGAACAGTGGTAAACAAGCCTGGACGAGGACCCAAGTTTATTTTGCCACCACGCACAGTGAGGAGGATGGTAAGAGAAATCAAAAGATCTCCAAGGCTCACTGTTACAGAATTACAACAAATGGTAGCATCCTGGGGTCACAAAGTCTCCAAATCAACCATCAGGCGCTGTCTACACGCCAACAAGCTGTTTGGGAGGCATGCACGGAGAAAACCTTTCCTCACCCACAATCATAAACACAAACGTCTGGAGTTCGCCAAGCGGTATTGGGGCTTCAACTGGGATCGTGTGCTTTGGTCAGATGAGACCAAGATTGAGCTTTTTGGCAACAAACACTCTAAGTGGGTCTGGCGTGCCACGAAAGATGCGCATGCTGAAAAGCACCTCATACCCACTGTGAAGTATGGGGGTGGGTCAGTGATGCTGTGGGGCTGTTTTGCTTCCAAAGGCCCTGGGAAGCTTGTTAGGGTGCATGGCATCATGAATGCTTTGAAATACCAGGACATTTTAAATCAAAATCTGTTGCCCTCTGCCCGAAAGCTGAAGATGGGCCGTCACTGGGTCTTTCAGCAAGACAATGACCCTAAACATATGGCCAAATCTACACAGAAATGGTTCTCCAGACACAAAATCAAGCTCCTCCCATGGCCATCTCAGTCCCCAGACCTCAACCCCATTGAGAACCTGTGGGGCGAGCTGAAGAGGAGAGTACAGAGGAGAGGACCCAGGTCTCTGGATGATTTAGAGAGATTCTGCAAAGAGGAATGGCTGAAGATCCCTCTTTCTGTCTTTTCCCATCTTGTGAAACATTATAGGAGAAGATTAGGTGCTGTTTTGTTGGCAAAAGGGGGTTGTACAAATTATTAACAACAGGGGTGCTAATAATTGTGACACACATTATTTGATGTCAAATAATTATTTCTTTATGTGGGATTTTTTCCCCACTGAATAAATGCACTTGTATTGAAGGTTGGATTTTTCTCTTTTTTTCCATTAAGGTCCCATATTATTTAGAAAAAAATAATAATAATTGGAAGCTAAAAAACACATCTCAACCAGGGGTGCCAATAATAATGGAGGGCACTGTATTTTAAACCCAACTGTTATTTGATCAAAACATTAAAATAAAAGTACGTTTACATTTTTGAACATTTATATTTTAAGTAACATTTCCTTGACTTGATGTCACTACATGATGTCATCAGCAATGCCCCCCAGATATAACCCAGTACGCAATCCTGCGTCCCCCCCATGAGCATGCAATCCCATTTATGGACGGGTGCCTTAGTGCCTTGGCTGCGCCACAGCACCCCTTGAAAGGGGAGAGTCTAAGACATGGGCGAGAGAGTGAGGATAAGATCACCGGCTCACTGTACATCCCTTCTAGCTCAGTGTCGGCAGTGGGCCCTCGCTCCAGCTCCTCTCTCCTCCACTGCTAGTTGTGCCAACATTATTTCTTGTGGTTGTAGTGACATAATGACCCATCACAGTAGGCCGATAAGATCTATCTCTACCGTTGGCCAAATTTACATTGTATACGGTATATACCGTCTACATCACCCAGCCCTACTCACCAGATCCCGGTACATCCCCTCTGGCTTAGTGTTAGTGTCAGTGGGGGGGCCTCTCTCCCGCTCCTCTCTCCTCCGCTGGTAGGTGTCCCTGTTCCGATACGTGGAGCTGGGCTGGGTCAGGTTGGTGCCCGCGTTACCCCCTCCGCCAAACGTGCGGGTCTGTGGAATGAAGACACAAGGCAAAGAGTTGAGTTTGTTTGTTTACTTAATTTTTGGCAATGAACGCCCAAACCTTTGAAAATCCCGCTCTGCTTTTGCAGTATTGTTCCTTTGTATGAACATAACTTCATAGTTAAGTCTTGGTGAAGTGTCATTTTAGACTATTTTGATCAAAACTAGTTCCTTTAGCAAGGTTTTAGCCCCTATGCACCAATACTTCTAACACCCATGTAGCCATCCACAAGACATTTTTGATGTCATTTTGCAAAGTTTTAATTTTCAAGGGGCATTTGATGCACCCTACTGTGGCTATGTATGTCATGGCCAAAACAGGTACATATTCACATAATTCTAAAACCAACAATAAAAAAATAAATAAAAGAATGAATGAAAGACTTCAATACATGTCAAAACAGCAATACATGCCAAAAATGTCAAAACCTTTAAAAGGGGGAAAGAGTTCCGGGGGAAAGAAGAGTTTAGAGTTGTTTTAGAATGTTTAGGCCAATTGCAATTTCAACACTGAGGTAAAAAGGTAAAAGGCCTGTGTTTATAAAGCACTTTTCCACAGCACTCAGAAGTCACTGAAAATTCCTCACCAAAAGCCTCTTGCTCAGAGGATGAAAAGCCTCAGTGAGAGAAAGTGAAAGTCCTGCCATATACTGTATATTGCTTTTTACTTGAACTGGTAGGTAGGTACACAGGAGAATTAACACAGATTTTGCTCATTTACCTAGCTGGAAAGGAGGTGCGCGCCAATAGGCATCAGGTGGATGTGTGAGTCGTCTGGAACAAATTTCTGGCAGGACTTTCTACCTTCTGAGCCCTGGATGTCTGCCTCCGCCACGTCACACAATGATAGCAGTCAAGTTGCCACGCAAAGAAACCAAGCAACCAACCTGCACATCGGGAATGGAGTTGAACGGAGTTCAGAGAGTTTCTTAAGGACACTCCTTTTGTTTTGTCAGCTCTATATTTTAAGAGACTGGCAAGATTCCCCTTTATGAAATGGTAAAAAAAACCCTGCCCTGTAGCCTGCGGCACTGTGTGTGGCGAGAATGATGAACAGTCCTCCTTTAAAAAATATGCATGTACTGGTACTCTCGTTATCTAATATGATCAGTGCAAACAGCTGGAGACAAATGGGGCTCTGGATTGGAAACAAAACACTCTCGCAGCTTGGACAGATAAATTATGTACGTGCAGTTTCATTTGTTAAACGGAGTTGAATTAACAGAGTTGGGTGCCAGCAGAGTAGAGAAACAGTATATCCATTGTCTGTGGTGTATTTAATTGGATGGATGCAACAACTTGGGGTAGCGTAGCCATGATGGCCTAATACATTTAAGGAGGGTGGTCTTTGAACCTGAGGGGTTGCAGGTTTGAATGCCAACCTTACCAATTGTGCCCATTTTTGGAAGGCTATGTGTCCCTACACTTTTGTTCATGCTGAAGTGCCCTTGAGCAATGGACCTAACCTCACATTGCTCCAGTGACTGTAACCAACACCCCGCCTTTACCCAAATAACTAAGTTACTTTGGATAAAAGCCTCAGCTACTTTAATCTAAATGCCCCAGTACTTTAATTTAATGTGTTCACCTCTTTGCTCTTAGAGAGCGTTGGGTGGTGCCAGCAGAGTTATAGTATATCCATTGACTGTGCTGTATTTCATTGGATGGATGTAACAAATTTAGTGTGTTCACCCAGCCTGGCAAGAAAGCCAGGCTATAACAGGAAATGAATAGTCTAGCACCGGCAGCACTAAAGAAGGTCAAGATTGCGGGTGGAATCAACGACTGCTGGCATTCAAACTTCTTAAATGCGTAGTGGGCCAGTGCAGCAGTGTTCCCACCTTGCTCAGCTCTCCCTGACTACTCGTTGCTTCCACAGATTCAGGCGCTGGTTACATGTCTGCAGATATTTTTAAATGCAGATATTGTTTTTAATCTTTTCACAATATGTGGATAAAAATAAAAACTCGATTGTGACAGCTGCGTTTCAGCCTCCCAGTTTACATGTGAACGAGTGGCAAAAACCAATGTGTTTAAACGTGTAAACAGCTTCTCAGACAGACTAAAGATGCTCAGATAAGAGATTATGATTCTAGGAAAGATTGTGTGACCTGGTCAAGACCAAGCCTCCAGGCAAAAACATTCTGCTATTAGAGTTCCTCTTTAAAAAAAACAAAAACAGTCACTCTTCATGACCTTGAAAACAAAGTAACAAGTTTTTAGGTTTGTTTACTCCCTAATGAAGACCCAGTGTGGGTTGAAACTGGTTGGCGGTTTTATCTCTGTAACAATGCCCCTGGATTAATAAAGGGTTTTTAATAATAAGGACAATCCTTGTCGACCTGTGGAGTTGCCTGAAATGGCCCTAGTGCCACCACGCAAGTTTTTAGTTTTCTTTTCTTTCAGACCTGTTTAAGTTTTATCCTTTACCTGGCATGTTTCGGCAGTTTAACATGCATCATCAGACGGGACAAATAACAGCGTGACGTGTGACCGACCTATCAATATTGACAATGAGGTCACACCTCCACAACATCAGCTGATTCCAAAGCACGTCACACATCAGCATCCATGTGACCCTCTGATGAAGACTGAAGTTACACCCGTCAAAACATGTGACAGATACATAAGAAAACGTTTACATGTCTGAAACTAGGGGTGTAAATCACAGCCTCCATGACGATACGCTTCAATATCGCTATCTTATTATTTGAAGCGATGCAATTCGATTATTTTTATACTTAAGAATGTCCCACGATACGATACGATTAAATTTTTTCCCCAATTACTTTTCCACTTCTATAATTTATTGGGCAGGGGCCAGCGATTCCATTATTTTCGATACTTAAGAATGCCCCACAATGCGATTCGATTCAATCATCAGAATATATCGCGATATATCGATAGATTTCAATATTATTTTCACCCCAATCTGAAACAAAAGAAAACTTCAGTTTGTTTAGGGTTCATCTAGTTCTACAAGGCTACAATTATTCACCTCTTTGCTTTTGGCGATCTCAGCGATGGCGGCGGTCCTCTGCTTCTCAAACTCGTCGTTCTCGTCTGCTCCCTTGGCAACCTCGCTCGTCTTCAGGGTCTTCCTCTGGTCCAGCTCTCGGCTGTCCACTTCCTCCTTACGCACACACTTCTATAGAGACAGAAATTACAACAATAAGAATTACAATAACAATAATAACAAACCCACACACTTCTATAGAGACAGAAATTACAACAATAATAATAAGCCCACATCCAACTCACATCCACTTAAAGTCTACTTAATACATTCTTCATCCCATTTGCCCATCTCTTTTTTGCAGCAGCCGTGGAAAACAGTGAACATTTACTACTTGATTGAAGAATCTGAAAACCATCTGAACAGTTTCACTTCTGGGAACATTTAAACATCTACTATTTCGATTTATTCACATTGATTCCCGGATGCCTATGGTCCTTAACCCCAAAGACTTCTTGGAATATCGAAAGGTGTCTCTACACGTCTACAATACACTGACTAACTAGAAAATAGGATCCTGTGTCAAAAACCGTGGAGTGTCACTTTAACTAAGCCAGGTTTATCACTTAACCACATTCTTGGAGCACCCTCAAGGAGAAGGCCCTGAACACAACGTCCCTCTCCACCCTCACCTGTCCAAAGGGCACAAAGGGAGGTGGGCCACCCTCAGCCCCGATATGACTTCGGCTGTGTTTAGCAAGACTCTGTGGGAAAAAAAACAAAAGACAATGACAACACGTAAAACGCGTATCTGATAGAGACAACAAAAAGATCTGATAAAGGCAATCAACATCCTCAGAGACATCAATGACCTCCACTCAGACAAAACAAGCATACAAACACACAATGATCAGGAATGTTCACTCAAGTGTGCTACATAGGGTGGGAATTGCATGCGTCTGTGCGTGAGAGTCAGTCTGTGTGTGTGTGTGTGTGTGTGTGTGTGTGTGTGTGTGTGTCAGTCTGTGTGTGTGTGTGTGTGTGTGTGTGTGTGTGCGTGCGCAAGTCTGCCTGTGCGGTTATAATGTTCACACCTGCAAACTCGTCAAAGAAAAAAAGGTGACAGTGTACAGCGGGGGTTCTATTTCTATTGACGTGAATGACCTAACTGGCCGGAAAAAAGGTGACTGTCACCAAAAGGTGACGAGTTTGCAGGTCTGAATGTTGCAGAGACTAAAGCCATCTCTGCACACTGCACAGGCGGCCCCGTCCTGTCCTGTTCCTTACCCTCTGCAGCTCCCACTTGTCGATCATGTGCTCCACCTCTCCTCCCAGCACGGCCACCTTGGAGTCGTCCAGCAGCAGGAAGCCGTTGCTCACCAGCACCGAGCCCAGCAGCTTCACCTTGGTACCCGGCGGCGTGTTCATACTAATGATGAAAACACATAACGAGAGAGAGAGAGAGAGAGAGAGAGAGTTTATAGACTTTATTCGAAGGACCCTTTGGAATTAACAAGGCATGTGATATGTCCTTGGATTAAAGTGTGGACCACTCTCTGGTGTCTCTTTATAGTGAGGCTTTTTTTCAGTGCATCTTCATGTAATGTACTTTTATTCCACATATCTACACCTCACCCCATGGAACAGTGCAAGTACAAAATGCTACAAGCTATTACTTACTTGGCAGTGTTCAAACTACACACATAACAGAGAACATGATAGTCTTGAGTCAGCTGTATTGTGAATTTATTCACCTGCACTATACACCTGAGCAGAAAGGAGTCCAAATTACATTTCTTACTGTCCCAAGTGTAAATAGAGAGAGGACGAAGCAACGGAGAAGTAATGTAAGGTTTTATGTCTTCTTATCTATCCAAAGTGCAACAGTCTGATCCAGAGAGCACTACTGAAGGAAGGATATTAACATTCTGCATAGCAAATGTCTAACGGAAATCATTCAAATAATCGTCCATGTATATACTGGTAATCACTGATGCCATCTTTTTTTTAAAAGAGGATACCATTATTTTTCTAAAGAGGACATATAAAACTATAAAAGTTAAAAATCTTCATAAGTCAGTTAGAATTGGTCTACAGGATATGCAAAACATGTTCATGAAGTTATTTGCACAAAATCATTCAAGCATTACAAGAGTTCACCAGCTCAGTTTCTTGCCAGATGCAGTCATGTTACATTGTGCTGTTTAGAGCTCGGGCCCCCTCATATGCAAATTAACTGTTGCTGACCAGTCCTCCCCACCCTAACGAAGCAGTTGGATGTGATGTGGTTTCCACCAGAGGTGAAAAGAAATGGACTGACACTGTAAAAGTCCTGTTACGTTTTTTTCTTCTACCTGTGATTTCCAGCTGTGACGTCACACTGCAGGACAAATCTAAATGGCTCACAGCAGCATGTGGCAAATCATTTGAGTAAACTTTATGAAAACAATGGTCGTCGCACACTCAGAACTTCATGAAAACAATGGTCGTCGCACACTCAGAATTAAAGATGACCCTGAAACCTCATTGAATGTACTGCATAGAGTTTATTATTGACTGTCGTGTGCACCTCACACGGTGTGAGTTTACTAAAACCAAAGAAAAAAATTTGAGTAACTTACAGATAAGGATGGGGTGTTTTTTTCATGCTTGATATATTTATAAGATCAGTAGAGACCCAAATATCCACACATGAAAGGCCCAAACAAGTGAATTTTGCATGCCATCATATGGGGGTCGTATTACGTGTTAACCAGTGACAAATAAGTATTAACCCGTCTAAAGAGGTCATCACAGTGGACTTAGACCTAAAAGACCAAACTTGGCACACGGAACATCACATTGTGTGAACAATGTGTTGAACAGGCTCGTACTATGTGGCCATATATAGTCATCTCTCTCTTTCTATCTCTCTTTATCCCCCTCTGGCTGGCCACTCAGGCAGAGACAAGCAGTAAAGTCACTGTCTCGCCTGTCTGCCTGTCTGTCCGCTACTGATTTAGGGAGGGGGGAGGTAGTGCAGAGCTATGAGCCAGAGAGAAACTAGTTTGGCTCTGATTAGGGGGGAGGAAGGGATGGAGGAGGAAAAAGAAAGAAGAGGAGGTGGGGGTTGGGATGGGGGTGGTCACTCCATTTACTTCAGCAACGGTCCAATAGGCTTCAGTGTGTGTGTGTGTGTGTGTGTGTGTGTGTGTGTGTGTGTGTGTGTGTGTGTGTGTGTGTGTGTGTGTGCACGTGTGGCATAGTGTGTGTGTGTGTCATAGTGTGCATGTGGTATAGTGTGTGTGTGTGTGTGTGTGTGTGTGTGCCAGAGGAAAAAAAAGAGAGAGATGTGAATAGAGTAATAGATTGATGAAATTTTCAGGAGGCAATACAGCGAATTGCTCTGCTACCCCCCCAACCCCACCACTATCACTTTCTGTGCCTCGTTGACCAAAAATTGTATCTCTGTGTGTGTCTCAGTCGGCAAAGGATGAGTCTGCCAAAAATAACCCATTTGCCTGCTGCATCCCTACAGCTGGCTCTGCCACCACCGTCCACCACACAGTCCATCGTCTAGCAACACCAGCCCCAGCATCAGCAGCCCCAGCATCAGCATCAACAGCAGCCCCTGGCCATTTTTCTTCATGTCGTTATTGAAGCTTTAAAAACCTACAGCTTCATACACATCCTGTGCCCTAAATCTTTTCACCCCGTGAATACACCCCCCGAGGCATCCTTCATCATAAGCAGAGACAAGTCTCATTCAAAGACACACACACACATGCACGCACGCACGCACGCACACACGCACGCACGCACGCACTACATACACACGGATGGCCTGGTTATTAACCCTTCATTACAGCAGCCTAAGGACTTAGCAGGGGCGGGGGTTAGGAAAAGAGGAAAGGGAAGGGGAGATTGGCTGGTCAGCCCGATCGGTCATGCATGACGGTCAAAACAACCAGCCAGCCAGTCAGGGTGCCCCCCCCCGCCCCTCTCCCTTCCCTCCTAAAAACACACACAGGCAGGCACGTACACAGACGCGTGCACGCACGCACGCACACCACTAAAACCACCGCACATCCATCCTGCATCGTCACAGTGCCCTGCTGAGACAAATACACTAGATTTAAGAGCTGGAGGCCCAACTGTTGACACACACACATGCACACACACACACACACACACACACACAAACAAACACACACACACACACACACACACACATAAACACACACACAGCCTGCTGTGCTCCAGACATATGACTTTCAAAGGCCCCCTGCTGACAAGACCCTCTACTGCGCTGCACTAAAACTACACACCCCCTGCACGCTCTTTTCAACCCCTCTCTTCCTTTCATACACAGACACACACACACATGCAGACGCGCGCGCGCACACACACACACTGATGCACATGCTCGCAGACAGACACACACACTCAGATGCGCGCGGGCACACATTGGCGCACGCACACGCACACACACACACACACGCACGCACACACACGCACACCACTCTCTTTGTGGTGAGTCATCCCTCTCCGCTAATGACTTTGGGGCATCAACAGTAGTTAGTGTTGTGCGGCGGGATCTGAGGGGTGGCGTGAGTGGAGGGTTGCAGGCAGAAAAAGAAGAGAAGAGAAGACAAGAGAGGAGAAGAGAGGAGTGGAGGAGAGAGAAGAGAGGAGAGAGGAGAGAGGAGGAGAGGAGGAGGCTGTGCGAGGATAAAGAGTAGCCCTGTTCTGTTCTAGCCACGGGTGGCTCCAGCAGCTCTGCCAACTGGCCCATCTCCTCCACCTGTAGCGGCTGGCCAGGGGCCACCCTTGGCTGGGGGCCCGCGGACCCTAATACCCGCCCCTAACACCCACCACCACCACCACCACCACCCAGCAGTACCACCACCAAGACAGGCAGATGTAATTAAGACACTGTGATTCGCGGCTGCTCCGACCAATGAGGACAAAGAGTCGAGCTGAGATCAGCTGGCTCCTGCTCTCCCGGGGGGCAGAGGAAGGGCAGGCGAGGGAAAGGGCACCGCGATAAACACATGAGTGGGACTGTCTGTTTATCGGAGTGTGTGTGTGTGTGTGTGTGATATGTGTGAGTGTGCGTGTGTGCACATGGTCAGTCTGCAGCTGTATGTGTGTGTGTGTGTGTGTGTGTGTGTGTGTGTGTGTGTGTGTGTGTGTGTGTGTGTGTGTGTGTGTGTGTTTGTGTTTGTGTGTGTGTGTGTGTGTACGCGTGAGCATACGTGCCCTGCCCGTCCTTGTACTGAGGTTGGTGAGGGTACAAAGTGTGTGAGTGTGAGTGTGGCAGCTCAACCATCCCTGCCAAGGAAGCCTTAAAGAGCAGGGAGGTTTATCCACAGTGAGGTGGTGCAGAAGGCTCTCTCTACTCTCCTCTCCTCTCTTTTTGTTTTACCAGCTCTGTTTACTGCTAAGCGTTTCCCTGAGCCTCAAGGTCAGACCTCCCTTTTAAACCTCCCTATTTTCCATCTCTCTATCCTCTCTTTCCCTCTCCGTCTCCCCCCCTCTCTCTGCCCCACCTCCCTCTCTCTCTCTCTCTCTCTCTCTTCCTCTCTCTCTCTATTCATTTCTCACTTTCTTCATCTCTCTCTCTCTAACTCTACACCTTTTGTTTGTCTTGAAGTGTGGCAACTGTACCTGTGATGACACTCGCTTTGAGTGAAATATTATTGCTCTTAGGCTATGAGTCAAGTAGCAGCTTTTCAAAAACAGCTTCTACACTTCAAACAGAATGCCGGAGAGGGGGCCCCCGCTGAGAATGAAACTGAACCGCCCTGACAGAAAAAAAAAAAATTGGAAGCAGAATGGACCGGGCAACTTTTTGAGATGCAACCTTGACTACGGGAGAGAAGAAAGCAAAAAACGCACATCAGAGCCGAAACTGAATTGATAAGTTGCCTAGCCCTGTAGTGTGCATGATGCAATGTGTTTATTTGCATTTGCGTGGCGGACGTACCACATGCAGGTTCTATGATGTGTTTTTTATGCTCCCTTTTTATAAAGCACAACACACATACTTCATACACATGACCAATGATTTACAAGACCATCATACAGATGCTTCAGGGTTCAAAACAAAGATCAAAGTTTTTGTCTGGCGCATGACAATTGTCTCCCCCCCCCCCCCAAATACAGTATCTACTGTGATTTGCCGCATTCCCTGAAGGGAACTGAAAAGGGATTCATATATTCTCATCTCTTTGTATTATATTCATCCACAAAATTGTTTGTCTTTTCCATATCTCCAGCGGCAATGAAACCTTCTGGCCCCTAACTGCAGTCAAACGAATGCCTCGTTCCAGGGTTGGACTGAGACCACTAACTGGCCTGGGCATCTTTGGCATAGACCAGCCCCTCACCCCCATACTATTATTATGATGGGCTCAGGCCACTGTATGTTAAGGAGGCACCGATGGGCCACCCCATCTAAATTGTGGGCCGGTCTCTAAGTGAAAATTTGAAACAAACAAACAAAACAACAGCATCGGCCCATGGCGACTGTTGGCCCACCGGGAAAATGCCCTGTATGCCAAATGACCAGTCCAGCCCTGCCTCATTCGCTAAGCTACAACAGAAAAAAGGCCTACTTGACGGTACCAGCTGAAACGATGTGGATGTTCTCATTACCCAAATTTACTATGATGATTAGGCAATATATCCACCCATTTTAAACTCGTTACATCTTTAAAAGGCCATCATGGCCGCTAGTGGATCGAAACAAATCACAATTTCCTGGGTAACAAATGATACTCGCACATTTTCCCCCAATTAGTATTTCCATAATGAGCTGCAGTAACACGTCGTAGACAGTGACTATACATGTGTTAAAAGATGTTGATTTGTGGAATACTCCTAGATGCCACACAAGCCGTTTCCTACAATTTAAAAAATGAATAACATTTTAAAACATTGCCGGCAGACTTTTAAGCGAGGCACTGCAGATTTTTCATCCTGATGTTAGTCGAAATGCTCTGAATTATTAATTGAACTTGCTTTGGAATGGGGCAATGTTTTCAACGAATGGCGTTAGAGGTTTTTTTTCCCCCCGTCTGCCCTGCTCAAGTCAGTCAAGCTCAGCTGGACATCTAATCACTTGGACCTTTGGATTGAAAACTTCTCGTTACTCGTCTATTTCAATTACTGTCTTCCTTTGACGCATGGTCATTTCCTCTCCAACGTCAGCACCTAGTTTCTACGGATACTGATGACTCTGAAGACAGAGTGACTGTTATAAAGATGGAGACGAAGGATAAGGATTTCTTTTTTAAGCACACATCAGTGGCACTGGGGGTCCTCGTATAATTACTTTAAATGGTGGCACAGGCACCTTACATTGCCTGCAGAAATTTAATGAATAGACTAAGCAGCTGTGCATTCATTTGAATACCTCAGAGAAGAGCGAGCGCGAGAGAGAGAGCAGGGAACAGGGAGTGAAAGACTGTGACAGAAAGAAAGGGAGAGCCAACAAAGTTCTATTTTAAGGTGGAGGAGTTGAAGAAGGTCTGAATGACCAAAACATTGTCAGCAATTAAAATGCAAGTGTAATGGACGATGTGCAGAAACTCTGTCTACCTCTTTGAACCTTTGGTTACATTCAAAACTCCCTGTAAGGGGTCATGTGTGCAAAACCGTTCCAGGTGGAGGCAGAGAGGGTGCATAAAGTGCGCACAAAGCTGAAGATTGAAGGTGGTGGACCTAAACGTTGTGAGCAACTGAACTGAACATTGTACTAACCATTTAACAACTGCCTATGTGAAATTGCATTGCAACCAAGTAAGTTGCCAACTTAGTTAGCAATTATGCTGTTGAGATACACTCCTTCTCAATTTGAGGTGAACGAAAGTGTTGTACGGCAATAGGTGGAGTCACTGACCTGATCTTGGAGAGGTGTTTGAACTCGATGGCCGTGCAGGAGGTGTGTCCGTCGGTCATCTGAAGGCGGAGCATCCTGGGGGCGCCCTGGGATTCCTCGTGGTCCTTCGGGGCCGAAACATTCCGCACCTTCTGGATCTGAAGCACACATGGACCCTCAACCTGGAGAGGAGGAATTATTATTATTATTATTATTTTTATTATTTTTTTTTAAATTGTTTTTTTAAGGGGCTTTTTTATGCCTTTATCGACAGGATAGTATGAGGTTCTGACAGGAAGTGAGTGGGAGAGAGATGGGGGAGGGTTGGGAAATGACCCCGTCCGGACTCGAACCGGGGTCCCCATGGGGCGGGCGTGAAAGCCCAAATGTGGGGGGCTGTGGCGCAGCGCCCGAGAGGAGGAATTATTATAGTGGGAGACGTTACACAAAATTCAGTGCCTAAAAAAAAAATCTCTGCAGCAGACGGATGACTGATGTTGCTATAGGATGAACTCCTATAGCAAAATCAACCTTCTTCAAACTCCTTCATTTACATTGGGAGGCATCTTAAGATGAGCTCCCAACTGCACTGTAAGAGTCATTAAAAAAGAAGCATCTTTGCAGTCATGTAAAGAAAGCGTTAAAATAGAAAATGGGCTATGATATTTTGCAATTTAAAAAACACTACGGGCAAAACTGGCTGAAGGCAAGCAGCAAATAAAAATGCAAACCATGTCTTACTTAACCATTTTATCCTATTCCCCCTTTGCCCAGTTCTCCCTATCTCTACCTCACACACACACACACGCGCGCGCGCGCGCACACTCACGCATACACACACACACGCACGCAGGCACACACACACACAGAGACAGATACACGCGCACACACACAGACGCATGCACGTACACACTCTAATTTCTCCACTACTTTTCAGCCCCGAAACATAATTAGATTTTGGTATAGAGCCGTGTCATTTTATCCTGGATACACCTTGCAGTGGTGCATCGCTCATAACAAACACTCCTATTGTGTCAGGCCCTGGGGTCAGTTTCCTAAACACCACCACCACCACCACCCCCCTGATTAGCAAGTGGAATTAAAAACAGCATGACACCTTTCAGATTGCTTCATTCCACACACCTCCATATAAATACATCAGGTATTTGTCCGTCGTGGCCTGGGGGAAGCCGAGGGTTATTACCGGCGGATTCTAATAAAACTGTTATCCTGCATAGGGTGACACGACGGTAATAAGGCATGAGCCCCAGTCAGATAACCGCTTCCATGGGCGACTACCACCATCTAGTGGGTGAGCAGTGCAAGTGCGACAGAGGTTATCTGCATTACAACTTATTGCAGAGGGATTAGGGTTTTTTTCTTACTCCTAATGGGGTGTGTGTGTGTGTGTGTGTGTGTGTGTGTGTGTGTGTGTGTGTGTGTGTGTGTGTGTGTGTAAAACCACAAAGATGACATGTGCGAGTGCTCACAACCATGCACACACAACTTACCTTTTCTATTCTTCCACTGTTGATTTCAGAGGGCAAAAAGCTCTTTCCAATAGGCCGCAGATCACTCTATAGAGAGAGAGAGAGAGAGAGAGAGAGAGAGAGAGAGAGAGAGAGAGAGAGAGAGAGAGAGAGAGAGAGAGAGAGAGAGAGAGAGAGAGAGAGAGAGAGAGAGAGAGAGACCAACTGAGGTCATGAACTCTCTGACTACTGAAGATGCCACATTGCCAAATTCACTTGTCTTCAACTCAAGTATTATTAAAAAAAGGACAATTTCAGCAATTCTGCCTCTCAAAACATGAAAGTATTAATAAACATAATTTATGGTTTTCTTTTAAAACAAAGTAAGTAGTCAAACTTCATGGAAGCAGCCAGTGTTGCGCAGGTGTTTTTGTTTTGTTTTTAACCCCCCCAACAAGACCCAAGTCACCCAACAGATATTCAAAACTGACCCGTGAGGAATTCCAAAGCAACCCCTCTGATCTGAAAAGCTACTCTGCTAAATAACAGTTTTAAAAGGTAACATTTTACAGAATATAAATTGTAGAATGACACCCGGTTACTTAATTCAGGCAGACAAATGGACGAGTGAGATCTTAGAGTGCAAGATATCGGTGGGTTGCATTCAATTGAGAAGTTCTGTAACACAAAATTGCTATTGCATCTGTATTTCCGAAAGTTCAGGATTGCTGGGCCGGGTCTAGACTATTTTTAGGCTTTTTGGCCTTTATTATTACAGGATAGTATGAGAGGAGACAGGAAACCATTGGGAGAGAGAGATGGGGCAGGGTCGGGAAATTACCCCGGCCGGACTCAAACCGGGGTCTCCGTGCCACCTGCATCCGCACTATTCAGAAAAACTGCAACCAAACACACCTGCACGCAGGTCACCTGTGGGTCATTGGCAAACCCACACAACACTATTAGCGGCATTATATTGATTGCAGTATTCTGGATGTTGCTTTCAAGGACAGATTTGTGAATGACGACATATGTGTCATTGCCTTATCCCAAGGGACACATTTTGGTGATCACGAGACACAAGCCACTTAAATAAAACCATTCACTTCTGAAAAAGAATGCAAGAATCTACCTGTGTAGGAATAGTGTAGAGTCAGTGGTGTACAATTAAACAGGTGTGTTATCAAACAATTTAACTGCCACACTTAAACAAAGCACTGATGTTATTGTACATACTTTTCTGGATACAGCACAGAATGGCCATCTGTACACTCACATCATCAAAATGATGAGTATAGGGCCAGACCAGTGCATTATGATAGAAGAGTAACATTACTTACATTGAGTGCAATGCGGATGATGTCACTTGCTGAGGTTTTCTCGTTTGAACCCTTGCACTCATTTATGCCTTCTTCTGAAAGGTACCTGTGAGGGAACAGCATAATATGTCGCATTCGACAGAAAGCTTGATTTTTAGGATGTTAATCTAACGCTTCACATGAATGCTGTTCCTTTCATGAGTTGTATTCCAGTGTTATACCCAGACCTCAGACACAACTGAGTGCTATGGCAAATGAGTTGAGGCCTACTGACGGTCTGCAGTCTTCTAGGGTCATTTATTTTGACGAGTGTTGTTTTGGGCAATCATTTTCGTGGCTTGGGTTTGACATTTTCCTCCAACTGTTATACGTGAACTGAGCCAGCTCAATTGTTTTCAATGGACCCCGACTAAATAACAAATGGAAGCCCTGTCCCAGGACATGTCCGGAGACAGTTTTGCTAACTTCAGCACACGCGTAGTATTGGCATATGTAGCCTACATGTACTGACAGTTGGATCACGAATGTCTTGAAATTACCGTAACTGAAAATATTGCTGGTGTTAGCGAGTGATGAACAGCGTGCAACATGCGCCAGTTCGAGACAATACGATGCCAATTTTGAGGGACTGGGATAGCTAGCCAGTCAGCTATGTCAAGCAGTTGACAGGCATACGCCGCTAACATATGGTGGTGTGAAATGATATAACTATCCCGTTACAAGTATTACTCACAGCTCGGGCAGCACTACATTTTTGACAAAATAAGAGGATAACAGCTGGGAGTGCAGGAAAAGAAATGCATGCATACATAGTAGCATACATAGCTAACCGAGCCGCAAATGTTAGCTTGCAGAGTCGTTCAGCAAATGAACTCCTTGCAAGCTGGCAGGCTAACGTTAACTACTTGACCAATAACTAAGTTGACAGACGCTACATGAACTGTTTACAACTGGGGGAAAGGAATAGCTCAAATGCTCTGTAGTGTAAAATCGCAGGTTGTATTTTTTGCCTTAGAGCTTCTAAGATGTCCTTAAATTATCTCAGATTGGTCTCATATGACATACGGAATGCTACTCCAGCTTGCTAAGCTAGTCTACTTGAGCATGCCATCAGCTACTTACCAGCCTTCTTTGGAGAGGGCTGCGGCTAATTCAGCCATTCCCTATGATATTCGTCCCCTATGTTCTCGCAAATTGATTATTTATTAGGGGGACAAGCCATTGTATTTCCTGTAAATAACGACAGTTTATTGCACTCAGTAAATAGCTGCCTAATTCCAGTGCGCGACAGCGAACAAAAACATTTGACCTCAAACTTTTCATACGTCATGGGTCAAAGTTGAAGATGAACGACGTCATTGAAATAACCGCGTGGTGTTTGTTTCACCTAATTTTTTCCAGTGCTATCGGCAATGGAAACGTATTAATAAGGATTTAACTGCATAGTCAACCAGGAAAATATGGAGTAAAAATATATTCAATACCAAGAGTTTGGATCGATGTTTATTCGGACATAGGCCTATTGGTTGTTTCTGCATTAACCTACAGGGACAGGCCTAGCCTTTTTGGACACGCATGGTTGGCTTTATGATGATCAAATTAACCAATGATCTGACAGGATGTGGGATTTGAATTCGTCATTTATCGCCGTCTTGCCTGGGGTTGGCATATGGGCAAATTTAGGGTCAAGGACAAGGGCCACCAGGGACTCCGACAGGGGTGGATCAAACAGGTCACTTGTCCCTGGCCTAGGGAGAGAAAGAGCCCAGAATTGGGTCCTCATTGCATAGCACGTATTGGGTTTGGGGGGGGCCTTTCAGCGGACTTTGTCCCAGGTCCCACCAAAGCTGTCAGCGACCCTGAGGGCCACATTTGGTTTTGAATATCGAAGGGCCAGATGTCGTAGGCACTTGCCTGTCTCTAAGAAATAATAAATGCCTAGGCCTACGCTGACATACAGTAGGCTACATTGTTGACTATTAATTCCTTCCTACGGGAGCGTGTATATGTTCCCACAGCCCATTGGTCCCACAGCTCATTGGTCCTGTCACTAAGAGTTTTGGGGGTCATCCCTATGTTCCCCCGGTCCTATGTTCCCCGCAACAGGGGAACATAGGACCCTTTTTTCAAAAAAGGGTTCTATGTTCCCCGCTGCTTCCAAGTAGACTGCTGTTGCATGGCAAAGCGCAGGTTGTTGATGCACCTGTGACAGGGGGAGCGTACTGGGCCCTATATTCCCCGGGTCCTATGTTCCCCAGTCTTTGTATGGGATATAGGGCCCTTTAAAAAAAAAAACTTTTTGAAAAAAGGGTTCTAAGTGGTAGCGGTGAACATAGAACCTGGGGAACATAGGACCCGGGATGACCCCGGCCACTTGTGATCCCAGGCCTGAGTTTGCCTAGCTCTGCCGTATACCATCGACCCAATTACACATTATGAGAAAAGGTATAGTTAGGCTACCGCCAGCACCAGTTAAACCAGAGATTCTAGGAGATATGGCCGTCATATCCTCCATATCCTCTTATATTAAGTGTGACAAGTTGTATGTGCAGTATCCAATCCTTTCACCAAATTCAAAACTAGAATTAATTATATTTGTGATGTAACTACCTGATATAGGGCTTGGCCAACATAGTTATACACATTGTGAAGTGGCAGCGTGCTCTTTGGCAAACTTTTGGCACAATGAGGCCTCAACTGTGATCTCCTGCATGATGAAAAAATGTGTTTAGTTTGATGACTCATGCACAGGCCAATTTGCCATAACTGAGAAGAAAAAGAGGAAAAAGTGAATTGTCTAAAAACTATTGCCTATATATACATTGTGAACTGAGCAACACCTTGCGTTACTACAAAAGGAAAAGAACATTGAACATTTGAGCATGCATCAGGGAAGATGAATGTGAACCTTGAAACATCTATGAATTGATGTCCTTGGGCAAGGCCGGATTAAGATGGCATGGGACCCCCAGGCCACAGGTTTCTTGAACCTCCCAGTCTATGTGTAACTGACATGTTCCCCCACAGTTGGTCTCCCTCGGGACTGCGAACTCGCCACCTCCTAGTCAACACATTAGGCTTGTTCGTGACGAAGAAGTGCTGCTTTTGCTAAGCAGCGAGCATGCGCACTTTGCCAGTTTGATGCATTGTGGTTAGAAAATTCAAAACTGACAAACTGGCAAAGTGCGCATGCTCGCTGCTTAGCAAAAGCAGCACTGCTTCGTCACGAACGAGCCTATTGGTTTGAGTATGGGAGGCACAGCATGATACCGCTGGACTAAAGGACCCGATAACCCGATAACCCATGTCAGCTGTCAACAAAGCTGACTTGATCTCTGCCTATGCTAGTAGTCTCTCTGTTGACCTGTTGGCTCTACCAGAATTAATAATTAAATTAATATTGGAGTCGGCAATGGACCATGCAGTTGTGAGTGAGTAAAGAAAGGCATCAACAAGAGCTTGTAAGAACATTCGTAAACCTCCCTCCCGAAGCCTCATACAGATGCAGTACTGCTGCTGTAACGGAGGCCTACTAGCAGAGTGTGGCGTGGAACGATAGAAAACCTCCCTCCTGAAGCCTCATACAGTATCAGTAGCTATAAGACTGGTCTCTTAGCTCAGCTGTATTGCGCTGTGCCTCCCTACCCGAACCGATGCGTTGATTAGGAGGTGGCAAGTTCGAGATCTAAGGGGGATGGACTGTGCAGGAACACCTCAGTTACAATAGGCACGGACGCAACCAAGCAAATATTTTCGTGATCAAAACGAGATCTGCTTGGTCTTAAAAAGGTGGGGTTGAATGCTTGGCAAACAAGTTGGACAGTTTTTTTCTAACGTTATTTCCCAAGACATAAAAAAACGCTGCTTCCTACTTGGAGCAGCGAGTGAACTGCCTCACAAGCATGGGGACTACACCCGAAATTCACGTCAGATGAATTCCAATAAGGGTAGATTACCGACGGCATGGAGGAGGTCTTCTGCCCAGCACTTGCTCTCACCTAACTGCTTCGCTGCATACAAAAAACCTTTGTTCCCGCAATGATTTATCGCCATGTGACATGACTGCCGCGCAGAGGCCATCCCCATATGCTGCGTCGCGGACAGAAATTCTAACCGGGGTGCTTCACGCGGACACAGTGGGCATGCTCGCTGCCTAGCAAACTTGCTGCCTGGCAGAAAAAACGCCATCACGAACGACCTGAATAGGCTCATTTATGCGGCTTTTGCTAAGCAGCGAGCATGCGCACTTAAAAAATTCTAACCAGAATGCATCAAACTGGCAAAGTGCGCATGCCCACTGCCTAGCAAAAGCAGCACTGCTTCGCCACGAACAAGTCAACTGGTGCCTTGAGCCAGATGGGCCTGAGGTTAGGGGGGTGAGTGTAACCTACTAGCCTACTAGCAGAGTGACGTAATTTCAATTCTTTGTATGACCAGCGCATGTAAAGACATTGAGTGTGGCGTGGAACGTTATAAACCTCCCTCCTGAAGCCTACAGTATCAGTAGCGCTGTCTGGCCCTTTTGCTCAGCGGTATCGTGCTGTTAGTCCATGGGCCGAAGCAGAAGTTGGTATCACCTGAGGTGGCAAAGTCTATCAATGTTTTTTGTAATCCTCCATGCCTGAGGGACATTATTTGGTATGATAGCCCTCTGGAAGTGGTAGCTTTCTTATATTACTCACTTTTATAATGACAGTGCATTTCACAATACATGCCTATGTATGGATGTAGGTGTATGCAAGTGTCTGTGATGATGGGATATGTTTTTATTGATGTTATGTCACATGTACGTAGGCCTACACTTCTTAGGGATTTTAAAAATATACAGTTTTGATGGATAAAGTACTTTCCAATGAATTATATAGGTCAAAAATATATCCGTTGTACACTTTTTCATCAATATAATGCAAGGTTAGATTGATGCAGAAGCCTGTAGGAGGGTGGGTCAAATCCTAATACTTGCTATATCATATCTGTAGAGTGTGGGCTTTCAGAAAACATATGGGTTTGCTAGTTTTATATAAATTAATAAATTATACACATATTTAGGCCCAAAACCCATAACTGTCCAATGGATTTCAATGGAAATCAATACATTTCAATATAATGCCAAACACATTACATAACTAAGGTATAGAGGAATGTAGGTAGTTGGGAGATGTCTCAATGCACATTACATCACATCTAGAGTGTGTACTGTAGACCTAAGAAAATATATGGATTGGATAGCTTACTACAAATAACACAGTTATTTTAGACCCACACCTCATGGCCGCCCATTAAAAATCAATGCATTTCAAAGTGCAAAGTACTTTGTTAGAAGACCCCAGGGGGATAGGTTGGATCCCAACTTTTGCTATATCATATCTGGAGAGTGTGTGTTTTCAAAATACATGGGTTTGATTGCCTAATATAAGGTATGCTGCTATTTTAGGCCTCATAATTGTTCAATGGATGTGAATGAAAACCAATGAATGTCAATGTAATACAAAGTATATTACATAACTGTGTTGAGGAATGTAGGAAATTGGGAGTTGTCCCAATGCATATTATATCACATCTAGAGTATGTAGACCTTATATGGAGTAGATAAGTGATTCTCAAAGTTTACGCCTGGACCCATTGGTTGGCCCTTGCTGTATTCCAAGTGGGTCTAAAAATGAAATTCATATTTGTTTGTAGTGTATGTTTTGTTTTATTTATTCAGTCAGTGATGAGTCCTGAAGAAGTATGAACATTTCAAGGGGACTAGGTTGGAATAGGTTGGGTACCCCTGGATTAGACAGATTGATACACATTACAGAGTTATTTTAGACCTAAACCTCATAGCCGTCCATTGAAAATCAAAGCATTTCAAGGTAATGCAAAGTACAGAACTAAGGTATAGATCAATGTAAGTTGACAGATCTCTCAATGCACATTATATAGCTATAGGCCTTTGGAAAACAAACGGGCTTGATATGTGTAGTACAGTTATTTTAGACTCAAAACTCATCTAGCCATCCATTGAAAATCAAATCAAAATGCTATATTACAGAATGAAGGTCTAAAGTGTAGCAGAGAAAACTGAAAGATGCAATTGCAATTGCACTCACTTCAGTTTCAAGAACAGTGCATGGAGATCCTGCATAACAGTATTTTCATTTTGTCTGGAACTAAACTTGACCATTACTTTTTCTGAAAATGTATATTTTTTAAACATACCGTACAATCTGACTAGCTGGGTATGTTGGGTGTGTTGACTGCTCTGGTGTCAGAGACACATAAGACTAGGTGCATCATGATACAGACAGAAATGGCATCAGGTGAGTCCTGTTTAATTTCATATGTGTTGTGACTGAGATGTTGGAGAATGAGTAAGTACATGATGAACAACAGACTTGTGAGAACACCAACCAGCAGGAATATAACTCCACAAACATGCTGGAGGGAAGAAGGAATCTCACAGGGATTTGATAGAAAAGATATTCAAGGGAAACTAGTATATGTGCCTTGCATTGATTGTTGCCTCCGAGTCTAATAGTAGAGTGAAGCACACAAAGTGAATTGAAATCATTGACTGATGTGTAGAGCAGGTAGGGTCCTGATCTCTATTTTGGAAATCTCCTTTTCAGTGTTATTTCAAGAATGGCCAATCATGCACATTGATACTGTTCAAAGGGCTGCATGTCTGGGTAACACACAGCATTACCTGACACTAAATCCAAACAGCAAAGCTGGAAAAAAGAACCTCCATGTCATCTTCCTGGATCTTGCTGATGTCTTTGGTGCCATACCCCATGAGCTTCTCTGAGTGATATGCCCCCCATTGAAGAAAGTCCCCATTTGAACAGGAACTGGAAAGAGGACTTTCAGCTTACATCAAAATGTGGCTTGAAGTTTCAAGATGTCCATTACCAATCTCACAACTTGCTGTGCAAGGCATGGCTACAGATGACACTGAATTCAGACATACTGTATTGTGAGATCAGTGGTGAGGGAAAAGGCATTACTTGTGGTTACTTAGTGCAAGTGGAGACCTGCAATGGGAATGAGGCAGCATCAGCTCCCAAGAAGGCTGGAGATATTGGTGTATTCTTCAGTTTCCTCTTCATACAGCCATTTCCTTTGGATATTGCCTCCACATGTCCTCAGACAACCAGCTTATTATTCACATTGCACCATGGACTCGCAGCCATGAAATTGAAGTTTGCACTGAAGTAGATGCAGAAGGTTTGTGGCAACATACCTGTACATCACCAAAACATCTGAGGGATGTGAAAAGCAAGGGTGTCACAGCCACCAAAAGCACAGGTATGATCACCCTGTCGCTTACCAGTCAGGGTTTACAGTAAAGTTAAAAGACACCCTCATAAGCCAGAGGAACTGAGCTAGAGGCCCTTAGTGTCATGTGTTCTAAAATCAACTCACCACTCAGAAATTGAAACTGTTCATGAAACTTACCTAACCTGGTTCTCACGATGGTTGTTACCGAAGTTAAACGAAGATGCACGAAGCACGAAGGGTCTGCGTGAGAGCCAGGCTAAAACTTACCCCCATCATTCTCCAATCTGTTGCCCCAGCAACCAGCAATCACCAATGATGATGATTGGATGGGGAAAAAGCCACAGGACCCAACCAATGGCAAACAGCTCCTAAATTCAACTTCATCATTTGTCATTCACCATGGCTGTGTCTCAAATCACGCACTTGTGCACTTCGGGCACTGTTTTTCAGTGCCTAGGGCGCTCACGCTGAAAATTTCAGTTGATCCAGTGCACTGAAAGTGCCAGGATGATCCCCTAACAATGGCGGAAAAATTCAGTGCTTGAATGATGGGCTGGATCTCAAATGGCGCACTTGTGCACTTCGGGCACTATGTTTCAGTGCGTAACTAATACGGCATACGCACTGAAACATGAACACTAAAGTGCACAAGTGCACCATTTGAGATTCAGCCATGGACACTGCATGCACTAAACGGCGGCCATGTTGACAATGACACGGAGGAAATGTGCCATTCAGTTCAGTGGAAGAGTTTGGTCATCAGTCTCCTAATTCTGTAAGTAATGTTGATGGGACACCAACCTTTTCATGCCAACCAAATTATTGTATGTGTGATTGTTGTCCTTTGGGGTGAAGGAAATGAAAATACAAGCACCAGATGCTGTGCATTGTAAACAGTAGCCAACTGATATTTTGGCGAGCTAATGCCATGCTCAGCCGTCACTTCCAGCGAGGGCACAGTGCATAGTGCTCAAATTTTTCCACGACACTATGCACTAAAGACCTCAGTGCACTGTGTGCACTGTGCACTGATTGTCAGTGCACTGACACAAGTGCGCAATTTGAGACGTAGCCCATGTTTTCTATACAGCTAGCACAAACACTGAATCTCTTCCTGACTGGGTTTTTGGAAGACTAGATATAATAGCCAAACCTGGCTGATTATGATAATAGTAGTGATGGAGCTTTTGATTGTATTGTAGAAATTGCAATTCTCACACAGTACTGTAGTTTGTTAAAGGGACACTGTGCAGGAAATGGTCAAAAAACGTACTGCAACTATGCTGCTCGTTGAAACTGGGCTGCCTATTGCCAAATTTGATCTTTACATGAAAGTTTACTAAGTATTAAAAAATATTTTCTAGTATGGTCCAAGTACAGTCATTTTTGCAGCAAAACATGGCTATTTTTGGAAATTCAAAATGGCGGACAGAGAAGATCCCCCTTTTCATGTATGAAAAGTGCAATTTTTCCAGTCATAATGAATAGGCTGGAATTTGATGGTGTTGGTAAGTATTCATGAAAAAGGTAACATTAGTGAATGGGCAGCATGAATTCTGGAAAATAAACAACTCAAAATCTCACACAGTGTCCCTTTAAAACGACATATACTACCAGGTGCAATTGCCACGTTATGTGTGAAGGATTCCGAATGCACTATTTGCATTCTTTCATTGAACAGTTAGTGTCATTAAATTCTCATTTCTGTGAGTTAGCTGACAATTATAATATTTTTCTTTTGTCCTCTGTCCTTGTACTAATTAATCTTGTTTTCAACACTTGAGTGGTCACCTCCTGTAGACTCAAGTTGAGCCATTTTTGCAACCAAGGCACTATGGTCTCTAAGATATGCCTGTTCAGCCATTGAAACTTTCTGAAAATAACATCCACATGCCCATCAACTAATCATCCACAGGGTGTCAGAAACCTTTTTCGATAACTGCAAGTAGGCTATATGCAGAGATGTATAGTAACGAAGTAAAAGTAACGAAGTACTGTACTTAAGTACTAAACTGCAGTATATGTACTTTTTTGAGTAATATTTTTTTCCTCATACTTGTACGTTTACTGCACTACATTTTTCTGATGAAATTAATACTTTTACTCCGATATATTTTTCATGTGCTGCTTTCGTTACTCGTTACTCATTTCTATGCCCGAGCGCTAGATGGCTCTGTCATCACCAGATATGATGGAACGTGTTCACGGTCAGTGGGCGATGCAATGGTAGGGAAATAAAAGCGGATCGCATTCTCGCGCATGTCAGTGATGCTCAGTTGGCATTAGGCTCGGTCGCAACCACGCAGGAAAAGATTTGATCAAAACGTGATTTGCTTGGTCTTAAAAAGGCGGGGATAACTGCGTCGCAGCCAAGCTGGACACATCAGGACGACGAGATTTCAACAGCGGCAAAGAAGGTGGATCTAAAGGTCTGTGGGTGGATCTACCTTTTTTGACAGCGGATGTACCAGGGCGCCCTCTCGTGGAATGAAATCATCACAGCGCTAATTCCATGACGCGCTTACCAACGTTGGCACATGCTTGTAAAATCCAAGACTCTCTCTCTCACTCGAAGAGAAATCCGATGGTCTTGGGGTAGAGACACAGGTTACCACTCGGTGAGTCAAGGTTTGACTCTTAGTCAAATTTGTGATGATTTGGCTTCAGTTCCATGTAATAATTCAGTAATTTAGTACTCACTTTAGGCTTTTCATTTTGTGTTTTCGGACCAAAGTCGTCATTCAGATAGGACAGTTTTAAAATGACATAACAGCGCCAACCCATCCTGCGAGGATTGAACCCAGGTGTTCAATAAGTAGTTTTACCATGGCGCGCCAACCACAAAGGCCACTTCAAAGGTTTCGTGCACTTTCATACATAAAAGACAACTCGCAACAGGTCTGTTTCCACATTAACCATCAGCAACTAAAGACTTCCTGTGTTTCGATGCAGTTTCGAACCGGGGACATCACGAATGGAAGTCAGGCGCGCAACCACTACTCTAACCGTCGGGCAGGCGGCCTGTGGAATCGTACTGGTTTTGTAACCAACGGCATACACACCTAACGTGGCGAAGATGGAGCATCTGACGACAGGGTGGTTTGTTTCTCTTTTTTACTGTTGTAAGTGGGTTGTGCGACCATACATATGGATGATACCACTCTGAGTATGCTGCATTTGAGCATGAAATGCATTTCAGCATGTAGAAAATGAAGCACGTTCAACTACACACACATGAATCACATGAGCTATGAACACCAATCACGGCAGATTCCTCACATCATGGAGTAGTCCACGGGCCAGGTGAGATGTCGGTACCACTCAGAGGGGCAAAGGTTGCTTATATTTTTTGAAAAGATACATGTCTGAAGTTAACATTTTTGTATGATAACCCTTCTGGAAGTACAGCCAAGTTAGGGTTATCAGCCGTTAAAGTAACACCCCCCCATCAAAAATAAAGGTTTTTAAGATGGGTGCCTGTCTTTCTACTGGCCCTTGTTTAAGACATATAGGGATGGTTAATTTTGTTATGTGTGGTATCGTTGCGAAGGGGAGACTCTGAGTTTTCATCCGACACCTTTCGAGAACATTTTGGTTAAGTATAGCCCTCCCTGCAGCGTTTCAAACATTTACTCAGACACATTTTTTTCAATTTTCGCCGATATCATCTCTTGTCTTTTCATACTGTGGCATCAGGGAGCATCAGAGAAACCTATTTAAAACTCTAAAATATTGTCTTGAGTATCAGGAATCTGAAAATATATCCTTTCACTATGTTATCCCATTTTTAGGGGGTGATTTTCAGTCTTGTATCAGGCATGCCACTTTTTTGTTGCTGTTTTTTTGTGTGCTAATGTCTCGTATAGTCAGGCCTTTTTGAGACATTCTGCAGTTGGTTATCATAGCTTGTTATATATCATCAAGGAAGCCGACAGGGGGGGACAAAGGGATGTCTTGTCCCGGGCCCAGGGACAGAGGGGGCCCAGAATTTGATCCTTATTACATTGTATGTATTGAATTTGGGGCCCTTTCCGATGTCTTTGTCCCAGGCCCAGCCAAGGCTGTCAGCGACCCTGTATATCATATGAAAGCTTGGATTGTATAGTATACAGATATGACCATGTATTTGGTGTACCTATTTGCATAGTAACCTATTTGCATAGCAACGGTTGCCAATTTGTTGTTATGACTGAAACTTCATTATACCGTATGTCCAAAATACCTCAAGACGTTTCAACCTTGAAGATGAATTTGAGTGGTAACCGTAATATATCTGACTCCCACTCCACTTTTCTTTTTTACACTGCATTGTACATGACCCCACACTACTCTATCAGTTCCATGTAGTGGTAAACTGGCAACGCTTCTAGGGCCATTCTGCAATTGGTTATCATAGCTCATTATACACCATATTAAAGCTTGGAGTTTGCAGTGTATGGGATATTATGATATATTTTGCTGTACCTATTTGCTTGGCAATGCAGGTAAAGCATTTTCCTTACCAACCAGCATCAATGATACAGTTTCTCAGCGATTCCATTGTGTAATGATACGTGAATCCTGACTACTTGTCCTAATATCAGTGTTGTGATGCAATACATCAAGAGGTTATATACAACGTCTGCAACATATGTGATAATGGCCCATTTGATGTTAGTCTACCAACCGAAATCATAGCAAATGTGTGAGAAATACAATAGGCCTTTAAACATATCGTGTCAACTTTTGTAGACATATTGTGTCATGTTAAATATGACTTAAAAATGTTTGGTTACTACATGTCAGACATACATGTATCTTAATTTTACATGTGCTTAGCAGAAGAGATGGGAAAAGAGTTGAAGTTGTACTCAAGTGAGCGTAGGCCTATCTTTCTTAAATCTTACTCGAGGGGTAAGTAAAAGTCATGTACTCATCCAAAATCTGCTCAAGTATAGGTAAAGTAGTTCAAAAAAAGTACTGAACTTAAAATGTAATTTGATGAAAAATAGTTCTTTGTTACTTTCAATTAGATGTCCTCTAGTGGCCTAGGCCTCTTTTTTTGTCTTTTATGGCTCATTTTGTGACAGGAAAGGATTGGCGAGAGAGAGAGGCGGCAGTCTGGTGCCCTATCTAGCGGTCCATGCCTAGTCCTTTTGAGATGCTCTTCATTTAGTGGTTTTGTTTAGTCAATAATGACACATCTGGTGTTCCCAGACAGGCCCTCTTGCAGGAAATCCAGCAGGTCTATCATCTACAAACCTAAAGGCCAACTTCAGTCTTGGGTAGTGATTTGAACAGGCAGCAGGGCTTTGTTGCATCTGGTATTGGAGACCTAGACTGTATCAGAGGTGTCATGATTTATAGCAAAATGTAAAAACTGTCTGTGATATAACAGTTGAAGATCATGAAGAAGTTGAACATATTGCAAAGGAAGAGTGAGGGACAATACCATCAGAAAAGTACAAAAAGCTCATTGATGAATGAAAAACATGTTTGGAAGCTGTCATTGTCATTGTGCACCCAAATACTGGTGAGGACTGTATACTGACCATTCAGAAGACAAAAAAATAATTTCAGCAGGGGATGTTTTCTTGGCACACGTTGGGCCCCTTTGTACCAATCAAGCATCATTACAATGCCCCAGTCTACTTGAACGTTGTTGCAGGCAGTTAAATGGCTTCTTATTGAAAAAGGGGTAGGCTACAGCCCAGTACCCAGCCCAGTACCAGCCCAGCAAGGTGTACCTAAGTAGCAGGTAAGTGCACATCTTCTTTGTGTATGCATTTTTTCTTTCTAAAGTGGTATGTAGTATACAGTATACAGTTTTATGCATAAGTCAGTATACAGGTGGGATTTCAACCTGCAACCCTCTGATCTGATGAACCTGAACCACTACGCCACAACTGCCCCATGTGCTGTTATAGTATGTGTAACATGGCTGTTATGTAACTGTATGAATGCCACAGTTGGTCCTACTCTCTACATTTACAGTGCATGTGCAGGGAGTACTATTCAGTGTGATATGAGGTTCTGTGCTATTGTGACATTAGCACATGTAGAGTAGCAGGGCAATAACAAACCCATTACATCTACTGTGACTACCAGGTTCATAGAGGTCAATGCTCAGCATGGTCTCCTATTGTAATGCACTGTACTCTACTGAACTATACTCTACTGTACCATACAGTTCTCTACTCTACTTCACTCCACTCCATTGTTCATTACTGCTGCTTGGGTCTAGGGATGGGTATCAGTGTATGCCTGGAAAGTGAGCTGCAGTTGCTCAGTTGGTACACCAACACATGTGAATACAGTACATGTATGCATGTTGCTTCATCGGTGGCATGGTGTAGTAGTTGTTGCAGCAGTATGAAGTTCAGAACTTGTGCTGTCTTTGCAAAGCTCTGATGACATTGTACCCCACTCTTCCTTTGCAAACCTCTTCATGATCTTCACCTCAAATCAAGTGTTCTTGCAGAGGGTTTTTAAATGTTGCTGTAAATCATGATACATGTGGTACGACCAAGGCCTCCAGGAGGAGAGAAGTGCCGCAAATTCTCCAATTAAATAAACAAGTTTTTAATGTGACAACTCGAGAGTGTGCAGCACTTATCTCCTCCTGCAAGTGTGCAACTGCACTCAGGACCCGCCAGGTTAGTGGGGGGATTAATTAACCAGTGCTCTCCACCATCCTCTACCATGACTGAGGCACCCCAATTATGGTACCGTCCCGCTGCACTGCTGCCTTTTGGATGCCCTTTGGGGGCTGCCCCCTTGCACAAGTTAAGGGATGAGTTTATGTTGTGTTTATATACAATTGCTATGATTTCAGTTGCAAGACTAATATCATAGGGGACATTATCACATATATTTCTGGTATACAACCTCTGGGCGCATAACAACATTGATTTTAGGACAAGTAGTCAGGATTCAGACACCATATGACACAATGGAATCACTGAGAAACTATATCATTGATACTGGTTATGGAAAATGATTTGCCTAGTTAACATTGCTCTGCAAACAGGTACACCAAATATATGATAATATATGAATATGCTACCCACTCCAAGCTTTCATATGGTATATAACAAGCTATGACAACCAACTGCAAAATGCACCTAGAGGTATTGCTTCCTGAACTTTATGAGAAAATGGTAAAACTGTGTTTTGAAAAAAATAACATGCCTCATACAAGACTGAAAATCACCCCCTAAACATGGGATAACATAGTGAAAGGATACATTTTCAGATTCCTGATACTCAAGACAATATTTTAGAGTTTAAAATAGGTCTTTCTGATGCTCCCTGATGCCACAGTATGAAAAGACAAGAGATGGTATCGGCGAAAATGGAAAAAAATGTATCTGAGTAAATGTTTGAAGAGCTGCAGGGAGGGCTATACTTAACCAAAATGTTCTCAAGAGGTGTCGGATGAAAGCTCAGAGTCTCCCCTTCGCAACGATACCACACATAACAAAATTAACCATCCCTATATGTCTTAAACAAGGGCCAGTAGAAAGACAGGCACCCATCTTAAAAACCTTTATTTTTGATGGGGGGGTGTTACTTTAACGGCTGATAACCCTAACTTGGCTGTACTTCCAGAAGGGTTATCATACAAAAATGTTAACTTCAGACATGTATCTTTTCAAAAAATATAAGCAACCTTTGCCCCTCTGAGTGGTACCGACATCTCACCTGGCCCGTGGACTAGAGGAGGTGGTCTTCTGGGGGCGTATTACAGAAAACTTCCTATCTTCAGTCGTCCTATCTTAACTTTTGACTTGAGATAAGATTTTTTCCAGTTTGGTATTACAGAAACAAATCCTAACTTCCTTTAGGATTCTTATCTTTGGAAATCCTATCTTATCTTGAGTTAGGAATCCTAAAGTAGCGATCTAAACATCTACGATCTACTTTTTATGTCTGTTACCTGACAACAAACGCACCGCTACCTAGCAACAGTAGTGCGACGCAAGCTAGAATACACAGATTTGACTGCTGCTGCATCTCGCGGTCTGCGTGATACTAAACCAGAGAGGAAGAGGACGTAAATATTTCGCTAAACTTTTTAAGCTCATTACTTTTAAATAACGCACTTATTAGTGACGTTCCACCGAACGGATTTATAATACAGCAACATCTGTGAGGACGAAATTAGGTCACTCTCGCTGCCTGCAACCTCAAGTTGACCAAATGCATTGGTTTCAGTCCCAATAAAGTGCTTCCCATTTTCCATATTTTCATCCCAATGCTTTGTTTTTCCAAGCGAATGCACGCAAAACAGTTAAGACGTAATTTCATGAAATGTCTTTGTATGACCAGCGCATGTATAGGCTATTAATAAATGACAATTAGCTTGACTTGACCATGGTCGGCTGTCAATTAAGGAAGTTGATACACATCGAAGTCGGGTATATTTATCATCAACTCTTCACTTCACACATCGTTTGGGTCAGTCAATATAGCCTAATTTAATTAACATTTCATCCGTTCACAATTGCGTTGTTTTCCCGGATAGACTTCGCTGTTAGCTCTGGCTGAAACAGCAAGCTGAGCGTGGGTAAATGGTGATGAACACCAGCTAAATTTTGGCTAACAAATCAATGGATAACTGGAATTAGGACAGCTGGGTGGCTGTCCTAAAGTTAGGACCAATTATTTAGGATTTTTCGAAGTTAGGATTCTTCTGTAATACCCCTTTCTTAACTTAAGATAGGATGCGCAAAACAACTTAGGAAACGCTGTTCTGTAATACGCTTTTCCTAAATTCGGTCCTAAAGTGCCGTTGCCGCGGTAACTAGACAGATAAGATAAGATTTTCAAGATAGGAAGTTTCTGTAATACGCCCCCTGCTCAGCAGTTGGTTTTTGTTACTGCTTGACAAAACTTTTGTTCCCGCGATGGTTCAATGCCATGTGACACGACTGCCGCGCAGTCACTCCCTTCAACTGCGTCGTGAACGGCAAATTCTAACCAGGATGCTTCACTCGGACACACTGAGCATGCTCGCTGCCTAGCAAATTTTCAACCTGGTCGATAAGACGCCATCATGAACGAACCTATTGACACTGGCATGTTGGCAAGATGGATGAGGTAGACGAGGTATCGCCATCAACATCAACGACACCAACCACCTCACATTGCGGCGAGGAGGAGGAGGATGACGGCTGCCAACCCTGGCCCTATAGAGCTCTTCAGCGTTGACGTCAACTTGTATGCGGCGTTTGGACTACCGGTTCCCTGGCGATTTTTTACATTGCAAAACGCCATAGAGATTCAGGTTTGGCAAAAATATAAGTTGCACGGCAACAACGAACATTAGCGTGTCCCCGCATCCCTTTCTCATTAGTGGAACGGATCGTATCATCATGTTGGTGTATTCACATGTTAAATCATGACGATTATAATTCAATATTGCTAACCCCTTTCTGATCATTAAAACTTCCGAACTACAAACTTTCCTTTGGTTGCCATGGGTACAACCTTCCGCACGTACATGCCGTTAGATACTGGCGCCGTTTCTGTAGTCGCCAAAAGCTTCCGGGTTTAGCATATGGACGCAACATCGTATTTATGTCGAAGTTTGACACAAAATGATCAACCATGTCATACCTACAGCCTATTTTTAACTCCCTCGACAGTTTGCGGGGGTTCGCTAAGCGCGTGCTTGCACTCGGAGCTTATTTGAAATTTACCCCTATTCATTCCCAATGGAGGGCGGAAGCCGATAGGAACCAGGACGTCCTTAAATGCTAACATGAAAGACTACAATCTACTACATGCTTCCGCTTCCGCTGAAGAACTCTATTTAGATTCAATGTTCTCCTTTGAGGGACAAAACGAGAATTCATTTCGTATGTTTTAAGCAATAAAACTACTGTACGTTTTCTTAAAAACTAAACTTGTGTTACAAAGCTGTTTTAATAACAAACCATAATGGTATTTGCACTTCATAAGAGACTTATTGTACAGAGCTCTAATAAACCAAATGGTATTCAAACTTTTGACTGACTTTTCCCCCCCCATTTTTTTAATGCAGTACTTTTACTTCTACTTCTACTTTTTACTCAAGTAGCAAAACGTACAATACTTCTACTTGCTTTACTTAAGTACAACAAATTTTGAATACTTTTGTCCTTCTACTTGAGTAAGGTAAGGAAAGGTTAGCCTACTTTTGACTTTTACTCGAGTCATTTGACAAGATGATACTGGTACTTCTACTCCACTACTTTTCTCCAGTACTTTATACATCTCTGGCTATATGTTAAAAGGACACTAGGCAACATTTTTTTCACTTCATGGGTGACCCAATACTTCCCGTGCTTATGGGTTTGAGGTTCAACAAAACAAAATTGCCATAAGAAAATCTCATTTCATGTACCGAAGTAAGCGTGATCAAGTTTGTATCTTAGGCATCTTAGCATGCATCTCCAGCACATGCCTACCATCACTTTAATGTAGGCTATTAGAAATATAGGCTAAATGTGTCCTGGCCCACTGACTGAAAAAAAGATTAGGGCTATTTAACATTATAGGCTTTCTAAAGATCCACTGGATGTGATATTATTTGTGCTGTGACATCTCCTTCCTACATTCATCTACCTTAGTTCTGTACGTGCAGAACTTGCATTTGCAATGCATTTCAATGGTCAGCATCTAAAGTAGCCTACCTGAATTATGTGCACTAAGCAATCTAATCCATATATTTTCCAAAGGTTCATAATGTGTACTGAAATCTCCCAACTTCCTCTATCCGTACTTAAGTTCATAAAGTCCTTCTGTAAAGACGGCCATGAGTTGTGGGTCTAAAATAACTTATTGTAGTAAGCTATCCAATCCATATATTTTCTTAGATATACTGTACACAGCAGATGTGATATAATGTGCATTGAGGCATCTCACAACTTCCTACATTCCACTACCTTAGTTATGTAATGTGCTTTGCATTACATTGAAATGCATTGATTTCCATTGAAATCCATTGGACAGTTATGGGTTTTGGGCTTAAATAGGTGTATAATTTATATTAAACTAGCAAACCCATATATATTGCCTGAAAGGCCACACTCTACAGATATGATATACCAATAATGGGGATTTGACCCACCCTCCTACAGTCTTCTGCATCAATCTAACCTTGCATTATATTGCTGAAAAAGTGTATGGCGGATACATTTTGACCTATATAATTCATAGGAAAGTACATTATCCATCAAAACTGTATAGGCCTACTGTATTTTTTAAAACCCCTAAGGTGTCTACATGTGATATAACATCAATAAAAACATATTCCATCATCACAGACACTTGCATACATCCAGGCATATATTGCGAAATGCACTGGGTGCCATTATAAAAGTGAGTAAAAATGTAAGAAAGCTACCACTTCCAGAGGGCTATCATACCAAATAATGTCCCTCAGGCATGGAGGATTAGGAAAGCTGATGTGTTTTTATGTGCCAATAAATATGATTCAGATTTGGTAGTACATGTATATTGTTATAATAACTCACTCAATTCACATTTAGTTGAAGGCCCTGTCCTGACCAGTGCCGTGTCTCATGGCTTGTAGAGCTGAGCTCCTCAGTTTTATAACGCCTATGTCCCGTAGCCTACTGCAGATGGCAGCAATGGACCGTAAAATGAAGAGCAGATGTACTGGTAAAATGCTCAACACACTCTTCGCCACTTTACAAGGGGGGGCAAGGGTTTTATTCGTGCCTGAACGTTGTCCATTCTCTGTGTTGACTCATTTTCAGTATTGGCACAATAGTGCTCAGCAATTTTAACAAAGTGTCCAGTGTCCAGTAATTTCACTCCAGGCCGTATGTTTCAAAGTACATTCTCAGTTGACAGATAAACCGGGCAAAAAGGGCGGGCGGGAGAGGTTGTGTACATCCTATTTTAGACCAATCCAAATGTTACTCTCTCTGAAGATACCGCCCCATTTCTGTCTAAGGATGAATCTGATTGGCTAGTTCCTTTTGTCAGTCAAAACCACACATGGCGGGCTTTTCCGAATTGACAGCACTGGGAAGTGTTCTGTACCGACGGACTGAAGTTTGAAGTTGCGTCTTGAAGTTTGTGGTGGAAATCGCTTAGAATCATACTTGGAGTTGTAAGTGCCTGTGAAAATTAGTTGACACAACTATTGACATTCGCTGCCTGGGGCCTCGTGTCTTCGTACTGTCGTTACCTCGCTAGGTGATCTAAAAAGCCTGAAATTGGATTAACATCAGTCGGAGCTAAACTAATTTAGCTAGCAAGCAACAGCGGCGTTTGTTTCCAATCTATGCGTTAGCAAGCTGCTAGTTGGAGGCCTATCTTCTTTTCCACTCAATTACACCCCATGGCAGGACCTTACAATTACCCTGTCACTGTCAGTGTGTTTTAAGGGTCGCTGAAGGGGAAAGGGGAGTTCATAAGCCCTTACACGGTCTTTCTACACCCCCTGGTTGATATAACGGTGAATATTTGTCTATTCTGGCAAAGCTAACTAGTAAAGTCTGACAGTTTAGCTCTGACATGGATGACTACCATCATCGATATGATACTTCTGGCCGCGGTCGAGAGAACAAAATGCACCGCAAAAAGGGTTTTGCTGCTGGAGTGGTCATGGGAAGTTCTGGAAGTGAAGATGCTGAAAGAAAACCTAAATTTGTAAGTACACTACCTTATTATATCGACATCATCGAATTGTCATGGTATCTAGTTACCACATATATATATTTTAACTGTAAAAGTGACATACTTTTATGTCACCTTTGACAGTAGTCACAGGAGGTCGACAGTTGCCAGTCGAAGTGTCATCATGACGTTGGTATTTTTTTTTATGAGAAGATGTTAAATTACGGGTACATCACTGTGCATGAATGAAAAAGAGTAACTTTCCACACTTTGTCAAGACCTCTGCTGACATTGCTTGAAGTTGCTGCCCATGTTTTATATTAATAAAGTAAGAAAGGCTGAATTTTTTAGTCTGCATGGTCCACCATCTGAGGCCCTATCCATGATTTGTATGAGCCCATTATTAAACTAAATTAAATGCATCTATGAAAACCTAACACCCAATTTGATGTCTCACCCCGTAGACCACACGTCATATATTGCTGTAATGACCACACATGAATAGCCAAATAGTTGCCTAGACACATCAGAGTGGTTTCCAGAGTGCCTTTTCTGATATTTCCCCTCAATTTCCTGGCTGCTTGCCCATTTGGAGAATGAGTCACAATGAAGAAGCAACAGCTTTTTGTGAATGGTAACTGATGAATGACTACCATACTCCTAGACATTCAGGAAAACTGGGCTAAATTGGTGTTTGTTGACTTCAGTTGCCAAGGATAAAATTAGCTAAGGATAAGAAGTCCGCCTAATCCAGTTTCTCCTCCGTACATCATTGGCAGGTCATAATGTTGGTCTGTTGTAGGCTAAATAATCTGGCTGGCTTGGCTATCTGAAAGCTGGAACCGAAAGGGTGACTCTTTTAGACAATTACATTACAGGTACATTATATGCCATTTGCAATGTCCTGCCAATGTGAGGGCAGGGCAGCACATTGGTGAGCATGATGTGGTGAAGTAATTTTTTGTTCCTCAAAATGTCACTATTTTTCTTGTCCAGAACTGTTTGGTGGAAATCAGCCAGCCTCAAGCCAGGCTTGCAATTTTAAACAAGTCGAGCTACTGTCTTACACCTTACCCAACTCTGCTTACATGAAAACAACAAATCCGCTTCACAGTTCCCAGTGACATGATTCCCATACTGGAGGAATCTAACTGGCCAAGAAACGGTTACAATCCAACCCTTTCAACTTGATTTACTCTCTTTGTAACGGAGGAAATTCGCTCTCATCCTTCAGGTTGGATGCGGGTGTCACAGATAAACATATCAGACAGTAGCATGGAGGAAGATTGTGAGCAGTTTATGCTCTTGAAAGTTTTTTTTTCATTTATCCTTTATTTATTATGTCACCAAATGTAAGAAAAGGCAACATTGTACGTAGTATATTATGCTTGGTCCTCTCTCTCCATCAGGCCTGATTCGCACAAACTTATAATGTTATCCTTATTTTATTACTCTGGCCAGGTATGTACTGCAAAAATACCTAGTTGAAATAGCTGGCATTGGCTTTTTAATCTACTCTTTATAAGTCTATTGTTGTTCAATAATGATAGCAATGGTGTGGAGGCCTCTTGATAATTTTCAGGTTCCATTTTTGTAATCGAAACTGCCGGGGGGTTAGAATGTGACCGACGATCCAGGCATACCAGACTCGCGACAATCCAGCAGTGATTTCATGCAGGAAATGAATGTGAATTTAGGCCTTACTAATAAGCTCAGTTATGTTTCTGACAAGTGGCTGCAATGGCCAGGAGCAGCCCATTTGGCTTGGGCCCTCTCCACCACCACCACCACCACCACCTCCTCCTCCTCCTCCTTCTCCTCCTCATCGACAGTGGCAGCAGCAACAGCGTTGGCAAGTCCGCGTGACAACCGAAAGTTGTAATGTGCACCAGCAGCGGCAGCATGATAAGTGGTCCTCAGACCCCTGGATGTAATTGCAGTCTGCCTGTTGTCCATGGAGACAGACCTGTGGCAGTCAGGGGGCCAGCCCCAGCCCCAGCCGTCTCCACCGCCGCTACCCAGGGAAGTCACTGGGGTTGTGTGTTGTCCCGGGCCCAGGGAGAGAGGAGGCCCACTATTGGCATCTCATTACATTGCATGTATTAAGTGGAGAGGCCTTTCAAATGGCGTTGTCCCCAGCCCAACCAAAGCTGCCAGCGGCCCTGCTGCCGCCGTCGCCGCCACTGCTGCCTTCCTCCCAGAGTGCTTTGCTGATCAGAGAGCCGTACGTGCCGTACCACCGCCACCGCCTGGGGCCTAGGCAAATACCTGGCCTCCATCTCGCTGTGGTAATGGCCAATCTTCCACCGATGATTAATCGCGCCTGTGGCCCGAGCTGTCCTAGAGGCAGAGAGGAGAGGAGTGCCGGGTAATAGTCAGAGTTAATGCAATGTGCATGAGAAAATGAGAGCTGGCTGGCAGGCTGGTGGAGGGTGGAAACACAGGGCTTTAGTTGGAGGCTTTCACTCGCTTTGGGTTTTTTGAGCTCTCTCTCTCTGTGTGTGTGTGTGAGTGTGTGAGTGAGTGAGTGAGATAGAATGCGCCTGCACACCCCTGTGTGTCTATGTACCATGTTTGTGTCCAGGAGACGAGGCTTGTATGAGGCTGCATTCTGTTATGGAATCCGGAATGAGGAACAGGGTGTGGGTCTGTTCCGTTGGGATTGTCATGCCTGGCTGCTCCCTACTCAAACAGCTTTTTTCCTCCCCTCCTTCTTTCACCTTACCTCTCTCTTTCTCTCCCTCCCTCCACTGGCCGTTTCTCTCTCTCTCTCTCTCTCTCTCTCTCTCTCTCTCTCTCTCTCTCTCTCTCTCTCTCTCTCTCTCTCTTCATTTTGGCGGGACAGGACACGGGCGGAATTCTTATGTTAGTGGTCTGATTTATGCCGGGCTGTCAGCATTGCACTCGATAGGCCCATGCCAGCCGCCTTAGTCATCCACCAAAGGAATGCCAAGACCGTTGAAAAGGGAGTGATTTTTTTTCCCTTTAGCACATTCGCAGTATGTAATGTAACGGTCTAACCATTTTAGTGCAGCAGTGATGACTCTATTTATCCTTGACAGATCTTGCACAGACGGAGGCATTGTTTCTTTTTTGACCCTGTGTGTGTGTGTGTGTTTGTGTTTGTGTCTGTGTGTGTGATCGATATCTTCTGAGGGACAATTGTGTTATGTGATATGTGATTGCGCTGTGAGGGGGTCATAAAAGGTAGGCTATCAGGCCCAAGGCTGTGAAAGGGAAGTTGTCCTGTCTTGGTTGTTTGTGTGAGTGAGTGAGAGAGTGACAGGAATTCTTTATATCTTCTGTGAGTGTGTGTTGGAGTGTGTGTCTGTCTCTGTGTGTCTGTGGGTGGTTGAGTGTTTGTGTGCGCTTGCATGTGAGTACATTCACAATTGTGTGTGTGTGTGTGTCTCTGTGTACACAAGTTTGTGTGTGTGTGTGTGTGTGTGTGTGGAAGCAATTGACAGAGTGAGGGTATGTGTGAGTGAGAGTATAGTGTCCCTTTTAATGTAATTAGCAGGAGTGAGTGAGGTCCACCCCTTCCCTTCTCTTCTCTTCCCTCTGTCCTGCACACCCCACCGCACCCCATTCAGGTTAGCAGATGACTGCACGCAGGCAGCTAGAGGGGAGTGGAGACTGTTCATCAGAGGGTATTTGCATTCGAGTCACCTCCTCGGCACCCTCGCTTTTATCCCGAGCCTTTTTACGCAGCGCGGCACGATGCGGCGCGGTGTGGGCAGGACATTTATCAGCGCGTGAGCGAGGCTCGCTCTGCGTTGCTCTCTCTCTTCGCTCGCTCGCTCGCTTGGCAGGAATGGAAGCCATGTCCTTGGCGTTAGTGGCTCTGTGCTCTCCAGATGGGGCCCAAGGAACACATTTTGGTTTGCGTGTCTGTCTGAAGGGCTTTTGTCAGCAGTTTACAGTTTTGCAGCTTATTTTTTTCCCCCTACCTTTCTTTGTCTCTCTCTCTCTTTGTGTGCTCACACAGAGCTGCCATTGCAGACTCTTGGAGAGAGAGACAGCCTTGGGTATATGGCGTATGTGTGGATAACTAAAGTGAAGGATCTTCCTCTCCCCTCTCCCCTCTCCCTGTCCTTCCTCCTCTCCTCTCCTGTGTGTTGGGATGTTGCTTGCCTGCCCCACAGTGGTGCTGAAAGTTTGATGAATGGTAATCGTGTTGTTGTTTATGATGCTGGAGATTAATGCAGTCTCGCCTCCAGGCAGAAAACGCAAGCTGAAACTCTGATTAACATCAGCCTGAGCTGAGCAGCCGATCGATGCACATTGCACACGCAGCCAGCATTCAAACAAAGGATGTTTCTCGTATGTTTTGTTGTTTCCCCCCTCCCTTATGACACACACACACACACACACACACACACACACACACACACACACACACACACACACACACACAGCTGAATTTTTCTTTGAAACCTGGACACAATTCCTTTGTTGTTGATTTTTTATTTTTATTAATGTTGTTTTATTTTTTTATTTTTGTTGTTGTTGTTTTCTTGAGGATTATCAGACCCCCTGTCTCTGTTATTTTCCCTGACAACAAACGACCACAATCTTTTTCATAAAAAAAAAAAAGATTCAAGTTTACTGTGTCGGCAGCCCGCGTTTGTAGGAAAAGACGTGGTACAGAATAGCTCCCGTGTCTTCCCTGCTGATTGTTTCCCCAATCTCTCCCACTTAATCCCCATTTGATTTTTAAGCTGCGCAGGAGTCTGTTATGCGCATCCCGGCAGCATCGCTCTTATCGATCCGGGGCCCATGAATTAGGCTGGAAATTAATTGCTTTTTGCAGTTGGGGATGTAAGGGTAGAGCTTTCCACCCAGCAAGTGACCAGTGTAGTTGGCCTGATATGTCAGAAAGAACTAAGTTCAGTTGCAGACGACGGAACCTGTTTTTGGAACTTGAAGACTTTGAAGCATCTTCTAGCACCAATGAGGGGTCTGATTGCTTTGGCCAGTGGGTGGGCAAACTAAGCTGAAGGCCTTGGGGCAAAATGCGGCATTCTGATCTGTTTCATGCTGACCGCCCACCCTGAAGTCAGAAAATTATAATTGAATGTGGCCCGTAGTTACATTAACTTTTTATATTAAATATTCTACATCCATTGAACGTTATGACTTCAGAACTTGCATACCATGCTTCTTGTAGCCTCATCAAAGAGTAGCATGTTAGACAGACTGCAGGTTTCCTCAGTGTTTCCCGTAGAATTTTCGTTGGTCAAGGTGGTGGGGTGAGACGCGTGCCGTGTAGTTTCTCGATATGAACATATGATATGATTCATATAAATGTTTATGAGTACAATGTTTTTTTTGTTGAGCCAACTTTAGAAATTACATTCACAACACAGAATCTTCATCTTTCCAGGGGACCTAGTCAAGGCCGCCTGAACTATAAAGTACTGTGGAAAACTGTTTGCAGATTTGAAACTCTTTCCCTGTAAACAGGTGTTTTGCATTGGAAGCTTCACATTTTTCAGTAGCCCACAAGCCCACAAGCAGGAAAGTTTGTGGCTGGTGGCTTATGTAGGCCATAGTTCATTGACGACCATGACTTGCATGAATGAGAATCTGTTATTGAGAATGGGAATCTGTTATTAACCATACATAATAACATACCATTATTTTGTTTTTATGTGTGAAGTGTGAGTGTGTGTGAGAGGGGACAAATGAAACTGAGACTGGGACAAATGAAAGCTACTGAACTAAACTGAACTGAACTGAACTGAATCTACATAGATTCCTTTGATATGACATCAGAACAGAAGGGAAGAGGAACATGCTGAACTGAGTTGTTTTCATGGTCTGGATGCAATGTACCAGGGCACAGTTAGAAGCTTGTCTTATACAGTACTCCGTCACAATTGGTGCGGTATAAAATTGTGACAATATTGTCAAAAGTAAACAGTTGTTGCCATTGTGGCTAGCTTTTAATGTGCCTTCTGATTGATCTCCGATGACAGTTTCATGCACATTTTGTAAATTTGTGTGCGTGCATTTCAGAGCTGCAAGCCAATTTGGTCTTGTCTGTACTTTCATCTAGGAAGTATAGACTTCTAAATTTGGGCATTTGGGCTAGCAGTTAGCTTACAAATGATCCCATTCGTTTAATGTGAGCACAGAATGAGTTGAGTCTCCTGTTAGGTTGCTGCTCCTGTAAAAAAAAAAAAAAAAGTTTTAATATTATTCCCTCTGACCATTAGGTGGCGCTTGAATACCACCATATGTGGAAGGCGCCTTCACCCTCCCAGAAAGCCGCACCCCTAGGTACTTGGTTTACAATGCCTGTAACACAGGTCATGTGCCTCACTGAAAATCAAAATCTAAATAAAAAATAAATGTCTGGGACACAGAGAAATTTGGGTGGAGGGTGTAGTAGTCTGAGTCTTCCAATTTCTTCTCTTCTTTTTCTTTTTACTTGCCTTCATTCTCTGATGAATGTGAGTACTGGAGGAGTTTTGGGTATTGTATTCGACAAGGTTATATTTGATTAACATAATGACATTTTGTTTTCTCAGCTCTTGCTCTGAAAACGTTGGAGGGCATTATCATTATTGATGCCCAGAGCCAAACCAACAAAAATAAATCGATACAAAGAGTTAAACACAAACACAATGCTAAATGAAACAGTTTGTCTCTGACCCTTTACATTGCTAGTATTCTTCATCTGAATTGTTATTTGAAGGAGCCTCTGAAAAGAAGACATTTGAGTTTGAAGAAGGAGTTGTGCACAAGTAAACAGTACATTATGCACAAGCAAGATTTTACTTTGCCGGGCTTTGACCGCGTAACTAACATGGTAATCTATGGCCGTAGCTGCTGTACCGAATGGTATGTTTGTTAAAATATTCACCAGGACATTGATGCAGTCACAATATTGCACAGCATCCTGTATTATCTACATTGAGGCCTAAGATTATTCTGTTGGCCCTCCTGATTCTTGAGAGTTATGGCTCTCAGACTACAAGTGCATTGTTCCTTTTCTTTTGCAGCGCACATGTTCGTCGTGCTCGTGCATACTTCTGTGTGACTATTAACAAGAACATCCCCAGTACATCTTCAATCCCCAAGTCTCAAACGCCACTGCCAACATATTGGCACGGCCCTGTTCTTCTCCCACTCTGGTGGCCACACAGCTGACCGCACACTGACTACCTCGGATCAATAGCTAAGTCTCTGCTGATATTTTTCTTTTTGTTCTTCATTTGCCCCGTCTGTCATTGTTTCTGCTTTAGTATTTTATACAAAATAGATTACTTGATAAACAAACAAGAACAGTGGAGGGTATACCACTGAGGCCTAACACACCCTCCCTCCATGTGCCTGCCTCTGTCTTAATATGAAGAGTTAGTTCACCCCCGAGCTCATAAATAAATGAGTCCTTTGATGAGGCCGGAGTGAGTTGTTTCCGGCGAGTCAGAAAGCACTCAATTTAGCCGATTAGCCGCAATTGCCCGAGCAGGTGTTCGAATTTGTTCGTTGACATTCCGCCGTCCCCTTCAGAATGCATTGTCCTAAGCCAAACAATCACCTCGCCCATCTGCCTCCACAGAGGCGGAGAACGAGAGCAAGACCGAAGGAGAGCAGGAAAATGGAAGAGGGAATGCGTAAAAGAGAGAGAGGGAGAGCGAGACAGCGAGAGAGAGGGCGGGAGAAAGACAAAAAAGAGAATATGAGCAAGATCGAAGGAGAGTATGAGAAGAGAGAGACCGAGAGAGAGAGAGAGAGACCGAGAGGGAGAGAGAGATACAGAGAGAGAGAGAGGGAGGGAGACAGACAGTGGGAGACCAGGTGGGAGGGAGACAGACAGAACAAGAGGGAGAAGGACAGCAAACAAGCCCCGAACCGTGGTTCCGACGGGAGTGTAACATGACGAGGGTCAACGCGACTAGAAGAACGAGCGCCAATTAAGCTGCCAGATTGATTCTTCTGTTGCGGACAGACAGGCAGAGCAAGGAGAGGAGCAGGTGGAGGAGAGATCGAAAAGAGGATAGGGGAGTGGAGAGAGAGAGAGAGAGAGAGAGAGAGAGAGATGGATAGATGAAGAGAGAGCGATGGAGATGGGGAGAGGTGGCAAGATGCAGAGTGAGAGGTGGAGAGAAGAGAGCGTGGGGAGGGGAAGAAAAGAAAAACAATTTACGCCCAGGCTTTGCGGCGATGCCTGGACATCTGGAGTGCCAACAGCTGGCATCTCCTGGGCAATCTTACTCATGTCCCTACCAACACCCCAATATCCCCCTCAGCCCGCAGGGGAGGCCTAGCTGTGTGTGTGTGTGTGTGTGTGTGTGTGTTTGTGTTTGTCTGTGTGTGTGTGTGTGTGTTTGTGTTTGTCTGTGTGTGTGTGTGTGTGTGTGCGTGCATGTGTGCATGTTTTGAGTGTGATCGTGTGTGTCTGAGTGTAAATTTTATGTGTGCGTGCGTGTGTGTGTGATTATGTGTGGGAAGTTAAGCCAAGACACCAAAGTGGGAATGCAGGGATGCGAGTGTGCATGTGTGTGTTGTACTGGCATGGCTATGTGTGAAGTGAGGGGCTGCTGTGGGCGCGTAGGTGTTGGAAGGTGTTCGTATAAATCCATAAGTGATTTTATACTGGTGATTTCACAGGCCAGTAGCTGTGTCTGTCTATGCGAGTCAGATGGTTGATACCCAAGTGAAAGGATGTTTGTTCTTTAGTACAGTTCACTTAATAGGCTTAAATGCAATCAAAGGCCTACTGTAATGAAATTGCTCTACCGGTATTAGGCAAACTATAGGAGCAAGCAACAGGAACTCGCACACCTGAATGCTGATACAATATTGCATAGCCATTCAGGTGTGCGAGTTCCCCTGGCTTGCTCCTATAGCTCACCTATTGGAACCTAGACACCCACCAGATATCAAGACAAAAGGCGTGGTACCTCCATTGGAAAGAACTAAACATTCTCCACAACTTGGGCTCCTTTGTCATGAAATAGTGAGCATTGTGAAATATGTTAATATGGTTAAGGGTGGAATGTTGACTGCCATGTACATCTAGCCTAAACCCAGGCTGGATTGTGTACAAAGCATCCCCAGAAACGGGCAGCAGCGCAACCAGGGTTGTCCTTGAGTATCATGCAGATTGGAAAATAGACACACACACACACACACACACACACACACACACACACACACACACACACACACACACACACACACACACACACACACACACACACACACACACACACGGAGGATTGCTGAGTAGTTGTATGGAATAACGTACAACGTGCATGGCCTTGGCACAGATGACATGTTGAGGCATCCTCCTTCTCCTCCTTCACCTTTTCTCCTCCGCCTCCTCCTCCATCTCCTCCCTCCTTCTCCACCTTCTCTTCCTCCGCCGCCTCCTCCTCCTCCCCCTCCTCCCCCTCCCCATCTCCTCCTCCACCTCCTCTCCTCCTCATTGGTAGTCGTGGTGGTGGTGATGGCATGCTGCTTATTGAACAGAGCCAGGCGAAGGAGAAGCAATTATAGCCTCTGCCAGCCCTTTATCACGCCACTACCTGGCCCAACCGGACATTTGCAGACGTTTGATCGCATGGCAAACTGACAAAAGGTCCACACAGACCCCCTCACTCGCACATGCACACACATGCACTTGCGCACACATGCACACACAAATGCAGACACACACACACACACACACACACACACACACACACACACACACACACACACACACACACACACACACACACACACACACACACACACACACCCACACACACACACACACACACACA
>NC_085868.1:30451594-30494094 GCF_034702125.1 Engraulis encrasicolus
TAGAAACGTGACCTGATGGACTGCTGACCGACCGGATACTGATTGGACCAAAACCAATTATTCAAGCCCGTGCAGCTAATATACAGCTCCAGGCCTTTTTATTAGAATACCATGAAAAAGTTGATTTATTTCCATAATTCCATCAATAATGTTAAACTGTCATGGATTGTAGATTCATGGCCCAGTTTTTTTTAACTATTCCAATCATTAAATTGTTTATTTTTACACATTTTGGTCTTCCAGCTCAAAAAAACATGAATTGGGGAATTCGCATCATTAGAATATTGTAATAAAATCACAATTTTCTTCATCAAAATTTGTTTCACATCAGTGCACATCAAATCATTTGAACTTTGGTACTTTCTACACAACATGCAATGTTCAATACTTGGTTAGGACTCTCTCTGTCTTAATATTATTAATAATAACGGCCATGATGCGTTTAACATTGAAGTCAATGGCAGAAACAGTGCATGGGAGTAATGGAAGGCCAGATATCCTTGATGCTTTGCCGTCAGCTGTTTTTGTATAGCTGACCTGGTGTCCCACACTTCACTCTTCAATATACCCTGTAGATTTCCATGCCACGTTTTGGCGCTAACTCACCAGTTTAATTCTAAATAACCAGAAATGAAACCCCATTGAAAATGAATGGGTTTTTTTTTCTGTTGAGTTAGAATTAAACTGGTGAGTTAACACCAAAACGTGGCATGGAAATCTACAGGGTATATTGAAGAGTGAAGTGTGGGGCACCAGGTCAACAAACAAGAACAGCTGACAGCAAAGCATCAAGGATATCTGGGTTTCCATAACTCCCATGCACTGTTTTTGCCATTGACTTCAATGTTAAACGCATCATGGCCATTATGAAGACAGAGAATGTCCTAACCAAGTATTGACCATTGCATGTTATGTAGAAAGTACCAAATTTCAACTGATTTAATGTGACCCGAATTTTGATGAAGAAAAATGTGATTTTATAACAATATTCTAATAATGTGAATTCCCCAAATCATGTTTTTTTTGAGCTGGAAGGCCAACGTATATAAAAAGAAAAAAAAATAATGATTGGAATAGTTAAAAAACTGGGCCATGAATCTACAATCCATGACAGTTTAACAGTATTGATGGAATTATGGAAATAAATCAACTTTTTCATGGTATTCTAATAAAAAGGCCTGGAGCTGTAAATGCCACCCTTTTTGTTTTTGTTGGCCACTGACTTAAAGCTAGCCAACTTGATGTTTTGAACTCGTCTGGATTATTGACCTGGACTTCTATGAGATAGAATAAATGTGAAATAGACATTTTATTTTAGAGAAAAGAGAGAGTCATATTCTACTTATAACTTTGCGTAAGGCTGTTTGTTTACTTTAATCTCTTCCTCAGAACATGACCCCTTTCTCTGCGTCCTTGACCTGAGACGTAATGGAAGTAATGATCTGAGCAACAGCTTAGCTGCTTGGCCCCTGGTGAACCTCAACCCTAAACAGAGGTGTTCTGAGGCAGAACCGCGAGTAAGCACACTAATATGCATCACAGTTGAGTTAACCAATTATTGTGTTGGTTAGGCCGCTTTCACACCGATGGTGAAGCGTCGTGGGACTGAAGCGATTTTTACTGGTGGTGGGGAAAGTACACACCTTCGACACCAACCGAGGGTAGTCGGGCATCACACTAGCTTTGGCTGTGGGGAGGGGGGGTTTGAACTGGACTGGCCGCGCACGCCGGCACTGTCGGTGTGAAAGGCAGAGTAGAACACACCGACCGAAACTAAGCAGAAAGACCTCAATCGTCACGCTTCCGTTCCACGACGCATTGGTGTGAATTTGGCCTTAGTGTTGTGTTCAGGTTAAGCTCACCAGTGTTCTAAACTGTTTCACTCACCTTTTTGGCCCCATGTCATTTCACGTTTTGATCATTCGCACAAACAAGTTTTCTTGTTCCATCTTGTAACATTTTTTTTTACAAACAAGTATTGTGATTTTTTTTTTAGCATGTGTTGTATGAATTGTAGCCATAGAAAATAACCTGTTTCAAAATGTGCTTATATGTGTGTGCACATGTGTACTGTATGTGCGTTGTGCATAATCATGCACCTCTGAATAGGGTGGGTATCTACAAGAGCAAAAGTGGGTGCCTCTTGAATCAGAAGAGAAAGTCAGTAGGTGTGTTTAAGAGGGTGTGTTTGTGTGTGTGTGTGTGTGTGTGTGTGTGTGTGTGTGTGTATGTGTGTGAGAGAGAGAGAGAGAGAGAGAGACGAGAGAGAGAGAGACAGACTTCAACATGGTATTTTTCTACAGGATAATTTTCTTGAAGAGTTTTGCCATATCCGCCCTGATCGTGATTGAAGCACCCCTTTCCACTCTACATTTCTAAACACCCTGTTATTCTCTCTCCCCACCGCTGTTTGGCCGCCTGGCTTTTCTGCCCATTTTCACCCTTAGTTTCCTTGCACTTAAATGCACACAAACAAAATCAACACAGACACACAGACACTAGGGGTGGTACGGTTCACAAAATTCGCGGTTTGGTCCATATCACGGTATGAAGGTCACGGTTTTCGGTTCTCTACGGTTCTCGTTTTTTTTTTGTTTTGTTTTTTTTATTCATAATAAATGATGCACTGGGAACATTAAACCATATTTATGCAATTGCAATTATAAAGTGATGATGCGTAAGTTGAATTTGACCTTTTGCATGTCTCTGAGAACCCCCTCTTGTGCTAACCTGCGCTTGCACTTAAGTTGTCGTCAGCTGATGTGCACTGTCTGAGCGTTCCAAATGCCCTCTTTCAATTGGCTAATAGAATCAGACATATCTAAATATCCTACATATGGTTTTGTTTAGGCTTATAATGTGAAAATGGTGTGATTTTAATTGTGTCATCCTCTCATTGGTATTGTATGCTAATGTTTTAATCAGAGAGACTGGATAAGATACTCCTAGGGTCTCTGTTTTACATATTTTTATGTGCAGTACATGAACTGCGGTTTGCCACGGATTGCACGGTTCGGTTCGGTATATGTGTGAATTGTACGGTTTCGGTTTTCGGTGCGGTTTGTGCCATTCCTAACAGACACACAGACACACAGACACACACACACACACACACACACACACACAGACACACACACACACAGACACACACACACACAGACACACACACACACAGACACACAGACACACACACAATTTGAATGTATAACCCCAACAAGTTGAAGGTGTATCTGCCATCTTGAGAGTGTGTGTATGTGTTTGTATGTGTGTGTTATTTTGTTTGCTTGCTTGTGCTGGGGTGATTGCGATTAGTTGATCTGTTCTCTGTGGGTGTTACAATTCCTGCCTCTCACCCAAAATAGAGAGAGTGTGTGTGTCTGTGTGTGTCTGTGGGTGTCTGTGGGTGTCTGTGGGTGTCTGTGGGTGTGGATTAGGGGTGGGCGATATGGGGAAAAAAAATGATCTCGATAATTTTTAGAATTTTCACGATAACGATAATTTGACGATAATTTCCAAAAACACTTGCAAAAACAAGTAGGGCCTATTTCAGGAGGAGGGGGTGGGGGGTAATCAATGTGTTTGAATTGTACCGTAGTATGGTAATTTGGCAGGGCAGGGTGAGTAAAGCAGAACATTTGCATTTGTGTTTTACTGTAACTGGGGAGGGACAGAGAGTTGGAAGAAATGCTGTGCTGAAGAGCTGTCACCTTTTGAATTTGATAATATGCATATGCTCTGGTCTGTAAAGTAATACTTCATCACTTGGCATGAAAACATATCCATGTAAATAAAAAAAAATAGTTTTATGATGTATTGCCTATGATTCTGTTAGATGACAGCCATTTTTGACTGGAAACAGTGCACTTGTGGATAGGAAGCAGAACTAGGACAGCAGCAAATGGCATGTGTTGAATTTCACACATTGTAATTTAACTCACTGCGCCAGTCTAACTTAACATTACTTGTCCACCTAAGCAGTTTTGATATCTATACATGCAGGTGGGTGTTTGAGTAGTGAGTAACAGCCACTCCAATAGAGCTCTTCAGCGTTGACGTCAACTTGTATGCGGCGTTTGGACTTCCGGTTCGATGGCGATTTTTTACATTGCAAAACGCCATAGAGATTCAGGTTTGGCAAAAATATAAGTTGCACGGCAACAACGAACATTAGCGTGTCCCCGCATCCCTTTCTCATTAGTGGAACGGATCGTATCATCATGTTGGTGTATTCACATGTTAAATCATGACGATTATAATTCAATATTGCTAACCCCTTTCTGATCATTAAAACTTCCGAACTACATACTTTCCTTTGGTTGCCATGGATACAACCCTCCGCACGTACATGCCGTTAGATACAGGCGCCGCTTCTGTAGTCGCCAAAAGCTTCCGGGTTTAGCATATGGACGCAACATCGTATTTATGTCGAAGTTTGACACAAAATGATCAACCATGTCATACCTACAGCCTATTTTTAACACCCTCGACAGTTTGCGGGGGTTCGCTAAGCGCGTGCTTGCACTCGGAGCTTATTTGAAATTTACCCCTATTCATTCCCAATGGAGGCCGGAAGCCGATACGAACCAGGAAGTCCTTAAATGCTAACATGAAAGACTACAATCTACTACATGCTTCCGCGTTACTGAAGAACTCTATAGTTGTAGAGAACAACATTGCTTAGCCTAGTTCGCTAACTAGCATGCTAAGCTAACTATCGATTTCTCAGATCAGAGACTAAGCTGTTTTTCTTCCTAACTACATGGCTTTCCATAATCACAGACTGTTGCTGATTAAAGCACATAGTTCCAAAACTCCCTCAGCATCATGCAATGGCTGGTCTAATGGTTGAATTCCTCATGTAAATCCACCATTTGGATGACAGCAACTCGACTCCACTGCCCAGCAACAGCGCTGCACGAGTGACACGGATATTTCGTGTCTCCCAAGTCTGCCAAAATGCTGCAGCCCACCCACCTCAGCACTGTCTGCTCATTGGTTCACATACTTATTCTCCAGTTCACAACAACATTACTATTGGCTGACAGGCTTGGCTGTCATCGCTGTCTGGACTAGTCCTGTTACAGCGCTTTGTTGATTTAGGCGACTTCATAAAAATATCTCGATATTACAAAATTACTCATCGTCAAAACAATATTTACGATAATTTCGCAGACAATATATATCGCCCACCCTTAGTGTGGATATGTGTGTTTTGGGGCCTCATGTCCTGCCTCTAATCCGAAGATGTGTATGACGCATGGGTGGGAGACGTGACGCCTTGTTTTTTTGTAACATTGATTAAAAACCTACAAAACTGTTATTTTTCCTTTTAAAAAACAAATGTCAATGAAGAAGATGTGGTACATTATGTTTCATATTAGTCTTAGATGAGAAGGAACATTTTTGTTAAGATTTATGTAAAGGTTTATATGTCAAATATCCTGTGGTGTGACTGTAACATTAATGAAACCTGGAATATAATATATATATATAAATTAACCAACAACATTTTGAATAATGTATGAAGCATTTGGCATGATTGCATAAATATTAACTTCACATTAAGATATGTGAATGTGAAAAAAACTCAAGACAGTGATATTAACTACAAGTTCAATTTCGTAACACAAATTGCGTCCTGTGGGGTGACATGTATGTCGATGTTTGTCAATGGGCAGCTACAAGGCCAACTACAAGAGTCTTAAAGACTGGCTCCTAACCAGTCAGTGCCTCAGTTATTGGAGAGTGATGTGGAAGTTTAAGGTGACTCTTAACCTCTTAATATGTCTTCTTATTGCAATCTTTCTGTCAAGCAATGCTAAGGTTCATTTTATGGTGTCCTGTGGTGTGACTGCTCTTATAGGAGGAAAAAAAGGTTTGTATAAATGAAAACCCATATTAAGATTAAACACAATATCATTATCAAGTTAGCATGAGCTCAGATGTCAGTCATGTATACAGAAGGATTAAAATGGCCATAATGCAGTGAATTCCCTGTGGTGTGACTCCATTTTCCTGCGGTGTGACATGCCTATGCAATGTGTTGATGCAGGACACATTTTCCCAAAAATGGCAAAAATAAGGTGAAATTCCACAGACCACTAAGTGCTTTATTTCTTTCTAATTTTTTCCAATTTTTATCCATCATTTTTTTCAGGAATTTGAAAAACTTTTTTTTTTTTTGCGTTACGCCCTTAAACGTCAACCACCCACATGTGTGTGAATTGCAGTGCAGTGTGTTTGTGTTACTGTGGTTGGGGTGATAACAGAGGCTCAGTCTGCTGCTATAGGGTCATTTCACGTGAAATCAGACACTTTGGGACCCGACCGACACAGATTTCAATCATACTTGCTGTGCCTGTTTAGTAGCAAGGTAGCACCCCAGAACTGCATTTGTGTGAATTTGACACCAAGGGAGAAACAGACTAGCAAATGTTTACATATGAGGGTAGGACACTATGCATTCAGCCTTGATTATATCAGTCAGTGTAAGTCACAAAAAGATGTGTGAGGTGTTGTTAGAAAGCTCTTTTCTGGCTCTACAAATTACACACACAGCATGGAATACAACAACCTTCCGAATATGAATTATGATACATTGAAAAATTAAAAATTGAATATCACTTAAATTACACTGACTGATATAATCAAGGGTGCCTGAATGTATAGTGTCCCTCATATGTGTAAACCTTTGCTAGTCTGTTTCTCCCTTAATATCGGTGTCAGATTCACACAAATGCATTTCTGGGGTGCTACCTTGCTACTAAACAGGCACAGCAAGTATGATTGAAATCTGTGTCAGTCGGGTCCCAAAGTGTCTGATTTCACGTGAAATGACCCTATGGGGTATAGTAGTGGCTCCTGCCTCCTAATCTCAACCCAAGGTTGTTCAGGGGGGCCCCAGAGCCCAGTGGCGTCGACAGCAGGCAGGCAGGCAGGCAGGCAGGCGGGTGGGTAGGCAGGCAGGCGGGTAGGCAGGCAGGCGGGTGGGCCTAATGGACTGCAGTCCACATGATTAGCGGCGCTCACCTTGATGGAGGGGGCGTCACATTGATTTTAATGGGGGACTCCGCCACTGCTTCCACACTCCACACCACACCACACCACACCACACCACTCCACTTCACGCTCCACGCCATGGCAGCTGCAGCGTCAATGAGTGAAAAATCTGTTTGGCATTCAGACGTCTTGTCACAGGGTAGGGGGGCAGAGATTGATGGAGGAGGGTGGTATAACTGTCTGACCTTGATGGCAGTCTGGCCATCTCTGCCCCCCACCCCCCTTTTTACGGTATGCAAGCACACACACACACACACACACACACACACACACACACACACACACACACACACACACACACACACACACACACACACACACACACACACACTACACAAACATACACCTTGGTGTATGCACACAAATGTGTACACACACACACACACACACATGTACACACACAATCGCTAAACATGTTGGTACCTGGTGGACCTTTTTACAGCATGGGCCATTTCATTCTCCCAGCACGCTCTGGCCCTTTGTCTCTGCGTGGAGTGCCAGATTAATTGAAAGATGCATTATCAGCATTTTAATTAGGCCTGGCTGGTCCTCTTTACAGATACGGTGTTAACTGAAACGGATCACTTTCAGGTCCTGCGTCGCACGGTTCATTTCTGCTTCCTGCCATGAGGGAAGAAGATGAGGAGGAGGAGGGAGAGGAAGAGCTACGACAAAGGCAGGCAGCCCCAAAGTGAATTCTTTTCTCTCCCCTTGGTCATCCGTGACTGTGGAGAATGAGCAGCAGGCCGTTCAGGAGGGATCCCCCCCCCCCCTCCATCTTTCCCCGCTGAGAACAAGGGCTGTAGGTGTATGTCTGCATACCAACATTGTCTCAGCAGACTCTCAAGGGGGAAGATTACCAATTTATATCTCCTCCGTATTCACCTTCTGTAAAGTCACTGTTAATAAGAGCTAAATGGGTCTTCCCTCTTCTGTCTTAGTGACTCTCTCCTTACTTTGTCCCCTTCTGTCCCAATTCTTGGCCACAGTCAGAGCCACAGCCCCCTCCCGCACGATGGAATTTGCCCGAATTGACTTACAGGAATTTGCCCGAATTGACGAGTCTCTTCCTCTTTACTTTTCTGTGGAGGTCATTCTGAACTGGAGAGGTACAGGGTGTCCAACTGTAACAACTGTTGCTGCTGGCCTATGGGCAGGGTCATTTTTTTGGGTAGGGGTAAACAGTCCCCTGCCTCCCGAGTCCCTTCCTTTTCTTTCTTTCCATCTCTGTATCTCTCTCGCTCTCTCTCTCACTCCTCTTCCACCACGTTCGCTCTCATTCCCATCTGGAATAAAGTCATACCACCGAGGAGGAGATGTGGTTGGCAATAAGGGCGAGAGGAATCGGAGCATGACTGGGGTTTTGTCACAATCAAGCCACAAACGAAGCGGAACACAACTGCAAGATGTTGGCCCTTTTCCTCTCCCTCCACCTCCACATAACATTGTGCAGTATTCCTCCCTTCTTTCTTTCCTTAGTCTGTCTCTGTGTTTCCACCGCATCCCGACAGACAGGTGCTGCCAGGCAGCAATCAGCCTTCCATCATCCCCCCTGAAAAGGTTAAAGATCCTTGACTTTAGTTGCCAACAAGGTGCGGTTTCAAAACACCCCCCCACCCCACCCCCACACCCTCATTTCCACACCTTCGACCAGCACACCGTGACTTTGGAGGAGTCGACCTTTCAGTTGCGTGATTGGTATGATGGATGACGGCGCGGCGTAGCCTAATAAACAGCCATAATTATTAATAATGCAATGCACAGGAGCGGGCTAACGCCACTAATTACCATCATAATTCTGTTTAATTAGACAGGTGGAGGGTGAACGGGAATTGGACTGAAATGCAGAGTGCAGGCACACAGCCTCAGTCACAGTCACTGCACGATGCTTTATTCCCCTTGCTTCATTTGCAACACCCCCACCCCAGCCTTTCAGTTCTCTGTGCTTTGAGCAAAGGGCTTTGGCTGGTAGCGTGAGGTGCTCTACCTTCTGTCCTTCACGTGACCAGGCAGCCATCTTCTTCTCAAATGCAGGTGTACATTTGAAGAAGCGTCAGAGTGAGGATGCTGTCGCTCCTGTTGTTGAGAACTTGTGGTTATCTCTGCACGTTTTCTGTGTGTGTCATGGGGATGTGCAGTGTGCAGGCGGCTGTGCCGCATATTGCTCAATGTTGTTTTTAAACAACAGCCAGGAGAGTTTACTGGTAGACTGGGCTTCTTTGCTGGAGAGACTTTGCTGGCGTTTGACTGTGATGATGAATGAGAATCTTCACAGATGTCTTCATCATCTTTAATCGTTCTGAACGTTTCAGACCGATATGAGACATTTCATGGAGTGGAATGCGCAGAAGGCCAAGTCAGTCAAATTCAGCTTTATTGTCAATTTCTTCACACTGAACATACAACAGAACTGAAATGAACCGCCTCATTATCCCATGCGTAGGCCTACACACAGGACAGACGTTGAACGCCAAAATAAAAATATGAAGGAAAAAAGAAAGCTTCAAAATAACGAATAAATAATAAATGTAATATTACAAACAACGATTAGTAGTCATAGTAGTGTAATGGTCACGGATGTTTTTTGTATGTTTGTTCGATTAATTGCCAAGGCCAGCTAGCGGCCGGCCGCACAGTCTCACCAACTCCTTCAGAATGGAGGAAATGAACTCGGCGAGCGGCAGGCAGGCAGGCAGGGAGTTTTTTGTTTGTTGTTTGTTTGTAAACTCTGGCCGACTGCTCAGCGTGCTCGTTAAAAACGGCCCCATTAGCAGGCACGGTGGCAGCTACGGAGGAGGCAACTGAGGTTTCTCTGGCCAGACTCTCCCATTCACTTGCATTAGAGTGGAGGAGGGCCTCTTTTTTTAGCGGACGGCGGACCCTAGGAGTAAATTTGCCAATTTCCTGAATGGCAGGCTTTTAAATTCTAGCCCTCCATCTCCCCGGCATTTTATTCAGCATGAGGCGTTGTGTTGTGGAGAAAATGATTGTCAGTGTGTGTGTGTGTGTGTGTGTGTGTGTGTGCGCGCGCACGTGCGCGGGCGCATTTGAATATGTGCAAGCACACACACACACACACACAGGCACACACACACAGGCACACACACAGACACACACACACACAGACACACAAATTCAGAAAAATGCACCAACACATTTAGACGCACACATGCACACACTCACATACACATGCATGGTCTCACACACTCGCCCACAAAATGAATACATTTGCTTGTAATTGCTGGAAAGGCATGGGTTGCGATGAGCATAAAATGCTGATTGTGTTTCCTTAGCCAGGCAAACAGCGGCTGCCTTGCCTGCCTTGACTGCCTGCCTGCCTGCCTGTCTACCTACCAGGCTGCAGAGTGTGGGGCCAAGGGGAGAGGCATAGTGCCGTTTTGGGGGGCAGCCCATGTTTATTTAAGCAGTTATTTAGGGTAATGGAGGTGTTTGCCTTTTTCAAGTAGGTTTTATTGTCAATTTCTTTACATGTACTGGTCATACAAAGAATTTGAAATTACATTTCTTGCTTTCCCATGCAGACATAGACTAATTAAGGTAAGGACATAGACAGTATAGACATAGACAGTACTTATACATGGACTTAAGACAGTATGGACATAGACAGTGCTCATACAGACATTTAAAGTGCAAGGTTTTGGTGAAGGTGTTGGGGTCGTTTGTGTTGTAAATCAACATCCTCATAAACACTCTTACACACTTACACACTTACACACTTACACACACACACACACACACACACACACACACACACACACACACACACACACACACACACGTATGCTCTCTCCCTCACCCACATACGCGCACATGCACACTGTGCTCACCCGCTTTCACATATCTGGTACCACTATTTTTTATTTTTTTACTTTACCTCCAAAGAAGATACGGTTTGTGAGTTTTAAGCGATTAAACACACTGGTTAAATATTTACCAAGACAGTCTACACTTCTACACTGATTCAGAAACACAGTTTTCTACGAGCAAAATGCTTTTACTAGATCCAGTGGAAAAAGTCTCTAAGCACAGTATGTGTTTGAGCTGCATGGGGTTTTTGCGGTTCTCTCTCTCTCAAACTTGACTTGACTTGACCCAAGGGCTCGCCAACATCGCCTCTCTGTCTCTTTTATCTCTGCCTACTCTCGTCCTCTCTGTAACCTTCAAATCTAAAACAAAAAGTCAAGGTACATTTGAAAATGAAGGTGCGTTGGAGGCAGAAGATTGTACGCATTCGTACGTGTGCTTGTGTCCGTGTGTTTGTGTGCGCGCGTGTGTGTGTGTGTGTGTCCGTGTGTTTGTGTGTGTGTGCGCGTGCGCGTGCGTGCATGCGTGCGTGCGTGCGTGCATGCTCGTGTCCGTGTGTGTGTCATGCATGTTCATATTCCCTGGCTTCAAACCAGTCCCCTGCTAGTTTATTGAATCAGACACAAGTCCCGTGCTGTGTTCTCCCCAGTGCACTGGCTGATGTGGCAAGACTGGCCTCTCATAGGCAATGGCCAAGTGCACCTGATATTTGCTGGAACTTTCAAGACCTTTGGTGAAACGTGACCTATGGTGGAAAATTAGACCACACACACACACACACACACACACACACACACACACACACACACACACACACACACACACACACACACACACACACACACACACACACACACACGGGTAGAATTGAATTGCATTCATTCACGCTTTTTTACTCGCATGACTTCGAACCTGTAAGACAGTATTGTTATTGTTCTATTATCAACACACACAACTGGGTGATGTCGTTTTGTTGGGAACTTGTTCGCTTCATTTGAGTGGGTCTTTTGACCTTGGTCAAGGTCTCTTGCCTTTTTTGGTTTTATATAGACTGTGTTCTCCTTCAGAAGACAATGGGAGATTTCCCGCTAGACTAGACAAGGCTGTGCGTGTGTGTGCGTGTGTGTGAGTGCGCACACTTGTCACTGGGAGACTCTCTTTGTGAATGTCAATGGAGCTGTTGTCTTTGGGGACCCTGGTGACAACAGCTTGCACTCCCCTTTCTCCTCTCTCCCTTTCTCTTCTCTTCTCTTCTCTTCTCTTCTCTTCTCTTCTCTTCTCTTTCTCTTTCTCTTTCTCTTTCTCTTTCTCTCTCTCTCTCTCTCTCTCTCTCTCTCTCTCTCTCTCTCTCTCTCTCTCTCTCTCTCTCTCTCTCTCTCTCTCTCTCTCTCTCTCTCTCTCCACCAACTCTGTTTCTCTTTTGGACTCTCTCTGTCACTGCCTGTCTGTCAGTCTGTCTGTCTTTTTCTCTCTTTGTCTGCCTTCTCTGTTTCTCCCTCCTTCTGTCTGTGTGGGGCAGTGTGACAGTGTGTGTATTTGTGTGTCCGTTTGTGTGTATCCAACGATTGCGACTGTGTGTGCCCTGAAGTCTGATCACTGTACTGTGAGGAGGGTCAGGGGCTGTCAGAGAGACAGAGACAGAGACGGAGGCAGCCTATTAGCCTCCACAGCCACTCTCCCACTATACTATACGACTCAGAGCCCCGGGAAAGATCAGAACAGACACATGCATTATTTCTCAACCTGAAGAAAACGACAACAACAACAACAACAACAACGACAAAAATAAAAGATTAGGTCGTCTGCCTCATTGCCTTGTGATGTCTACCACTCCTACATATGGACGACACGGACACGCATTCTTGTTTGTGTCTGTCTTCCTCAATCAACAAACAATAAGAGAGCATTAGCCTCGTTGTACCTGCAGGTCTGCTGCCTTGTAACAAGTCATTTTCGAGCAAAGGCAGAGTGCCCATTACATGTCTTAATCCAAACAGAAACAGGACGTCAAAACACTGTAGACAGACAGCGGACGGGATGCGTTTTAATGAGGTATCCTTTTGTTGTTGTTGTGTGCTTGTGCGTGTGCGTGTGCGTGTGCGTGAGATTATCTGGTATCTGTGTATGCCAGGAGAGGCTCACAAACACAGCAGTGGTAGCAGGAGGCAGGCGGCAGCCTGTAATGAGTATGCAGGTCCTCAACTAAGGCAGACACACACACACACACACACACACACACACACACACACACACACACACACACACACACACACACACACACACACACACACACACAGACACACACACAGACACACACACAGACACACACACAGACACACACACACACACACACACACCACTTCATTATGCATGATATTACAGGTGATTCAAGTTTAAACATGGTTGCATACACGGTTGCAAGCTCTCCACACGACACACATCTCTGGCCCTCACTGAACCCTTGTCATACCAAAGTATGTCCTTGGATGTGGATGCATGTGTTACTTCAGTTTTTTCCCCTTGATGTCTTTCTCTGTGTGTTGTGTGTGTGTGTGACCTTGCACTCATGTATTGCTTGTAGGGATGGTACGGTTTGCGTTGCAAACCGAGACCGTACGGTTTGCATGTCACGGAACGGTATAGTGGGCCCGCACGGTGCCCACGGTTTTAAAAAAAAATTAAATAAGAGTGACCACCGGCGGACGACGCTATTAAAATCCTACTACTTTTACAAGCATAAAACACAAAGACTACGTAGGATATTGAGTGTGGAAAGACTGATTTCTATCAGCCAACTGAAAGACATAATGTAACAGCATGCGCCAGCTGACCAGGCTACAGTAGCCTACAAGCAAGTGCAGGTCGGTCAGCAGCGTCACCCTGTCCCCCCTCTCTCTCCACGTTAGCGCAAGTGACTGTTCCCAGCATTTATGCTGACCATTTTAAATTAAATGAACATGAATTTACAAACAATGACAGATTAGCAGAACAAAGTAGACTATGACTTACGTTACAGTAGCCTAGTGTAGGCTATATCCACGTGGCATTGAATGGGGATTCCGGACGGCAAAATGCGAGATAATTGAACATATCCATCAGATTCACTGTGCTGTCCTTAACTGCAATCAACTGTAGGCCTAATTATATGTAGCTAGTTAAACTCTGATGGACGGAAGGGGACTTTGTGCTGTTGCCTGGTTAACATTGATGTTTAACACTATAACAAAAATAAAATTTGACTGTTTTAAAAGGCTCAGCTTCACAGGAGTTTTGTGAAACATTCTTGTGCATAGACCTACACTTCTAAAAAAAACGATCTTTTAAAATTATTTGTTACCTTAACTTTCACATTTTAACATAACATAACCCTATCACTTGTTCACTTAAAATTGAATTTGACTTCTGATTTTACTTCTATGCTTCTCACGGCCGACAGTTTCATGATAGGAAGCAACTGATTCATAAGCGCAAAACTCGCAGAAAGCGGTATCAAAATAAAAGTCCAATTCGTTCTCAGTGTGGCATTAACCAAGATAGTCATACTACACTGACCTAATAGTCCCATTACCTACAGGAGAGTAGCTGTTTTATTTTTACACGTCAAATGTGTTATAGCATGTAATATTTGAATATTTGTCAACTTAAAAGTTAGGACTTAGTTCTCCCTTTTTGTGAAATAAATGGAAGCATGTTAAAATCATTGATATCTTTCCTCTTTCAGTTGGGTTAAATGAAGTCAAATTCAACATACCCATGATAAGCTTGCATTTTCATTCAAATTTTTATATAATACATTTTATTTAAAAAAAAACAAAAAAAAAAACAGAACCGTACAAAACCGAAAACCGTGACCTTGAAACCGTGATATGGACCGAACCGTGACATTTGTGAACCGTACCATCCCTAATTGCTTGTCTGCAGCAAGCCTGCTTTTTGGTCATCTCGAACAGACCCCCCTGTTGTTGTAGTACCGTAACAAGAAGATTTCCAGTCAGTGTGGGTCTACTACTTCTTTATCGTCCACTGTCATGGAAACCACTAACACAAGCACTTGTTGAAGACAAGTGCAGTAGTTCATACTGAGTTTCATACGCATGCTGCCCATTACATTACATTATATTACACTTAGCTGACGCTTTTATCCGATGCGACTTAGTCATTTCAAGTGCAGGGAATTGGTTACAGTCCCTGGAGCGGTGTGGGCTTAGGTGCCTTGCTTAAGGAGGGCACTTTAGTCATGGAATGAGAGAGAGAGTGGAAGGGTGAGATTCGAACCTGCAACCCTCTAATCTAAAGCCCATCTCCTTAACCGCGAGGCCACGGCTGCCCGTTCTACCGACAGTTTATCTCCATTGCCTCCATGGCCATTGATGGAAGCGATACTGAGAATGGAGCGAATCAGAAAATGTCCCTCGTGACTACGTCACATGGCCAGGAAAAGCATGTAGAAGCAAGAGCAAGAAGCATGTGCTTTCACTTCAATGCTCGCGTCACCTGCTTTAGCTGCAATTACATGCTGGATCTCTACACTCATCACCTCCTGCTCACGGAAGAAAGGAAGAGTGGATCAGGAAGACAGAAGATAGGAAGAGAGGATCAGGGTTAGCGTGCACTGCCGTGTAATATATGGTGTGATGATATGCCTTTATTCCTTTCATGGCTCTCCATTGTGCCGGTCCATGCGAGACAATTACCAATCACACCCTCTCCTATCCTCCTGGTTTAACGGCTCTACGGCATATAATATGTGGTTGATATGCTCACTCCTTAACTCTCCTCCGTGTGGGTCCATGTGATGGTATAGTACAGGGGTCGGGAACCTTTTTGGTGGAAAGAGCCATAAACGGCAAATTTTTGAAAGGACATTTTCATGAGAGCCATATCATTTAAAAAACACTGAATGCAATTAAAAGCATGTATTTCAAATATGCCCAACAATTTTAGAGTGTACTGTCAAGTTATTAGTTTTATTGATAACAGGTATGTAATGCCAACTGTCAACTTCATTATGGCAAGGGTCTGGGAAAATATTGTATTTCTTAGATGTAATTTCGTGCATTTTAACACTTTTTAACCTCCCTTGTCCCATTTCAACTCAATATGGAACCCATAATTTTATTTATAAATATGGGACGATTCTGTATTTCAAGGGATGGCTGTAAACCCTAGATAAGCAAGAGCCATATACAGTTCCCAAAAGAGCCACATGTGGCTCTAGAGCCATAGGTTCCTGACCCCTGGTATAGTACATTCACGTACAAGGTTTGCGTGTGTGGGGATGGGGCCAGTGCGAGCACGAGAGGCTGTTCATTTTGTCGATTTCACTAGACGGTCTGCATATGCGTGTTCCATCTCAATCAGCATCTCATCCAAGCCTTCCCAACCCACATATTCCAATGGGAGCCTGGTCATAGCACATGCACACCTGCACAGAACATAGACTCGCGCTCTGTTATTAAGTTGCAACACATACTTGTCCAGGCTCCTGCTTTCAGACCCGTTGATACACCGCGCTTTGGTGTGGAAAGAATAATCTGTTTTCATGTTTTCTGACCATTTCGGACTGAGCACGGATACAGTCAGACATGTTTCACCTATGCCCCATGCTTGCAGTGTGAATGAGCTGCGAGACGATTATCACACGCCTTCTCGACCCTCCCAGTCCCTGGTCCTCCTGGTTTAGCTGGAGCTACAAAGCAAAGTCATGGCACCTAGCCACCCTTGATGACCGTGGCTTACAGGTGTTGTAGACTCCAGTCCACCCACCCGCCCTGAGGGACCTGTCCTTTGTTGGTCTAGCTTGCCCGCCACATCCATGCCTATTATGGGGGGTGCTCCACAGATGAGAAAAGCTGAACGCAGCAAGGGAGGGCTTAGCATGCTGATCCCATTTCGGTCCTCCTCAGCAACAGTGGATCTTGGCTCCCTGTTTGGGTAGGATTGTACTAAGCGTGAAGCAGCACTAACAGGGAGGTGGTGGTTGGTGGCAGTGTGGTGGGTCGACTGGGCGGACGGATGGCAGCAAAGCAGCGCGAAGCAAAGTCAAAATGTTCTGCCAAGTTAACTATTATGCAAATGAACGAATTTTGCCTGCGGCTTGTAGTGGCCAATCAAATCAACAGCAAATGTTTTAATCTCTATGATTCGCTGCTACGACCTGTTGCCCTTTGAACTGCCAGAATGGAATGCTGAATTTCACCTTTCTTTGCTTTGCTAATTTCGCCTCCAGGTGCCCTGAGGGGTCATATGGGGGACTGTTTAGGCTCTTAGGCTCTCAGATTACATTGTAGGTCAATCTACAGTAACGGGCCTACCAGCAAGAACCAATGCTACAATGAAGAGCTAATGCTACATCCATTTAGTCCCAAAAGAGGGTCTTGGAGTTTATGGAATTGTGCCATTGAAACCATCAAACTGAGTAACACAACCTGGTTAGACGAGAGAGGATACAGAGAGTGGGTATTGACCTGCTCATCTAGATAGCTTGTTAATTTCGTTATATTTAGGGGTGGAACAAATTGTCGATACATTTCGACAAATGAGTTTCGACCGAATTGTCAACTAGTCGCCTCATTCTACTTCATGCATGTCTTAAATGTATTTAATTTATTGAAACCTAAAATTACCTAGGGCATATGAATGGGTGATTTTCTTCAAGTGAATAGCCCGCTATTGTGATTTAAAACTAATGCTGAGTGGTAATGATTCTTTCATTTTCTTGCACCTGAGCTTAGCAAAGTACGTTGATGCTCTAGGAAGTAAATTGAGACGTGACGTCGCGTGATCAGGAAGTGGTTTGATTCGCTATAATAAAACTCAAATACTGTGTGTAATAAAATGCACAGATGCTGAACTATCCAGATCCTGACTTTGTAGGAGTTTTGGCTTTGTAGGTGTTTTCATGATCTATGTCAGTTCTATTCATCACATTATTACGAAAATCACACAGAATGCGCATTAGAATGTGTAGATTCAGAATCCAATAAAAAAAACGTAAAAAAACTTAATTTTACGGTTTGGGAGCCAATGCATGGGAGGCAAAGACTCGTGACTTGGGAGTGAATGTGTTAAGTAGTAAACTAATAGCTTTCTTGTGAACTACACATTGTTCTTAACTGAGGGATTTTAGTTTTGGTGTTTTAGGATAGTGGCTGATTTAGCACACGGACATAATATGTTACTGTAATGCACATGAACGATTCCCTTGCCATGTCGCTAAGGGAACCAGGAAGAGAGAAATATTTCACATCACTACCTTTCTTCTGTTCTACTGGTCAGGATTTCTAATCTAGCTGCTGGAGGTTCAGTGAAACAGATTTCAGAATATAGTGCTTACGTGTTTTGACTGGTGAGGCTTGAAGAGCACAAATTTGCGTGACATGTTGCTTTAAGGGTGGGGACAATCAGTGCGGGAGAGTGAGAAATACAGCATTGTGTGAAACTGAGGAGTGACTTGGGTACCGGTATTTATATTATTTTATGCATTTATCAAAATGAGTTTACTTTTTAGTTTGGTTGGAGACATGGTTTTGATGGAGGTCTGAGCAAGTTTTTGTTTTCTGTGACTAATCGTGACTAGGGATGCAAACGATTGATCGATTAATGGACTTTAATCGATCAATGCGTTAATCGATTAAAAAATATGAATCGCAATTAATCGATTGAATTAATTCAACTGACAAGAGACCCAGGTGAAATGGGCATGTGAAAAGTGTGTGTTAAGAGGGGTGTGATTAGTGGGAATATTTAAATCACTTTTGGATTAAAGAATTGAAATAGAATTAATCTAAATGTGGTGTTTTATCTCAATTTTAATTTGTATTTTTAGACTTAGTAGTTTTTCTTTCGGGAAACATTGAGATTTCAGGGGTAAAACGCTGCTTATCAATTAATCGTAAGTCGATCGATAAGGCTATCAACTAATGATTAATGAATTAATCGATAATTTGCATCCCTAATCGTGACTAACCGTTACTGGCTCTATAGATAAGTTGACTATTAAAGTAAGCTTAATCGTTTGGGTCCAAATCAGGGCTTCCACCAGACCAGAGATAAAACAAATACATAGTGAAATAATACATGATAAAATAATTGATAATACAAATTATGGTATATTGGATTAAAATAACATTATGGATGGTTCTATTGCTATGGTAGTGTAACATTTTCATAACAGAAGATATGGGTTTTTAAAAGTATACTTTTCGACTTGACGTGACTGTACTGTAGATGTAGATTCTACAGCTCATGTTGAAGTCAAAGATTTGTCACTGTGGGGTCACCGTCAAGGGGTCTTTCAGAGGGAGATGGTGAGAAATAAGTCTTGCAGTTGAACAAATACACTATTTTCAGTCTTCAAAGGACATTCTATACTGCATTTATGAAGGAAGCCACAATTTTTGCAACTTTTGTATAAAACTTGAATGTTTCCTTTGCTATAGGAGACGGCAGAGTCAAGGACAAGAGTTGAACTGTGGCTGTAATAACTACTACTGTAATAACTACTGCGAAAGTTTTCCTTGTTCAAAGAGCAGCGGAGTGCTGCAAAGCCTCGTCAGGAGTCTGCCTATGACTTTTCTGAGGGGAAGCTTTTAATTCCTCCGATGTGGAGTCCCTTAAATTAAATTAAGCGTTGAGGTGGAAGACCTTAATCTTGGCAAGAGTGTCCGTCCGCATCAGCTCATCCCATCTCATGCATGTTTCTCTCTCGCTCTCTTCTGTTTCTCTTTCTTCCATTTATTTATTTATTTTTGTAATGTCCTCCTGTCAGTGTTGAAGGATCTTTTGAGGCCATCAAAGCGTCTCACTTGCCTTTGGAGTTTTAGTTGATTTTTCATGCAAGATCAAGGTTGCAGTCAGACTCAACTGTAGCAAGAAATCTGATATGCCCTGTGGGGATGGGTGAAATGAATAAATAAATAAATAAATGTCTTAATAAATTAAATCACTTTTGAGACTGGCTTATAAATGCATTATGATGTAAAGCACATCAATTACACTGTTGGGTATAAGTTATGCAGCATGCAGCAACATGCAGACTGGCCACTCATTTCAATCATATGTGTACTCTCCTCTTATTAGGCTAGTTGCCATACAGGTCTCAAAGGATCTGACTTGAATAGCTGAACAAAAAATGGGGCCCCACTTGTGAGTAGCCAAGTGGGCTCTTTAAAATAATGCTTCATTAGATGTTTTAAAAAAAGCTTTTACTGTGATACTGACAGGCTGCTCACTTTCTTTTGGATGGTTCTATTTTATTCACTTGCTATTTTCCCCTTTGGCTCCAACATATCAGTTTGGAGAAAAGCCTGTGTTCCCTTTTAATATCACAAGTCTGTGGTAATTAGGTGGTGGGAGAGGTAAAGGGCCATTCGTGAGATTTCTTAGTGGTTCATTATGAAAATATGTGTTGCTCATTCAAAAACCTATTATTTTCATGGATATTTACCACCATTATCAGTTACTAGTCTTCCTAAAATCTTTGTGAAAATTTATAAATTGAAACATGGAACCATACAGCGTTGTATCAATGTTTCATTCTGGTAGTGTAATGATGTTGGGGACATTTTCTTGGCACTTTTTGGGCTCCCAAGTTCCTATTGAGCATTGCTGCAATGCTGCAACCTACCTGAGTTTGCAGGCAGTTCTGAAGGCCAAAGGGGGTCCAACCTGGCAAGGTGTACGTAATGAATTGGCTGGTAAGTGTATAACTGAGTGCAAATCATAAACAACCTAATGTCTTCAAAGACATTTTGCCATGAATTTGCTTTATTCACTTTGGGCGCGACATTGACATGTTTGTCTTATTTAATCACATAAGGGCTCTGGATTGTCTGCCTGGGATATTTAGGAGATATGAACATCGCAATTGTTTTTCGCTGAACCGCATCATAGCTCATTACAATAATATTACTATATTAGCTAAGTCAGCCATAGCTGACTTAGCTTTCTGAAATTTGCTCAGGCTGCCCAGGTCACTCTGCTCCTGGTGAATTTCCTTTGGTCACTTTATTCGCTGATCCTCCATGTAGAAAAAATGACTTCCAGCGCTCCTGTAGCATAGGTCACTTTTTCTGTGCACGCACCTTTAGCCTTGCTTAAGTGACAATCTACCAATTGCACCCCAAGTGTGCAACATGAATGTTGCATTATAATATACTATACTCACCTGTTTCATTGAGGCAAGCACAATTAGAATTGACAGGGTGTGCAATTCAGACACATGCCAACTCTTTGGTGTTAGATAATTGTTTTATGCCTCTCTGGCCCAGTTAAGCCAAAACGTTTTGGACACTTTCATAAAACATTGCAGTGCATATGAGAAATGCTTAAAGTAGACACGCCTGGAATCGGAACATTGGACCATTGGCCATCAACGTTTTCCTAATTAGCAACATTTCTACATTTCAAACGTCTGGCTCAACTCTGACAGGGTAAAAGTAGCCTATAGGCTCATTCCATGTGAAATTAGACACATTGGGACTGGACTGGCATGGATTTTAATGGAACTTGGTGTGGCTTTTTGGTGATAAGGTCCAACCACAGAGGGGGTAAGTTACTGTTTTGTAATCATATTCCCTTACAACATTTCTACAACCTATTTCATCCTGTAAGTCAGCGGTTCCCAAACATTTCCCCCTGCGCACCCCCTTGTACGTACATTTCAATGTGATTCGTGCACCCCCTGAGCGAATATTTCGGTGCTGCTGTAAGTTCTATTATCTCTGATTTCAAATTGAATGACCCTATGGATTGGGGGATCAGTACTGCCCTTCAGCAAGTCCTCTAATCTCCAACCCTGCCCGAAGCACCCCAGCAACCGTACCGTGTGCACACGTGTCACCATCTGCCTTGTGTGTGTGTGTGTGTGTGTGTGTGTGTGTGTGTGTGTGTGTGTGTGTGTGTTTGATACACATCTATCTGCTTCAGATCTTCAAGTTAGTTTTTGACCAGTGTCACAACAGGATTAATATGCCTCTGGTTTTATCCACATCTGAGCTTTTGCCTCCAGCTCTCTCAATTAGTAAAGTCAGGTAATTGCCTCGGACTTACAGCCGTGGTGCAAGCTCACTTGTTTTTCAATGCATCGACTTCATCCACCTACCGTATGCAGCAAGGTATAAAAGCTGTTTCTGCCTAAACATGAACAAATTGCCCACAGCAAATTGTCCCGGTAATACTTTAAAATATGTATGCTTGGCTATCAGACCTCTCACAGAGCTTTACTTGTCTGAAACATGTTAAGGTTTAGATCAAGTGCACCCCATGGCCTGCAATAAAATTGGCAGGGGTTTTACCTTGTGAAATGGATTGCATAGTTCGCTTGAAGCCAACTTCATATGTGGTTTACCTTGTTTGTTGCATGGAACTAATACGTTTGTGTGGATAGTGCCATACTTTCAGAGCACGAGGGCATAAAAGACAAAATGAAGCAAATATCCCGGGAAGTTTATTTGCTCTGTCGCACAGAGAACTCAAAGCAGTCAGAACAAAAGAAAGAAAAGAGGACTTGAATGAAAATCTCATTGAGTTGATTCGATCTGAGAGAATTGTTTGCCTCATTGGATAGAGGCCTAAAAGTAAATGTGCTGCAATCAAAGCACTCTGCGATTTCATATTGGGCTTTATTTAACTGGGTTAGAAAAGGTTCACTTCCCTCTGCGGGGAATTTCCATCACATTGAAGATTCGTATCACACAAACTCTCCAGCAGCAAACCGGAGTTTTTTTTTCCCAACCCCTACCCTTATTTGTACTGAGTTCTAACATTCCCCCAGTCAAAGGAGCTTGTTAGCAGCAGGGGCAGTTAGCCTTGCTGCGAAATGACTTTCTTTGATTTGATTTCTATCTCATTTCTAGTGTGATGTCCTCTGGTGAGTTGCCTATATGCATGCAGTGCATGTATGCCCAGTAGCAGATTGGCAGGTAAGGGAATAAACCACTGGACATAGAAAGGCAGTGGAAGAATTAAGTAGTAAGTAGTTGAGTGGGCTTGCTTATAATGTTAGTGTCGATGTTCAGGAGAGTCGACAAGCCACAAGCCAGGCAGCGGAATTATTTTATTTTTTTGCTACTTTAGGACAAGTGACTGGCTTATGTACCTCAGCCCAAGTAACATGGGAGACCCGAGAATAGTTGTGTAGTGTCCCGTGTACACTGAAGTTGTGAGGGATGTTTTGTTTTAATTTCTTCTTCCTATGAGTAATTTAGATTTACTGGGCTTCATCACATGAACTGCACACTACATATATTTCATTTACGAAAAGTAATACAGTAAAATTCGAATAGATGTTGAACTTCTAAATATTGTCCACGATGCAACTTTTCTACAGTATGTGTTCTATTGTGTGATTGGACAGAATGAGTGGATAGGCTTTTTTATGATGATATGTTTTATAAATGTAAATGCGGTTTGCTTTGTTTTTAAAGCCCTTCTAGGGGCGGCATTGAAACTAAGCTTAGCCCAGGCTAGAAATGCTATGATGCTATTGGGTTGTTATGGAACCTACAGTACACATGCTATGTATCTAACTAAACTAAACTAAACTAAACTATTCTTCTGTCAAATTAGTTTTTAGGTACATAAAGAGCACATTTGACTTGCTTTAGATTTACTTTCCTTTACATCATTAAGGTCACTATTCACTGTTAAAATTCTAAAGCCTTAAGCCTAATTGCTAACTTTGTTGTGAGTAAAGTAGGTTGGTCTGTTTAATTTGTAATGTTGTCAAATCTGGTGTCGAGGCTGTCCACTAAACTGCGTTTCACTATGCCACATTGTACTTGTTATTGGTGGTTTTTGTTGCGTGGGATTTAATCAAGTGTTACTGTTTTTTTCTTCTTTTTTTGCCCCAACAAAATGTACATCTTCCCTCCTTTTTGAGTAATTACTCTCCCAATTATCCTACTGCATATCTCCACGCATACGTGTTTGGCATATGGGCACCCCAGCCTCCTCTCTCTCTCTCTCTCTCTCTCTCTCTCTCTCTCTCTCTCTCTCTCTCTCTCTCTCTCTCTCTCTCTCTCTCTCTCTCTCTCTCTCTCTCTCTCTCTCTCTCTCTCTCCCTCTCCAGTGTATTGGGCCCAGTCAATCTGTCTCTGAGAGTTCTCGTAATTGTATTATACATTTTTTATCTACATATCTTCTCCTCCCACCGCTCTCGACTCCGACACCCGTCCACCCACTTCATCTGTTTCTCTCCTCCTGTCTCGTTTCTCTCCCTTTATCTCCCCAGTTTGTTGTGGAATGGAAATGTTAATCCCAGAGACTCATTAGCAGGTGAAATTGACAGGTTGACATATTTTCTGCTTTGCCGCGTGGATTTGATGCTAATTAAAGGCAAAGGCATTGATTGATGTCTGCGGCGAGTGTGTGTGTGTGTGTGTGTGTGTGTGTGTGTGTGTGTGTGTGTGTGTGTGTGTGTGTGTGTGTGTGTGTGAGTGTGAGTGTTCTCTGCTGCTGCGCAGTCCCAGCATCGATAACTCCTTGTAACACACACACACACACACACACACACACACACACACACACACACACACACACACACACACACACACACACACACACACACACACACAGATGGAACATGTTGCAAGTGTGCGCTCCGATACCACTCCCCCATCAGCAATGGCGTATTCATTAAATCTTACTTGGGGATGAAGGCACAGTCAGCGCCACAGCCACTCACAAGCTTTAGCACAGTCTCTTGTTTTAATTGTGGTGTGTGTGTGTGTGTGTGTGTGTGTGTGTGTGTGTGTGTGTGTGTGTGTGTGTGTGTGTGTGTGTGTGTGTGTGTGTGTGTGTGTGTGTGTGTGTGTGTGTGTGTGTGTGTGTGTGTGTGTGAAGAACATGTGGATGCTGTGATTGATGGTGTGTGTGTGTGAGTGAAAGAGAGAAAGTAACTTCAGGTGCATTCCAAGGGCTTACATGTTTTATGCCCAGCCAACACGAAAGACCCCACACTGCTCTCAGCCTATGTTAAGTTTCTGTTTCTCAGTTCTTTCAAATCATCTTTGTGTGTAACTTATGAGGTGTGCTGGCTCTCCTTGGTTCCCAGTCTTAAAGCATGAGGGCTCTTGAGTCTTTCCTACAAGGACTTGTTTGTGTTGACAATGTCATTTTTGGGTGTTCATCAGGGCTGCACGATATCAGAAAAAAATCGATACTCGATAACAGCATGCAATACCTCGATAGCGATAGTTAAACAATATTTAGAAATATTGCCCACATACACACACACACACACACACACACACACACACACACACACACACACACACACACACACACACACACACACTTATTGTTTTGACTCTGTATTAATTCATTACCAAGACCTCTTTTGCCTTGTTCGCTGCTTCTTGTGGTTTGCCTCTGTTTCACATTGTTTTCAACGACGTAGGTATAGCCGATTTCACAATATTTAACTTCAAACCCTTACTGAAGGTTAACCTTTTAAATAATGTGTCAGTCAGTCGACTTGTTTCTTCCAAAAAGGAACCATTTTGTTCTTGTTAGCTAGTCAGCAGGAGCAGACACAGGCTAATTCTCTGTTTTTTGTTTCTCATCAAAGTGTTCATGATTTTTATTGCCTATGTGTCTTCACCTTCTCGAATCTGTTGTCTTCCTGGGATTGAAATCAAAGCCTAGTTTTTGCCTTCGGAGTTCACTCCAGTGACTTTGTTCAACAAAATGATTACCCTTCTCCTCTGATCAGTATTTTCTTTCTCTCCCTCTTGTCTGTCTCTTTCCCTCCAGCAATTAAACATTAAAAATCTCACGGATGATGTGGTAAGACACCTTTTTTCAGTTGTTGTTGTTGATTGTCTGCCGTCTTGTTTTTTGTTTATTTTTTATTTTTTATACTTCCCCCTCGGCACCAGTCGTTTTCATCTAACCGCATGTCTATCTTGTCTGTCTGTCATGTTTGTGTCTCGTGTCGGTTTTGTAAGAGGCTCCCCACTGAGCTCCGTCAGAGTGTGTGTGTGTGTGTAGGTGTGTGTGTGTGTGTAGGTGTGTGTGTGTGTGTAGGTGTGTGTGTTTGTGGGCGCTCACTAACCTCCTCCATGTCGATACCACCGCATGCCTACAGGCCATATGTTGTCCTTATCCAGAATTCTAAACGCCGCTCACGCACTGCTGAATGAATGCTCAATGCACAGCACAGGCATAGCTGAAACTGTTGCTGCATTCCCCTACAGGTCTACTGTAGAGCACTTTGTTCTGATGAATAGAAATTATGCTAATATAATATAATGCTTACTGTAGATTATGAATGAATTAAATTATTAACGTTTTCCCCTTGGTAACTAACTGGCTAATTAACGTTGGCATTATTAACTCATTTGTTTACACACTCCACTGACTGTCAGTATTCTCTAGTAAGCCCGCCCCCTTTCCCCCTCTCTTGGGGTACATTTCTCAAAACCAAAGTTGCTTACTACATTACTTACATACTACATAGCTACTTTGTTGTTTGCAATGCATTTCCTATTGGCAACTAAGGCAAGCAACTTCTCTTTTGAGAAATGCACCCCCGATCTTTCTGTCTACCCAGTTCCCCCCTCTTATTGCCTCTCGAATCAGCTCCCACTCTCTCTTGTCTTCCTGTCTAGTCAGTTCCTCCTCTCTTTCTCTCCTTCTCTGCCTGCCTTCCCTCCATCTACCCAGTTCTACCTCTCTGTGTCCCTTCAGTTTCTTCGTAACTCCCACTCTTCTGTCTTCACATTTCCCCCTCTCTGTCCTCCGTTTCCTCAGTTCCCCCTTTCTCTGTCTCTCTCTCTACCTTATTCCCCCCTCTTCCTGTCTTTTTTCATCTCTTCCTATTTCCTACCGCTCTGGCTGTCTTCTCTCAACCCATTTCACGCCCTTCATGTCTCCCATCTTCCGTTCTTCTCCTCTGTCTCCCCAGTCCCTCTCTCTCCCCATCTCTTCTCTGTCTAGTTCCCCCTTCTCCCTACCCACTTTCCCCTTTGCTGCCCTCTCTCCCTTCTCCCTCTCCCTCTCCCCTGTCGTTCCTCTGTCTTTCCCTGTCTCATCTCTCTTCTCTATACCCATTTCCCTTCTCTCCTCTCTCTCTCTCTCTCTCTCTTTCTCTCTCTCTCTCTCTCTCTCTCTCTCTCTCTCTCTCTCTCTCTCTCTCTCTCTCCTCTGTCTCCTCAGACTCCCCCTCTCCCTGTCTCTCTCCTCTCTCCCTCGTTCCTCTCTCCCTCGTTCCTCTCTCTCCCTGTCTCTCTCCTCTCTCCCTCGTTCCTCTCTCTCCTCGTCTCTCCATCTCCTCCCAGTTTCCCTCTATCCCTTTCTCACTCCTTTTTCTCATCCTCCTCTCCCTGTCTGCTGTGTCTACCCAGTCCTCCCCTCTCTCTACCCAGTTCCCCCATCTCCCTGTTTCTCCCCCTCCCCCCTCCCTCTCTCTCCCCGTCTCATCCTGCCGCCCTCCCACTCACTCCCGCACCCCTCATTCACTCTGAAATCATATCTGGCTGGCTGACATGACTCCCTATTTCATGCCCATTTTGATCCGGCCGCCTTATGCTAAATGTTATCATCCCCCAGCCAACACGTCATGCATGTTGTAGTTTGATGGTACCCCTTTGAATCAGAGGTTGAATTTGTTCCATGTCCGGCTGGTGTGTGCCTGCCGTACATGTGTCTGCGGTTGTGCGTGTGTGTGTGTGTGTGTGTGTGTGTGTGTGTCGTTCCGTCTGTATGGGTAAGTGTTTGACACAAATTCAAAAGCAGAATAAGCCAATATGTTTCGGTGATGTGAAATAATGTCTCGTTGATGAGTGTGTGATTGGTGAAACAATTCGTGCTGATTGGCAAGCTACAGTACGTTGCCGCTAAGGAATTACAATCTGAATGCACTTGGCAAGCACTTCTGCCTGTCTGCACAGCACCGCATGGGCCTTCACGGCCCTTCAGGGAAGCGTAGGCTACTACAGAGCAGTAGGATCAGCCCTCTGCAGTGAGGACTCCTCTGCTGTGTGTTGCGATGCGAATGAGCCGTCTCTGTCCTCCAGCTCTGACAATAGGAGTAGGACCTCCGTGCCGTAAAAGAAGCAACACGTGGTGTTGTGGTGTACCTACTGAATAGTACTGTAAGGTTAATCCGTTTACATTTGGTTGCTAAATGTGAAAGTGAGTGAAAGCCCATTGGGAAACTCCAACTCCCATTGTCATTGTGACTTAGCACTCCATAGCACACAGGTGATCACTGCACACTGCACACAATGAAATTGCATTTATGCCTCACCCGTGCAAGGGGGCAGCCCTCAATGGTGCCCCAAGGGAGCAGTGCGGCGGGATGGTACCATGCTCAGGGTACCTCAGTCATGGAGGAGGATGGGGGAAAGCACTAGTTAATTATTCCCCCCACCAACCTTAAACAAGGGAAGACTATACATTTATACTCTACATTTAATTTCATTTATCACTGCAGTAAAATATGAAAAACTGTAGTTACTGTACAGTAAAAGTCTGTGATGCATCACAATCGTATAGTTTCAGCCGTTTCATATTCTCTTTTTTACCATTTTACTGAATAATTTACTGTGTTTTATGTTTTATGTAAGCTTATACATGTACCATACAGATATAATATTGTTTTGATCAAGTCTTTTTCTGGCAACAATGACATTTAGAGCAGTATTATACTATATTTGGGTGGTTGACGTTTAAGGGCGTAACACAAAAAAAATTAAAAGTTTTTCAAATTCCTGAAAAAAAATGATGGGAAAAAATTGAAAAAAAGAGGAAAAAATAAAGCTCTTAGTGGTCCGTGGAATTTCACCTAATATTTTGCCATTTTGGGGAAAATGTGCCCTGCGGTATGACATCCTTGGTGTGACATTTCTGTAAGATACAATAAAATGATTGATATTCTGCGCAAACATATCCCCCATGCTCTTTGTACTATTGTTCCTTTAACCCCCACCCCACACACACACTACTACCCACCCGCACCCCCAGCCCCACCCATACACGCATGCATTGTACAGGCAGACAACTGTGATTTCACTGCATGGTTTCACTGTATTACTTGTAATAATTGTGTGAATGTGACAAATAAATCTCCTGGTATCCTTATATCCTTGTATGATGCATGAAAAACAAGTAAGGATTGAGTAACCGATTGCATAAGCATGTCACACCGCAGGACATGAAGTCAACCACAGGAAATTCACTGCATTGTGGCCATTTTAATCCTTTTGCATACATGACTGACCTCTGAGCTCAAGCTAACTAGACATTATATATATATATATAATATATATATATATATATATATATATATATATATATATATATATATATATATTATATATATATATATATATATATATTATATATATATATATATATATTGTGTTAAATCTTAATATGTGTTTTCATTTATAAAAAACTTTTTTTCCTTCTATAACAGCAGTCACACCACAGGACACCATAAAAAGAACCTAATCATTGCGTGACAGGAACATTGCAATATGTAGCATATTAAGAGGTGAATAGTCACCTTGAACTTCCACACCACTCTCCAATAACTGAGGTACTGACTGGTTAGGAGCCTGTCTTTATGACCCTTGTAGTTGGCCTTGCAGCTGCCCGTTCACAAATATTGACATACATGTCACCCCATGACACCCCTCAATTTGTGTTACGAAATGGAACTTGTAGTTAATATTACTGTCTTGAGTTTTTTTCACTTTCAGATATCTTAATATAAAATTAATATTTATGCAATCATGCCAAATGCTTCATACATTATTCAAAATGCTGTTGGTTAATTTATATATATATATAATATTCCAGGTTTCATTAATGTTAGTCACACTGCAGGATATTTGACATATAAACCTTTACATAAATCTTAACAAAAACGTTTCTTCTCATCTAAGACTAATATGAAACACATAATGTACCACATCTTCTTTCATTGACATTTGTTTTTAAGAGGACAAATAACAGTTTTGTAGGTTTTTAACCAATGTTACGAAAAAACAAGGCGTCACTTCAACCACCCATTTATGACTTTTTGAGCACACAAACAGATGAAGGTATAAAAGAACTATACTGACACAAATGAGCAAAATGAAAATCCTAACCTCTTCCGGTGGAGATGAGAATCTAGCGCCATAGCAGGACTGCAAAAGTAGGATCACTGTACCCATTGTTCTCTGTGTGAAGAACCACATTCATAAACACAAAACAATAACATAAAAGCAGATTTGCAAGTCAAGAGGCAACATGTCAGTACCTGTCCAGCATTACTAATTCAGCTCTCCATCATCCTGTCTGCGACTGGCAAATAAAAGAGGCGAAAGTCAGAGGTTGTGTAAAAAAAAGCACAAGGTTACGTTAGAGGTAGCTGCAATGGCCATGCATTGAATAGCAGGTTAAACATCTACTGTCAAGTGCAATTGCTCACATTTGACACGGCCAGCGACGTGAAAAGAGGAGGACCACTCAATTCGCTGAATAGCCGATGCTTCAGTGGCTTGTGTCTGTGGAGGTGGAGGGAGTAATGAGTGGTGGGAAAGGTCAAGGTCAATGCACAGATGTTACTGTGTGTGTGTGTGTGTGTGTGTGTGTGTGTGTGTGTGTGTGTGTGTGTGTGTGTGTGTGTGTGTGTGTGTGTGTGTGGCTGAGCCACGCAACTTAACTTTCTCCCACTGTGGTCAGTGCACCTTGACTTCACTCTATTCATGTTTCAGTTGCTGCACTCCTCTTTCCCCCCACCCGGTTTTATTCCATTCTAAATACCTGACCCAGTGCTTGCCTTTGCCCCTGTACACACGCTCCCATCGGTAGGAACAGACACGCACAGACACGCACGCACAGACACGCACACACAGACACGCACACACAGACACGCACACACAGACACGCACACACAGACACACACACAGACACGCACACACAGACACGCACACACAGACACGCACACACAGACACGCACACACAGACACGCACACACAGACACGCACACACAGACACGCACACACAGACACGCACACACAGACACACAAACTGTTTCTAACCAATCTTGTCCAGTGTGAGTTTCCGTCTTCAAAGCCTTTTCACTTTACTCACTCTCTGGTCTTCACTCTCCACTCCCTTTTCACTTTTTCTGTGTTTTTCCTCCTTTGGACGTGCTATTGATTGTTGTGTAGCCCTTCTCTCTGTGTGTTGGTCGGCCTGCTATCGATCCATACAGCAGGGCTACCCTCAGAAGAGCCTGAGCTAAAGCACCTAGACGGCTGCACACTGACACACACTTCCACATGTATGCAGCACTATATGCTATTTTATAATTAAGCTCCTCTGCAAACCTAATCCAATATATTGTGGCACAACCTGCCTACATATACACGTGGGCCTTGTACACATATAACAATGGCTGAACTCAAAAGCACCCTGTAGAATGCAACTCAACATAGATTTAAAGGGACACTGTGAGATTTTTAGTTGTTTATTTCCAGAATTCATGCCATTCACTAATGTTAGCTTTTTCATGAATATTTACCACCACCATGAAATTCTAAGTATTCATTATGACTGGAAAAATTGCACTTATCGTACATTAAAAGGGGGATGTTCTCCATGGTCCGCCATTTTGAATTTCCAGAAATAGCCATTTGTATCCGCAAAAATGACTGTACTTGGGCTATACTAGAAAATATTAGTTTATTACTTAGTAAACTATCATGAAAAGGTCAAATTTGGCAATAGGTGACACAGTTTCAATGATCAGCATAGTTGCAGTACCTTTTTTGACCATTTCCTGCACAGTGTGAACTACTACAGAAACTAGGGCGGGCACGTACACATGCACTTGGTACTACGGTGCTGTGCGTATGTTTTTGCCCCCCCTACAGATGTTTTACTTTTTTGCACATTTGGCACTCTTAACATGTTCATATCACCAAACAAATGTAAATATCAAACAAGGATGACCCAAGCAAACATAAAATGCAGTTTTTCAGTGATTATTTCATTTGTTTGGAGAATAATGCCATAAAACATGCATGAGCCTGTGTATATCAACCCTAGATCTACATATTAAAGCACACCCCTCCTACACAAATGCCTAGAACACATACAAAAAATGTTGAACTCAAGAGCATCCAAGGTAAGCTTATAGAATACCCGAAGATTAAAGAAATATGGAGAGAAACAAGGACGGATGCACACAAACAGAACACAGTCGCATGCACGCACGAACGCACGAACACGTGCGCGTGCACACACACACACACACACACACACACACACACACACACACACACACACACACACACACACACACACACACACACACACACACACACACACACACACACACACACACACAGACATAAGATGAAAGTGAGAAAGATATTGGTGGTGAGGGGCGACAAAAGAGTATGTGGCTTAATGGATCTATTGATGACATTTTGCAGTCTGCTGTAGATGTGTCTTGAAGCATGGTCCTGTTTTAGCGCTCCTCTCTTAGGGGGGGAGAGTGTGTGTAGGTGCCTGGGTGGAAAAAAAGCTGTGTATGTGCACACTTTTTGTTCTGATGCCCGTGCTATTTTCCAAAGGATTTTGTGTTAATGGGTGTTGTGCTGAAAGGGAGCATGGTGTTTGGTGGTTCTGTGTGCGTACGTTTGTGTTGTCTGTGTGTCTGTGCCGTGCTTGTTGAATGTGTGTGTTTCTCAATCCGAGGTGTAAATTGCGGAAGGAGAAGCGGGAACAGAAGCCGACCCTACTGGAGTTATTATGGTTAGATGGAGAGAGAGAGAGAGAGAGGTGTGAAAGGGTGTCTCTGATTCACTTGTTATCCCGCTACAAAGATGAGGGCCGGGTGGACGAACAGCAAGGACTGATGAGTAGTGAACACGGTCACTGGGTTCTTTCTAATATCCAAACTCCCGTCCTCCCTCCCTTGCTCCCTTGCCTGTAAGTGGTCTCGTCATGATGACGTCACTGTGATGACAGCAGTGTATTTCAGTATCTCCCAAAAGCGCAATTCTAATGTCATTTTCTCTTTCGCTATTGGGATGGTGAATGAAGGATAGTTCCCCAAAAGTTGTTGTGGCTGGGCTGACAGCAGGGAAATGTCATTGTTTTTCCCATGGAGAAAGGTTGTCAGCGAAACGTGAGGCCACTAGCCTCACAGGTCGAGGATGGGAGTTCGCATATTGGAAAGAAGTGAACCTCAGCCTACTGCCTGTCCTACCGCCTGGTAGTCAGTGAGAGACAGACGGGTCACTCGTTTGGTAGGCAGGCATGAAGGAAGCAGGAAGGTGAGATAGTCAGGGTTGGGCACAGTTTGATGGACAGGCGACTCTACTGCTGAGTATCACCAATCAGATGAGGGGAATGGATGATTTCCAGCATGAACAGATAATGAAAATGTTTCTCTCTATAGAAATGAATGAAATGGTTGAGTGAATTATTGAATGGATGGATGGATGATTATACACTAAAAAAAGATGATTCCAGAAGGTTAGGGCAGGTCTTGGGTAAGTAGTGAGGGCGTACCCCAACTTTTGCTGGTTCCATTCCCGACCCGCCGACTGGATGTTTGAATGGATGAATGGTGAAATGAATGATTGAGTGATGGAAGCAATGAATGTGTACAACAGAGGAATGGATGATTCCAACGGGTTTGCTTTGGTACTGAAAATCAACAGCTCTTAGTTTGTCTGTATTGTCAGAGGATGACTGTAGGTCTCTGCTCCCGCTGCTTCTGATTATCTGGGCGAGATGCTCTCTGTCTGTCTGTCTGTCTGTCTGTCTGTCTGTCTGTCTGTGTGCCTGATAGTTTCGAGCGGGGGGGTCTGGCGAATAGATAAACGCTCCATCATTTTCTTCCTCTTCCTCCTCCCCTTCTGCCTTTGTTTTCCTCCGCTTACCACTGGAACACCCAGAAAGTCCTGAAATCGAACCGCCCACCTAATCTTCCCACCACTGATTTCTCACTTCTCTCCACGCAAACCGCCAAAAAGAGACACTTATAAAATAGAAAATGAAAGAAAAAAACGTTGCAGCCAATCAGGCTTGATAAACGATGCACTACCAACAAATCTGATCCAATTAGGGCAGCATTATCTCCGATGTCAGGGCCCTTCCTCCTCAGCTGATGAGAAATCGCTGAATTGATGTTGTGTTCCGGTTCAGACTGTGTGTGTGTGTTTTAATCAGAGCATGTCTCATTACTCCACCATGAATTTGTAGTAGACAACAAGGAGGTGTAATGGAATAGCCATACATGGCTTGGGGAAAGAACACACAGGCTTCGGTCGGTTCACAGGTTTTGTGTGTCTAATACAGCCCTCCGAAATCAAGTGAAATTTACTGTTGAATTGAGTAAGACTTGAATGTGAATTTATAACACCATCCTTTCAGTAATCCGGAGAAGATTATACGGTAGTTGATGAGTTCATAGCAAAAAACGAGAGCTTCCATAAAATCAGATTTTTAATATTGCTTCCTCTATTGGTGGTTATATTAAAATTCCAGCGTTTTCAAAAGTGATCTTGTGAATAAATGGTCATAATCTTGAGCGAGAAGCACTTCAAATAAATAGCATTTAATTAGAAAAAACATTTCAGTGTTTTGACATTCTGATTACACACATTTTTCTTATGAACTTCATAGCATCCCTGTACACGAACTACACATACACTACGCATGCGCCGACACACAGATGCATGCACACAGATGCACGCACGCACAGACATGCACAAAACTTACTGTTCTCCATGTTCTTAGACACTGCACTGCACTGCACTGGACTAACTCTGTTCTCCGTACTCCTCTCCTCCCTCCTCAGCTGGATCGCTTTGCCAGCCTCCGGATCCCAGGCAAGAAGGAGCGTCCACACCTGTCCCACATTAAGCCCTCCTCCTCTGCCTCCTCCTACTCCTCCTCCTCCTGCGATGGACCCACCTCCGCCGAGTTTGAGGAGCTCTCCCGCAAGATCACCTCTGAGAAGGAGATACTGGCCCTGTTTGAGAAGATGATGGTAAGGATACAGTGGGTGGGGGGTGAGCTTATTGAGCCAAATATTTTTTGGGGGATTCTTTCTTATAGCTTTATTTGATCGGGCAGTTTAGAGAAGACAGGGAATGGGTGGAAGAGAGGGAGGAGATGGGATGGGGTTGGAAAATGACCCAGGCTGGATTCAAACCTGGGTCTGCATGGTCATGTAGGCAGTAGGCATGGCTGTTTTATTTAGCACATTTCATAGACAACTTGATGTGCTTCACCTAAATAAAAGCGTAAATTGTACAGATGGTACATGGTACAAATGTATTAGCACACTGGGCCTCATCAGATCAGTTTTACGGACAGAACTGACAATGGGATTAAATTCAATGCTTAGGCAAAATCCATGTTTCACAAGGGGAGTAAAGAATCTTAAATGATGGCATGAGAGCTGCACAGCATCCCTGGAAACGTTTCCATTTTCACAAGTTAACAAAACGTTTCGCTCACTCAAGCACTCTTCCAAAAAGCAAACTTTTTTTTTTTAAACAGCTGGTGCTCTTATTCCACCCACACAGCTCCACTTTAAACAAACGCGCTAAGTTAATTTCCCCAGGCTTTTTGTAAGCCCCTTCTCTGTGTGTGTAGCTTTAGCCCTCCATTCCATCTTTTTTGCTCTTATCGTGTTACCACCAGCGAGTAAAATCAACGGTGATACAATACTGGTGTTTAGTAAGGCCAACCGAACGAGAACGAGACCCACGCTGGGAGAGAATCTGTGGTTGAGCTACCCAGCAAGAAAGCTAGGATACTTTCACTCTAGGCCAACCCCACTGTGATGGAAGATTTATTCATTTATTCTGCGCAGTTGCTAACAAGGAGACTGCTTTCACACTTAATGTGGAGAGTTGTCGGGTTTGTAATCGATAAATGTGGAGGGAAGGCAGACATTCCTCTCACGTGTGTCTTTTTGAGTCGGTCTGCTGCTAATAATATTTGATCCTGTTTTGCTTGGGAAAGATGTGCTGGAGAGGAAGATATGGATATCACTTCTGGGCCGGCGAGGTGGGGGCCTGTGTGTTGAATTGGTGTGGGTGTGTTGCGTTGGAGCGCTACCTCTGGTTTCATTGTGCATTTATAACTTCTGCAAAGACCAGCTGTCCTTTGTGACCTAAGAACTACTGTTATGAATGAAACATTTAAAGCCGTGCAGAGGATGAAAATTAGAATCGCTCATCTTTTGTATGCTTTATTCAGTGTATTCAGTGCGTGATTGTGTGAGTGTGCACGTGGTATGTGTCTTGCGCTGTTGTGACTCCTTGAGGTGAGAAGAAAAAATATATTCCTAGGGCGTGAAAGGTTAAGATGAAAACCTCTGCACCTGCAAGCACATTAGACACTGTCTGCTGAAGTGCTTTTTTCCAACTTCTTCACTTTAGTTGCCATTTTCGCAGCGGTAGCGTCTTTCTCCCTTTCTCACTCTTGCTATGGCCACCTCACCCGACCCTACTTTTCACTCGCAACATTTACCCATTTTCCTTTGCTATTTCAATCCAGAATTGTACTAAAAAAGATCTTTCTAGAACTGTACTAAAGAGAAAGTAAGAGAAAGGGGGAATTTAATTTAAATAATGTATTCTTTTAAAACAACTAAGGTATTGAAATAATACAAATTAATATTTTTTTAAACAAAAAATGGAAAAATACACAGCTTCGGCTCATGTTAGAGTATTGTAGACCTACAGATGGGATTATTTTGTCACTGGACGTGCAAGGACCACATTAACTCTCCAGACACCCAGAAGAAGGTACCCTGTAGCTAGAAACTTTAATCTAAAAAAAACCCCGGAGGGTCAGATAATTTGCTGTATAGAGCAACAAAATACTCTCCATTGGCAACACTGCAAGCTGCCCCCTCTAATTCAAAGAAAGGTCCCGGGCCTTGGTCCCGCATCCTTGAAATGAAAGGCGGTCGGCTGCGTTCTAGACACGATAAAAGAAACCAGAAATAGACCAGTTTCTAAAAAGTTATATGAGGTATGCTTCGGTTTGTATCGATGCAGATAGTTTAGATGCGATGCATCTCAAGTTTATTTGCTTTTTCCGATCCAGACAATTGCAAATAAAATGCAAATAAAAATAAAATAAACTGTATCGTACAGGTTGTATTGATTTTCAGATGCATATCACTGAATCTTCCCAACCATAACGCAAGCACACACACGCGTAGAATGCACACACACATGCATAGAATACACACACACGCTCACGCGCACACACACCCACACACACACACACACACACACACACACACAAAGTAAAATGTAACACTTGACTAGAGGTGGGCGGAGGAAGCCAAAATAAAGTTTGCGGTTGTTGAGAAAAGTACAAGTGTATTATGTAGAGGGTTGTCTCCTGTAAAACACATCTTAACTTCTTGGATTGTTTGTGAGCTCTTCTTACCAAGCACTCAACCTTTCTTTGGCTCTTAACCTTTTATACTTCATGGCCATCTGTCAAATGAGCATTGGGCACACGCCAAACCCCCTTTGACTTTTTCGCTCTGATTGAAGAATCTGGCCATGATGACCAGCACCAGGTTTTTGCTGCACTCAGAATTGAGTGGTTCCTCACTAAATGTAATCTAGTTTAATCTAGTTTTCTTGATGGTTTCTGTATGTGAGTCCATGTCAGCTTCTGCAGTTTTTTTTCAGGAAAATTTAAATAGCAGGCCAGGCTGGGTTGAGTTTTCTGTAGGCATTAGTGGCTGACTGCTCAATCAGTCTTCGTCTTAGCTTGGCTAATAAAGGAAGCAGGAATACATGAAGTTCAGCTAATGATCATAGGTTAGGTCCAGGGGCGCTGTGGCGCAGCACGCTAAGGCCCCCACATTTGGGCTTGCATGCCCATGGGGACCCTGGTTTGAGTCCAGCCGGGGTCATTTCCCGATAACACCCTGTCTCTCTGTCCCACTCGCTTTCTGTCACCATCTCAGACTGTCCTAGCAAATAAAGGCATAAAAAGCCCCTAAAATATATAGGTCCACATATATATAGGTCCACAGCTGCCAGGGCCTGTGGTAATGCTGCAGGTGGTTTTCATCTACCTGTAGGACTTGACTTACTTTGAATTAAGCCCTGTGGTCCTCTTGAGTGCATAGGCGGCCGTTGACGAACAACCTCCCTTTTCACTCTGTCTGTGTCTCCTTGATAATCTTCCTCTTTTCCCTGTTCAGCCCGCTCTGACATTTCTCACTTCTTCTTTTACCTGTAGGACTTATTTTACCTGTAGGAGCCACTAACTTATTTTTCCCCTTACGTGCGAATACCATGAGACTTGTTTGGGGGTTTTTTTGGCCTCTTATAGGACAGTGTGAGAGTGGATATGAAATGACTGGGAGAGAAGAGATGGGGCAGGGTCGGGAAATGACCCCGGACAGACTCGAACCAGGGTCCCCGTGGGCAATGTAAGCCCAAATGTAAGGGGCTTATCGCGCTGTGCCACAGCACCCCCCCCCGAATACCATGAGACTTTCATGGGTAATCCAAGGTTTAATGTGTGGGTAGTCAATGCAGACTGCTCAAACTTTGTAAGTCAGTAAGTGCAGTCGAGGATACATGGTTCCAAATTATTGGCTCCTACTCTAGCTGTTTCTTTTCCTGCTCTAAACCGTGCTCCTCTTCCATTATGTCAACTGCTACATGATCCACCTCAATTGGCTGAGAGTTAAAAAATAAATAGATTTTTTTTTCATCTCAAAATGAGTATTTGCAAAGCCACGGCAAACCCCACCCCTTCATCCAACCCCTCCTGACATTTCTCATAGATCAATATGTGTATTGCTCGACCTTTACTGGCGAGAAGAGTTCACAACGATAAGTCAAACTAAACCAAACCAGAGATTGAGGGGAAAAAGCGAAAAAAACCAAAGCCAGACTGCGGAATACGGTGTGTGCGTTCATCAATAAGCTATTCTTCCAACAGGAGATTAAATAGACTGATATGGGGGCATACAGCTCACATTCCATCCTCTCATTTTTTAATATTATATATACTATATATTTATTTATTTTTTCCCCCACATCATACTTTTTTTCATTCACACCACCACCTTCAGAAGAGCGTCGAGATACGCCACAGTCCTTCTTCATCTTTACCCTGAACCATGTTCCTCTTTGATTGTTGATTCAGGGGCTATCTCTTTGATAACTGCCCCCATCAGATGAATCCAAAGCTCATTTGATTTTCTTTTTTCCCCTTTTTACATGCACACACCCTTCTTCGTTTTATCTTCACCACCCCCCCATCCCCTCTTTTCCCCCCTCCTGTTTCTTATTCATCGTTCTGTCTCTTCATATCTCAGCCCCCCCACTGTCTAGCAAGCTCAGTTATCTTCCTCGGGGCATCCACCTGTGTAGTTGTGATAGCTTTCTTTTTAATATTAACACTGAACATCTACAATTCTGAGACAAGATAGAAGGATTTGCATTTTTAGATAATTACGTATACTACTGTGTATATACACACTGTATATCTATCTTTTTCTCCTGTCGTGGAGAATTGCTTTAATTGCAAAGTGAATTGTGAAGTTCATTGCCTTGAATATTTGGATACGTAGCAGTAGTTGACATTGGCTTAAAAACCTACACTCTCTTGACTAATGGATGACTTTTAGCCTCTTTGCGTTATTTTTTGTGTGTCTTTTATGACTTTATTGACAGGACAGTTTGAGAGGTGGACAGGAAGTGAATGGGGAAAGAGACAACTTTTAAATCCAAATTCAAATGGTTACTCAACATTCTTAAAATACTACCTAGAACAAGAGTATTGTGAATTTAAGATTCGTCTAAGTACATTTAATTACAGTACAATGTGCAGAAATATCATTGCTGCAAGTTATGTCAACGTACATCATGTTTTATTATTGACACGGGCAAGTTGTCTGTGGCATCCGGCCCTTTGGCCAATACTCTAAAGCCAATGCGCCCCTCGGCCAAAACAATTGCCCACCGCTGTACTACATGGTCACCTCTGCCTGCCCTGGTGAATGGCACAACTCTGTCCGAATTTACTCCATTCTCTAAGGGCGATGTATCTAAAATCATCACTGATTGCCATCCTCCGACGAGTTGCCTGCTGGACCCTGTCCCCACAAACCTGCAGAACGCTGCAGCCTCAACATCGGTCCCAGCAGTCACGTCTGTGATGAATGCCTCTCCTTCTTCTGATATATTTCCATCTGCCTTTAAACAGGAAAAGGGTTACACCCCTGCTAAGAAGCCATGGCCTAATGTTGAGGGAGTTGGTCTTTGGATCAGAAGGTGTCCGGCTCGATCTCACCCTGACAAATTAGGAAGAAGTTGTGTCCCTACACCTAAAGTCTATGCAGGGTTCCCACTGGTGCTTGAATTCCTTGAAAATGCTTGAATTTCAATTAAGTGTTTTCAAGGTTGTGAAAATGCTTGAATTTTTGGGGAAGTGCTTGAAAAGGCTTGAAATTTGTGTCAAGTCAAACTCAGTAAGCCAAATAACAGAAAAAAAATGTTCAGATAGGCTACATCAAAAAAATGGAGGGAGTGAGACGTCAGATGGGATTTGCCTGTCGACACCCTAAAATTGAGGAGAATGCAAATCGCATCTTAAAACACAACATTTTCTGGAGGAGGACCCCCACACGCCTTCCCGCGACTTATTGAAAGGTGCTGGAAAACTGAAAATTTGGTGCTTGAAGGTGCTTGAAAAGTGCTTGAATTTGTTAATGAAAAAGGTGTGGGAACCCTAAAGTCTATGGCTGCTCAGGGGACTGATGCCTGTCATATTGTTATTCGTCGTGGTTTATTTTGAAAGTTTTGTTAATACTATATCCATAAGATGCAGTCTAAATACAGTACAATCTGGTACAAGAAATGCATGAAATATCAGACACACAATAAGATTACCCTGTAATATTAATAGCTGCAAGTCACTTTGCATTAAAGCGTCAGCTACTGTAAGTGTAAAGTAATATGTTCTCTCTCTTGCTTTTGTGTGTGTTTTCAGGAGGATATGAACCTGAACGAGGAAAAGAAAGCCCCTCTGAGGGAGAAAGACTTGGGCAAAAAGCGAGAGATGGTGATTCAGTATGTCATGACGGCAGCCAAAACGGTAAGTGGGGCGGACACACTGAAATTCATTGAGTTTTTTGTTTTCATGCACACGTGCACATGCATGCGCGTGCACGCACACACACACACACACACACACACACACACACACGCGCGCGCGCACACTCTCCGATTGAAATATTCTTGCATTGCACCCACATAGCGATAACATCAACAGATATACAGTAAGTTGTGTAAAGTCTAAAAAACAATGTGGTTCAACGTGTTGTATAGTCATGTTAATCATAGACACACAGACGTACACTCACATACATACTCTTCTTTTGCATACTCTATTCTTTTACACACACAAGCACATTCTCTCTCTCACACAGACAAACACGCACACACCCACGTGTGCACACACACAAGCACACAGACATACAGAAGCACACAGACATACACAGGCACACGCACACACACATATGCACACTCTTAGAATTTGACTTTTTTTGGAGTTCAGGAAAATGACACCATGCAGCAAGAGAGCGTCCATCGCAGGCCCGTTCATTAGGAGGGAAGGAATGGACAAGTATGTACTGCTGCTTCTCCACTCCTAAGGTGTTTGGTTCCCCCCCCACGCCACGGTCGCCAATCAGTCTCAATCAAGCCTCCAACCCACCAGCTGATTAAGCCAATTAGTGTGCAGAGCCTAGCCGATGCTGGGCTGCCTCTTAACGGGACCCCAGGAGAGGGGATTGATTGAACCACCAAACGCAAGCAAAGCAAAGCAAAGCAAAGAAAGGCAGGGTGCCTGTGTGTGATGCGCAAGTCACTGTTTGTGTTGAGGGTTGGTGGTGTAGTAAGGGCCTCCATGAGTGAAAAAAATGCATAGATGTTTTTTTAATGGGATTTAATGGGGATAATGAGTTGCGGCCGATGCTGTACAACATCGACAGAGGAATTACTGAGCTAACCGCAAACAAACACCCCTGTGGATGACGTACAAGGCACTGTTTGCGTTGGGGGTTGGTGGTTGGTGGTTGGTGTAAGGCCTACTTCATTTTTAAATGTTTTTCAGGGCTTTTACACTTTTGTATTATTCAGACAGGACAGTGCGAGAAACATGAAATGACTGGGTAGACCCAACCCAACCCAGATTCGCACCCGGGCCTCCACCAGCCCTCTGAGCCATGTCACCCCTGCTGTAGTAGGACCTCGATGAGTAAAAAATAAATGCATAGACGTATTTTAATGTGTTTTAATGGAGGTCATGAGCTGTGGTCATGGAGCAAATGAAGGAGAGAGGTCACAGGTCAATTGGATCCATCGCCTCGACTCTCAGGTCAGGTGCATGACACGACACTTGACACACACACACACACACACACACACACACACACACACACACACACACACACACACACACACACACACACACACACACACACACACTTGACCCGGGAGCCATAAAATGCTGAGGAGTCATGGAGAGGTTGCCCCTCTCAGCTCTGCTCTGCCCCCCTCTCTCTGGTGCTACATCAGCCACCTACTCACCTC
>NC_085868.1:30506594-30531594 GCF_034702125.1 Engraulis encrasicolus
CATTGCATTTCCAGTCACTATCTCTGCTCACCAATGGCAATGTCAACTATTCTAGGATAATTTCACACATACTGATCACGATTCCTCACAGGAGTTTTTTTTTTCATTGTACAAAGTGTGTGTGTGTGTCTGTCTGTGTGTCTGTCTGTGTGTCTGTCTGTGTGTGTGTCTGTGTGTGTCTCTGTGTGTGTCTGTGTGTGTCTGTATGTGTCTGTGTGTGTCTCTGTGTGTCTCTGTGTCTGTGTGTGTCTGTCTGTGTGTGTTGGGAGAGAGAGAGAAAAGCCAGTTTCCACTACTGTTGTATTTTTCTTTGTTCGAACAGTGCCGGACAGTGTAGGGGATGTGAAGTGTGTGCGCGTTTGTGTGTGCGTCTGTGCGTGCGAACATGTGTGAACTTATCATTCCTTGTGATTCTAAGTCAAAGCACCCTGTGTGTTCCCCTGTAAAATATTTACCACCTTTCGCTCCCCCTCTGGCAAGCACCACAGAGGGGGCATCTATTATTGCTGTGCAAGTACAGGGTCATTTCACGTGAAATCAGACACTTTGGGACCCGACCGACCCGGATTTCGATCATACTTGGTGTGCCTTTTCAGTAGCAAGGTAGCACCCCAGAACTGCATTGGTTTGAATCTGACACTAATATTAAGGGAGAAACAGACTAGGAAAGGTTCACATGTGAGGGTAGGACACTATACATTCAGCCTTGAATATATCAGTCAGTGTTAGTCACAAAAAGATGCCTGTGGTGTTGTTTGAAAGCTCTTTTCTGGCTCTACATAGTACACAATCACCTTGGAATACAACTACTCTCAGAATATGAATTATGATAAATTGAAAAATTAAAAATTGAATATCTAAAAAACTCATATTTTAAAATGGCCAGTTCCTTGTCCAAACGTAGCCGGCAATGTCATGAGCAGCACCTTAAATGCTGGTGTTCGGTTTGTTATTCATTTCAGAGAGAAGTTGACTCACAAATATGGCATCATACAGACCACTTACTAGTAATATGGTAATACCATAGTAGCATCACATGACAAAACAAAAACAAAACAAAAATGGTCAGTGTCCATGGTCCCAGGTTTCAGAAACTAAGGCAGATGTCCATTTATACACACCAAATGATGATATGTGAATGTTTGAACATTCCTTCGCTGTGTACCTGTGCCATCTTCCCTTTACCGTACTTTAAAGAGATAATCAATGGCTACACTCTCATTTTGTACTCTACCAGTGCATTTGAAGCAGCAGCTGTTTCTTTTGTAGATAATGTATAAGTATGTCCCGTTGCAGTTACAGGTTCCACTACCAGAAGCACATCCTGATGATCCATGACAGTCTATCTGGTCTGAAGGGAAAAGTGAAGGATGGAGATGGCCCATGAGGATGCAGGAAGTTCAGTTTCACCTCTCCAGTGCTCGGCATACATTCCTCAGCACATGCTAGCCACCAGTTGCCATCATATACAGCTACAACATACCCTTTGATGCTTGAAAATGTAACACATTCCTTTACTGAGCTCACACTTTCAACTCTGCCTTCTCTGAATGCTCAAAATGGCCTAACTTCCACTGTGTCCATTGACAATGGGCAGAAGCTGTGTAGTTTTTGAGTACCTGGAATAGTTCTTGCAGATTCAAACCGTTTCAACAAGTTCTCAGCTTCATGATGGTACATATCTGTTGTGGCAAACTGGCAATGGATGTTCTTGACATTATCCTTGACAAATTCAAACAGTTGGTATGGCGTTACAATTTAATTGTCAATAGGACGTTGCAGACTTCCTGCACAATATAAGAACCTTAAAATTACAACAAATTTGTGCCACCACGAGGCAGATTTTCACATACCTGCAGAGTGGCACTTTTTTGCCACATCACATGGCAAAGGTCCATGTGATGGCGTTGGAGGGACAGTTAAATGGCTTGCTGCACGAGCAAGTCTGCAACGTCCTATTGACAATTAAATTATAACGCCATACCAACTGTTTGAATTTGTCAAGGATAATGTCAAGAACATCCATTGCCAGTTTGCCACAACAGAGATGTACCATCATGAAGCTGAGAACTTGTTGAAAAGGTTTGAATCTGCAAGAACTATTCCAGGTACTCAAAAACTACACAGCTTCTGCCCATTGTCAATGGACACAGTGGAAGTTAGGCCATTTTGAGCATTCAGAGAAGGCAGAGTTGAAAGAGTGAGCTCAGTAAAGGAATGTGTTACATTTTCAAGCATCAAAGGGTATGTTGTAGCTGTATATGATGGCAACTGGTGGCTAGCATGTGCTGAGGAATGTATGGCGAGCACTGGAGAGGTGAAACTGAACTTCCTGCATCCTCATGGGCCATCTCCATCCTTCACTTTTCCCTTCAGACCAGATAGACTGTCATGGATCATCAGGATGTGCTTCTGGTAGTGGAACCTGTAACTTCAACGGGACGTACGTATACATTATCTACAAAAGACACAGCTGCTGCTTCAAATGCACTGGTAGAGTACAAAATGAGAGTGTAGCCATTGATTATCTCTTTAAAGTACGGTAAAGGGAAGATGGCACAGGTACACAGCGAAGGAATGTTCAAACATTCACATATCATCATTTGGTGTGTATAAATGGACATCTGCCTTAGTTTCTGAAACCTGGGACCATGGACACTGACCATTTTTGTTTTGTTTTTGTTTTGTCATGTGATGCTACTATGGTATTACCATATTATTAGTAAGTGGTCTGTATGATGCCATATTTGTGAGTCAACTTCTCTCTGAAATGAATAACAAACCGAACACCAGCATTTAAGGTGCTGCTCATGACATTGCCGGCTACGTTTGGACAAGGAACTGGCCATTTTAAAATATGAGTTTTTTAGATATTCAATTTTTAATTTTTCAATTTATCATAATTCATATTCTGAGAGTAGTTGTATTCCAAGGTGATTGTGTACTATGTAGAGCCAGAAAAGAGCTTTCAAACAACACCACAGGCATCTTTTTGTGACTAACACTGACTGATATATTCAAGGCTGAATGTATAGTGTCCTACCCTCACATGTGAACCTTTCCTAGTCTGTTTCTCCCTTAATATTAGTGTCAGATTCAAACCAATGCAGTTCTGGGGTGCTACCTTGCTACTGAAAAGGCACACCAAGTATGATTGAAATCCGGGTCGGTCGGGTCCCAAAGTGTCTGATTTCACGTGAAATGACCCTACATTAGATTATATTTCACTCTTCCTCCTTCCTTTCCACCCTTTTTTATGCCTGTTTTCCCTCCACCTAGAGTCTGTGGTTGTTTACGTTTGTTTGTTTTCTGTGTTTTGTATCAGTGTGCATAAGAGAGAGATGTTTTTCTTGTACATATGTAAAAGAAATTGAGAGTTTCATTTTTTGTTAGTGTGGGATGGCGAAGGATTATTCTCACACCTGTGTGCGTGCGTGCGTGTCTGTATCTGTGTGTGTGTGTGTGTGTGTGTGTGTGTGTGTGTGTGTGTGTGTGTGTGTGTGTGTGTGTGTGTGTGTGTGTGTGTGTGTGTCCTTGTGTTTGTTTTTATGTTTTTTCTTTTTAACCTTGTGAATGACTGAAGCCAACACTTGCTATGTACGTATCCTGCTGGCCTGCAAACTTCAAGTCTTAAAACTTTGCACCTCTGTGTCTAAGTAGCCGTCGGCATTTGCTGTGATTAAGTCTGCCGTGGTGCTGGCTGGCTGGCTGCCTTGTTGTTCTGCCTGTATTGCTGTAGTCTGATCACAACATTTCTCATCACAGGCCACACTGACACCCGTAGAAAGGGCTTTGAGAATGTATTTGTTCGTAAACAGTAAAAAATAGAGCATAGTTCACACCTTCTACAGTGTTTTTCGTCCCAGAATACACTGATGTGGAATTAACACTGTATTTATTAAATTGTGTTTGAAACACAACATATAACCCACTGAGTTTCTACGAAACTCTTTTTCTGAGTAAATCATAGTAGACCCTGGGAGTATCTCACCCCTATGACACCTGCATTCTGTGTACAGTGACCCTTTCACCCAAGCCCCCCCCATTCTGACCTCAAGGTGTTATGGAGACGTGTACTTGCTGGAAAAGGTGCAGGGCTACACAGCATGCTTTCACAGAGAGCACACCCCATCCCTCTCAGCCCCTTCCTCACCTCTCCATCTCTCCATCTCTCTCTCTCTCCATCACCACCCACTCATGCTAAGCCTAGAAACATATCGCTGCTCAAGAGCATCTTTTCAAGGGTACCATCCGTGCTGAAACACCCTTCATAGTAAGTCTATGCCCTCAGGAAGTCACTGTGGCTTCATTTTCCCATTTCCCCTGCTCTCTCTCTCGCTCTCTCTCTCTCTCTCTCTCTCTCTCTCTCTCTCTCGCTCTCGCTCTCTCGCTCTCTCGCTCTCTCTCTCCCTCTATCTCTCTATCTCTCTCTTTTTTTCCTCTCTCTCTACCTCCTCCTTCCCTCCTCCACCCTGCCTTCTTTCTTGCCCTCCCTGTCATTCTTTCTTCCTCCCTCTCTCTCTCTCTCTCTCTCTCTCTCTCTCTCTCTCTCTCTCTCTCTCTCTCTCTTTTTTTGAAATTGGGTCTTCATGAAGGCGGTCAGTCACATGGCATCCTCTGCTAATTATGCCTGAAGCGGTGACCTGCCTGAGACGAGAGAGGCGGAAGAGGCAATCAGGACACCTGTGATATTAATACATGAGAGAGGGATGGAGGAGAGGAAATTAGGAAGAGGAAGAGAAATAGGGATTCGGGGAGGACAATAGGACACGCCTGACCTGGCTCTCACTCTCTCACTCAGTCTCCTCACAACGCCGTCATTATTAAGAACTTTATCGCAGGTGGCAGATGTGAATCGCAATATCGCAGTCAGATTCCGACGGCTCTGTGTGTGTGTTTTTTTTTTTTTGGTTCCCGGCTTCTCTCCCCTCCCAGCGTGTCCCGGAGGGGAATTAAGAGCAATCCATTCTCCAGTGGAGGTGTAAAAGCCAGGGGCTGAATCTCTTTATAATCTCTTAATGCTCACAGATAGGCTGAGTCCTCAGCCACGGCACTTTGCCACTTACTGTAGAGCTGCTTTCCGCCTCCCCAAAAAAAAGAAAGAAAATGCCTCGCTTTATATATTTATTTGATTTCGCCTAATCACTTGACATTTATGCTCCGTTAACGGTCTGCAACACCTCCCACCCCCCACCTCCACTATCTCCCCACAACCTCGCACACTACATATAGGCCTTTAAAGAAGGTCTTAAATCTGTGGGAAGCTGTAAAAATCTGTGAAGGCGGATGAGCCTTCAAGTATCTCATACGTTGAGTGTCAGGTCATCCGCAGCTAAATGCAGATGTCACATCTCTACTTGGATTCAATCAGATGGATTTAGTGCAGAGCTCGCTCAGAGAACTAAATAGCAGCTCTTAGCTCCGTCTTTAACTTTATTGCTAATTACGTCTTTTGCCAAAAAAAATCTTGGAACATTTCTCCACGGAAGTCAGGTGTGCAGTCTTAATCTTTGATGGGATACTTACTGCAGATGGCCCATGGCTTTCTTCAAATGTCAGTAGAGGAAGCGGCCCTTCCAATCCTTACATTTTTGAAACACGCCGTCTTCCTCTACAATTCCTTTTAAGTACCCTTGAGAAACTTCCAGATGCCTCTTCCACAGTTATAACTCCCTCGACGTTTGACTCGGGTAATATCATTTCAGGTTGGTGTTGGGGTGATGATGACTATGGTGTCCTGTCTTTTCGGTGAGGCAAAGCTTTGAGAGGAATGGAAAGGAAAAGAAGCTAAGCCCACCTGAGCTTAAATGGCGAAGGCTCTTTCATCCACCATCCGGCTCTGATCATCGAGTCAAAAGACTAAAGGTGTATACAGTACAGTCTCCACAGGGGAGAGGGAGGGAGGGAGAGAGAGACTAGAGCGCATTAAAAAGTGAGGAAGATGATCTAACTGGCTAAAGTGGGTGTTTTTCTTTGGGCTCTCTTATTTTTTCCACCTTGAAGTGAGGGAGGTGATATAACTGGGTGGAGTGGGGGGAAAAAGTCTACATGTTATTTTATTTTTCTTTGGGCCTTTTTCTTTGGGTCTTTTTTTCCACCCTGGTTCTTCTTTACGGTGCTCCACCTGAAGTTGAAGCGAAAGCAAGGAAAGTGATATAACGTGGTAAAGTGGGGAAAAAAGACACGTTAGTTTATTTTCTTTTCTTTGGGTCTTTTCATTTTCCGTCCTCTACTTTCTTCCATCTGAAGGTGAAGAAGGGGGAGAGCCCCTGCTGAGAGCAGATAGAGAGCTTTTGGAGATCAGCTGGAATTGGAGCGACGGGGGAAAGGAGGTAAACAATGGGAAGAGGCACTCCAGAAGACACACACACACACACACACACACACACACACACACACACACACACACACACACACACACACACACACACACACACACACACACACACACACACACACACACACACACACACACACACACACACACACACACACACACACACACCCTGAAGAGTCCGCACCGCACTGCAACGTGATCCGCACACCTGTCTCTCAAAGACACCAGTGCCAATTTAAAGTAGTGCGCACAGCACACAGGCTCATTTTCACTCTAAAGCTCATTCCCCCCCCCCCCTCTCTCTCATTCACACTGACTATTTTTCTCTCCACTTCTGTCTATCTCTCCATCCCTCTTTCTCTCCCTCTGCTTTGTTTTTTTCTTTCTTTTAATCTCTGGCCCTCTCACTCCCCTCAATCTCTCTCCTTCACCATCATTGTCTCTTTTCTCTTTCTCTGTCATTCTCTTTCTTTCTCTAGCTGTCGTTCACCTGTATTCTCCTCTGAGGCACCTTTGCCATTTGTTTTCTTGAGCGAGCCCTATGTAGCCAGCTGTTTAAATAATAATAAAAAAAAAACTTTAAAAAGAGAGGAAATTAAATGAATAAAAATGTGTATTTTTCTCTCCCATCCAATTTCTTTTGTGTTGTTTTAAAGGCAGCATGTGATTGAATTGCAAATGCGTTCTGCTCATGTCGTTTTGCTCTCTGAATAATGTGGCCTTAAAATCAGAGGGCTGCGCTCAGAGTGTAATTCTCATCTTAGATGTGACACATGCATGTGTGTGTGTGTAAGAGCGAACGAGCAAGCCTGCCTGCTTGTGTGTACGCGTCTGTGTATTTGTATGCATGTGTGTGTGTGTGTGTGTGTGTGTGTGTGTGTGTGTGTGTGTGTGTGTGTGTGTGTGTATGTGTGTGAACGAATGCGTGTGCGCTCGTTGTGGTGTGTGTGCCCGTGCAGCTGTGCCTTTTGTCTAAGCCGTTCACCTGAAACACACATGGCTTTTGGCCGTGGGACGAGAGAGGCGGCACGCCGCATAACACCTGTCGCCACAAAAGGCAGACACAAAACCCGCAGTACAGTCACCCCTCTTCACATCCCCGTCCCCTTTGATCTGCTGGGCACAGGCGAGAAAAAAGGGGCTTTTCAACCAGCACAATCACACTCTCTTCTAGAGGGAAGATCATTAATTGATGATGGGTGTTTTTGATGGTAAAAACTAATTGCGCCCTGATCTGTGTGTGTGCGTGTGCATGCGTGCGTGCATACGTGTGTGCATGTGTTTAGTGCCCGTTTTGTAGCGTGTGCGTGCGTGCGTGCGTGCGTGCGTGCGTGCGTGCGTGCGTGCATGCGTACGTGGGTACAGTAAAAGAGATTTGGAGTAGGGGCTTTGAACATGATGGGCTTCCTCCTGCCTCACAGCTAGAGCCCCAAGCCCTGGCCAGCATCCCTGTCTTAGCAGCAGGATGCAAACAGACACCTTGAACTAGAAATAAATAAAGAAAGGTAAGCAAAGGTTACAGGAGCTGATAAAGCCTGACTTATGAATACAAGGGGACAACAACAGCAGCAACGACATTATTTGCTTGCTTTAGTTGTTGGTTTTTTGGGTTGGGCAGTTTTTTTTCTTTTTATTGTACATGTCTGTTTCTATTTCTTTGTCTCTTACTCCTAATTTCTGTCTTTCTCTATGAATGTTATATAAATCTCTCTCTCTCTCTCTCTCTCTCTCTCTCTCTCTCTCTCTCTCTCTCTCTCTCTCTCTCTCTCTCTCTCTCTTACACTCTCTCTCTCACTCTCTCTCTCACTCTCTCTCTCTCACTCTCTCTTTCTGTCTTTCTCTCTTTCAATCCAAACACCTCTCTTTCATTTCTTTTTTCCTATTGGCTACTGAATAAAAATGCTATGATGACTTGACCACATTCTGTCAGATGCCACCATTTTCTCTTCAAAGGTCGTGTTTGCAAGGCAATTACTTTATTGGCGATCTGAGAGAATTGGAATTTAAGTGTGCCCATACTCCCTCTCCGCCAGCCCTTCACTCACTATTCTCTCTTTCTCTCTCTATTTCGCCCTCTCTCTCTCTCTCTCTCTCTCTCTCTCTCTCTCTCTCTCTCTCTCTCGCTCTCTCTCTCTCACTCACACTGTGCTTTTGATTTTTTGCATTTCAGAGCCAGCGATAAATTCTTTATCTCGTAATTACACAGTGCAGGTATGGTAATGGAATGTGTGTTAACGAATCGAGCTTTGCATGGTGATGAGGTTGCAGACCGCGCGCCCCGAAGCCAGAGGGGCATCTGACATTACTAACCGAATGAGTGGCGGTAGGGAAGAAAGGGAGGAGGAGGAGAGGAGGTACAGGAGCATCTGACATTATCTACCTACAGGAGGACTAGTGGAGGCGGAGAAGAGAAGGGGAGGAAAGCGAGAAAGAAGTGCATTAACATTACCTACAGCAGCAGAGGAGGTGGAGGACATTGGGAGTGGAGTATGAGGTGCATTTGGCATTATCTGCAGGCAGAGTGGAGGTCGAGGAGAGACAATGAGAGGAGGAAGAGGTATTACCTGCAGAGCTGGATGAGGGTAGTGCTCTGGTCCTACATTACCTGCAGGACCAGAGGAGAGAAAGAAGAGAGAGGGAGAGGATGAAGAGAGGAGAGAAGGAAGAGGGCATTACCTACTACTACAGGGTTAGTGGAGCTGGAGGTAGAGAAGAGAGGGGGAAGAAAGGAGAGGAGAGATGGTGGTATCGTTACTATAACAGTGGTGAGGGATGCATGCGTATGAAATAATAAAAGCGCTGGGCCGTGGGAGGGACGCAGCCTTGAGCTTTGCGTCGTTTTCAGCCTGCTGTGTTTAGCGGTGTGTAGGTGCGATGTGCGCTTGTTAGAGGCAGCACACGCGCCCTCTCTCACTTTGCGAGATCGCACAATTGGCGGTGACCTTCGCTGCGTGAATGGCGAGAGCTTCCCTCCCTCGTGTGGTGTTTCACCAGCGCTGCTGCGGCCCTGGCCTCTAGGCTGACATGGGCAGAAATGTCCAAGTCTACCTCTCTTTTCTTCAATGAAACATCCTTTTGTGTGCAATCCCCCTTCCACACACACACACATGTACACCTTTACACCCACACAAATACACAAGCACGCTGCACATACACATACACGAGGCAAACCCATGGGCTTTCTGTCATTTCATTGAAGAGATGTATTTTTGGAAGTAAGAGAAAGTGTACGCTTGGGGGTTAAAGTTGGCTTCATATGTTACGAGACCTCCTCTTTGAGAACCAAAGCTACCCATCTGTTTATGCCAGTGCCATGTCTGCAAGACCACCCCTCTCCTGTCATTTCTCTTTACTGGCCTCTTTGGAACCATCACCTACACCCATCCCCATGCTCAATCCCCTAGCCCTCTCTTCAAGCACTAACTAGTGCAGTATGATGTGAATATGAAGAGTTCAGATGCAAAACCCCCTAAGTGCCATTTCAGAAAATAATCTTAATTCATTTTTATTTAATACAAAGCTATCAAAATCGCATATTTTGTTATTTTATTTAGGTAATATAACTATTTATATGTATTATCAAGTACATGAATGTAAACCAAACCAACAACAGGGTTCTCTAAAAATATAGAAGTGCAGGTCTTCAGAAATGGAGTTAGGGGGGTTTGCATCTGAACTCTTCATATGTTTCCCCTGAACAATCAGTAGTTAAAATGTTCTGGTGCTGGTGTCATAGTATTAGTCATTTTGCTGTTCAGAGGTCCAAGTAGCTGATATGCCTTGCAGCTTGCTCCTGGGTAAATATGAGACAGCATTTTTTTTTACCTTACAAATGTCCTCTCTCCTCCATTTCTCTGTGTCACTGACACTGCATGCCGAGCTGGCTTGTTTCCCAAAACTGGGGCATGACTGGACTACAGCTCCCACAATGCAATGCTCCGATGGGCGCCTTAGACCCAACATGATATTCAGTGATTTTCATACAACTGGTTTTTGCGATGGTTATAAACGTACATAGTTCAACTACAACTACAATTTATTTTTGTTCCATTTTGGGTTGTCATAATGTTACATTGAAGTTTACTTACCATTCAATGTATTGTATTCTTTAGCTGTATTTAATGTCGCAAGTAACTGTTATGCTACGAGTTGTCATATTGTAAATTATCCTCACTCCTGCGCGTGCGCGTGCTCGTGCGTGTGTGTGTGTGTGTGTTTGTGCGTGTGTGTGTGAGTGTACTTAAATGTGTTTCTGTCTCTGTGTGTCTGTCAGGTTGTCACACGGTGAAGCAAATACAGGACTACAGCAGGGTGCTTTCTGTTGGATGGTTTAACTGTGTGTGTGTGCGTGCAAGCCTGCGTGCGTATGCATGTGTGAGTGTACATGTGTGAGTGTGTGCATGTGTGTGTTTGGGTGCACCGACTGCGATCCAGCCCTAAGCTGGGCAATTGATCACACGCTTTACTTGCAGACATAAATAGCATCTAAATGGATTCCTGAATCCGATCGCCGTGTGGGCCACAATTAAAATGATTGATTGTTAAGTGGATTGATCATTAACAGGACTAAAACAAATACCTTACCCCAGGTGTAACACACACACACACACACACACACACACACACACACACACACACACACACACACACACACACTCACACACTCACACACTCACACACTCACACACTCACACACACTCACACACACACACACTCACACGTAAAGGCACCAGACAGCAGCATTCTAAATAGGTCTTAATTGCAGCTGCTGTGGGCTCTACCTGTCTTTCTGTCTTTCCGTCCACTCTCTAGTCCTCTGTCCACCCCCACTTCTTCCCTTCCCCCCTGCATCTCTCCATCCTTGCGTATCTTTCACTGCCAACTCGCCCACACAAAACGCCAGTGTCGTTCTGTCTTCTTTATACATGCATAAAGTCTCTCTCTCTCTCTCTCTCTCTCTCTCTCTCTCTCTCTCTCTCTCTCTCTCTCTCTCTCTCTCTCTCTCTCTCTCTCTCTCTCTCTTTTGCTCTCTCTCTCTCTTTCGCTCTCCATTTCCTCTCTCATACACACAATAAAACTCACTCACTCTCTCTGTCTTTCTGTCTCTTTCTCTATGTCTCCCTGTATCCCTCTCCCTCTCTCATCCAACTTGTGTGTCTGTCATTCTGCCTTCTCTGATCTTCTCCCGACTGGTGCGATGACTTAACCAGTGACTGGCCCTGACAGAGGAGTCATGGTGCCACTGCCTCATCAGGGCCTCGCTCCCAGTGGGTCAACCCAAGATGACAATGGAGGGTTTTGCAGAGAAATGCTACATGACACTGATGTATTGTGCTGCACAGAGGGATGGCTATGGCTATGACTATGGCTATGGCAATGGAAGGCTATGGTTCTCCACTCTAGAGTTTGTGCTTGATGAGAGAATGAGGTTGGAGATCGAGAATGGGCATGAGAGCGTGGTGGGCGTGGGTCGTCTTGCAAAGAGAAAAATAAGAGGAGAGGAGGATCTGTTGCAGATAAATGCTGCATGACACTGACATACAGTGCTGCACAGATGGGTGGCCACTAGGGCTCTTCGCATCATAGATTGTGCTTGCTTGATGATGGAGTCTGGGGATTGAGAATGGGGTTGGGGAGGCGAAGAGACCAGAAGAGACAAATAACAGCAGGGGATGTGGCCTTGCAGAGACTGCTGCATGACGTACATGACGTACAGCGCTGCACAGATGGTTAGGGATTGGGGTGGGTGTGGGTGGTGTGTTGCAAAGAAACCAGTAGAGACACCTAGCAGGGGACGATGGCTTTGCTGAATGCTGCATGAGGCTGACATACGATACATATGGTTGGCTATGGGTCTTCACTTCATAGGTTTTGAAGAGGAGAGGGGCAGAGGATTGAGGATGGGGATGCGTGTGGGTAACAGGAGGAGACTGCCTTGCAGAGAATGCTGCATGACACTAATATACAATACAGATGGGTAGTTTGTGGAGAGGAAAGGGGAAGTGGATTGGGTATTGGGGAGTGGTGTTTGGTGTTGCAAAGAAACCGGGAGACAAAACGGAATATGATGGCTTTGTTGAATGCTTCCTGACACATACATACAATACATATGGCTGGCTATTGGTCTTCACTTTATAGGTTTTGGAGAGGAGTGGGGACAGAAGATTGAGGATGGGGTTGAGAGTGGGTGCTGCTGTGAAGAGACCAGTAGAGAAAAATAACGGGAGGTGACAGCCTTGCAGAGACCGCTGCATGACACTGACATATGATACAGAACAGATGGGCAGCTATAGCTCGACACTTTATAGTTTGTGGAGAGGACCTCTCCTCTCTACAGGAGAGGGGATTGCGGATGGGGATGGCCAGTAGAGAACTATAATGCAAAACTAAGAGGAGTGGATGGATTTGCAGAGATGGATGCTTGACACTGGCATGCAGATGGTGGGTGGCTATAGTTCTTAAATTTGTAGTTTGAGGAGTGGCGAGGAGAGGAGACTGATGGTTAGGGATGGGGATGGGTGTGGCTGGTGTTTTGCGAAGAGACAAGTAGAGAAATACAATATAAAAAAACAGCAGGAGAGGATGGACTTGTAGATGGTGCTGTTCGACGTTGACATACAGTGCTGATGGGTGGCTGTGGTCATTCACTTCACACTGCAGTAGTTAGTGCTTGATGAGAGGGCTAGGGGATTGAGCATGGGGATGGGTGTGGGGCAGTGGTGTAGTCTACGTAGAACGCAGGTATACGGAGTATACCCACTTCTAAATTTTAGGGGCTTCAGTATACCCACTTAAAATTGATTGATCCATTATTTAGAATAGCATAAATATATACAGTATACCCACTTCAAAAAATGCTAGAATATACAGTATACCCACTTCCAAAAAGTAGACTGCACCGCTGGTGTGGGGGTGGTTGCAAAGAGGCCAGTAAAGAGAAATGACAGGAGGTGGGGTGGCCTTGCAGACAATGCTGCATGGCACTGACATATACAGATGGGTATCAGGGCTCTAAATGAGCACCAGCCAATTGGCCAAATGCTGGTGAAATTTCAGTTTGGCTGATAGAAAAGAGCAACTTACCAGCCACTTGGTAAGTGTATATTTGGCTAGTAAGATTAACATCTACTAGCCATTTTGGCTGGTGGTGAAAAAAGTTAATTTACAACCCCTGGTAGCTATGCTTCTTAACTTTGTAGTTTGAGGAGAGGAGAGGAAAGGATTGGAGAGAAGAGGGGATTGAGGATGGGGATGGGGATGCGGAGTGAGATGGGTGTGGGTGGTATTGCAAAGAGGCCGATAGAGAAATACAGTATACATAAAAGGAGAGGATGCCAAGAGGAAGGCCGGGTAGGGTAGCTGGGTGGCAGTCAGTCCAACCGCAGAATGCTGCTCTCCTGATGAGAACGCCCTGACGATCCGTTTCCATGGTGACGCTGGCTGGAGAGGAGAGGAGAGGAGAGGAGAGGAGAGCTGAGCTGCAGAGGTACTGAGAGTGGGACTGATGCTTGGGAGTGGAGTTCAGTGGGAAGGAAGACAGGCAGGCAGTCAGGTCCCTGACGCACACACACACACACACACACACACACACACACACACACACACACACACACACACACACACACACACACACACACACACACACACACACACACACACACACACACACACACACACACACACACACACTGCACAGGCTCACACAACTGTTCCATACTCAACTTACCTACTGCCAAATCCTCCCAAAGTGCTATACTGCTATACTGCATACTCTGTAATCTACTACTTGGCATTGTCTAGTGGTTTGGTTCCCAAACCATTTGTGATGGGAACCCCCTTTAATATCTTTGAAAAGTTTCGCAACCCCTGTCCCCCATTATATTCCAAAGGCAAAACATTTTTTATCTACTATATAATATTGCTAACTGTTGGCATCATAGACATATAGGTTTTATGCAAGTATTCCCTTCTCTCCACAACACCACGCCTGCAGTACCACTCCTAGGTGTACCAATCCCCACTATGGGAACCACTGGTCAAGCGCAACATACTCAGAAGAAGCTATGTCTAGCTGGTTATTGTGTATGGGTTAATACTGAGTATGGAGAAGAGGTGACAGGTCAAACGTCGGATGAAACGTTGTGCCATTTTTTTCACATTAAATCATGAAGGGAGCTTTTGCGGTGTGCGAATATTTCTTCTCCTTTTCTCCATATGCGTTTTTTTACGTTCTCCACCCGCAGCAGTTTGATTCTTTGGGATGTGTGCGCACCCTACTCTTTTTGTACAATCGAGTATGCAAATGATGTTTGGGCCTCTGGCTCACACAGCTGTTCTTTACTCACCATACCGACTCCATACTAAACTGCTTTACTACTGCATACTTGGGGTAGTCCGGTAATGTACATATGACTGAAGGGAAAAAAACACTGACATAGAAATTACTGTTGCTCTGACTTACCATGACCTGTCATGTCATGGTGCACTCAGTTATGTTAAAGGGACACTGTGCAGGAAATGGTCAAAAAAGGTACTGCAACTATGCTGCTCATTGAAATTGGGCTGCCTATTGCCAAATTTGATAGTTACATGAAAGTTTACTAAGTATTAAACAAATATTTTCTAGTATGGTCCAAGTACAGTCATTTTTGCAGCTAAAAATTGCTATTTTTGGAAATTCAAAATGGCGGACCATGGAGAAGATCCCCCTTTTCATGTATGAAAAGTGCAATTTTTCCAGTCATAATGAATACTTGGAATTTGATGCTGGTGGTAAGTATTCATGAAAAAGGTAACATTAGTGAATGGGCAGCATGAATTCTGGAAATAAACAACTAAAAATCTCACACAGTGTCCCTTTAAGGTCTAGCTGGTTATTGTGCCCGGTGACGGATGTTGCTTCTGTATTGATCTTGAGCAAATTTAGTTGACTGTGTAATTGGAATTCTTAAAATAAGGTTTCTTCTCTTTCATCTACGCCCCCTAATTCATCATTGTTTTAAATATGCCCTTGGCAGTTTTTTTTTTATTTTTTATTTTTTTAATGAATGTAGACACTCAAACAGAAGCCTACAGGCATACTAGATTAGACCAAAGGTTCTGCTCACACAAATGAACAAATGATGTTTGCTCACACAAATGAATGCTGTATTCTTTAAAAAAAAAAAACACTGAGGAAATGATCTGCAATGAAAGCTGATGAGATATGAGAAATGAATGCTCCCGCACGTGCCATACGTAGAGACATGGCAAGAATATGTTTTAATGGTTTTAATAATAAAATGAAATCACTGGAGTCTCGACTAGGTGATTCCCAAAGCATTCTGCACACCGCAGTAGACACGTATGCATCAATACTTTTTCAAGGACAGCAACGGCTATTGAATTTACGGTTCAGTGCTTTCTTCCCTACTACATCTGACCTTAGCAGCTGTGTGAAAGCATGGCTGGCTTTGAGTTGTAATAAGTCATGGCGTTGCTATGTATTTCTTTCTTTCACATCAAAATAGCGTAGACACTCTCACTCATTAACTCCAGCAGCTGAGGCCTCAGTCGTGCTACTGCGAAGAACCTTTAGAACTGGCGCTGAAAACTGTGTGGGTTGTGTGAAAGAGGCAAAAATATTGTTTGTGTTGTGTGAGATTTTGCGGTGTGTGTGTGCCTGCGTGCGTGCGTGTGTGAAAGAGACAGAGAGACAGAGAGACAGACAGACACAGTGACAGACAGACAGAGAGAGATTCATGGTAAGATCTGTCACCTACAGTTCCAGCAACAGCCCCTAGATGGTGCAGGAGGGCTTTAGAATCAGCGGACCTTGACTTGTCATGCAGGCCCACTGTTAACAGAGGGTGCAGTCTGTTCTCTAACACACACACACACACACACACACACACACACACACACACACACACACACACACACACACACACACACACACACACACACACACACCCTCTTCCCGGCAGACCTCCACACTTGTTTTAGCTGGGCAGGTAGAGGAGGATGTGTTGTATCTGCCCTGTCCACATACAGCCAGCTACTGTATGGTTGTCCAGTCCAGTCGAGTCCAAAGTTGAATGGCAGTGATGTTTGTCAGCGATGATTTGGAGCTGGGGTGGGGTTGTCTTTGATGCCTGCCACAGCGGTGTGGAGCGAGGCAGCTGCTGGCTATGTGCGTTTGTCTCTCAGGGTATCGTATTGAGGCAGCCTGTTCTGGAGTACCGCGCTCGTGTCCGGCTTTGATTGACCTGCCCAGTATAGCAGCACTCTCTGGCCTTGCTCAGTGAAACCTGCTGCCTTCCATCATCTATCTGTTTTTCCCATCTGTCTGTCCTTCCATCTACCCTACCCTCTGTCCATCCAAACATCCATTCATCCGTCCATCCATCCATCCATCCATCCATCCATCCATCCATCCATCCATCCATCCATCCATCCATCCATCCATCCATCCATCCATCCATCCATCCATCCATCTATCCATCCATCCATCCGCGCACCCACCCATCCATCCATCCATCCGCACACAGCCTGCTTCATCCTCCTCATCTCTTCCTCCTCACCCTTCCTCCTTCTGTCCTCTGCAAATTTATACCGTATTCTTTACCACAGTGTAGATTTGCTGTATTTAACTTTAGCTGAAAATGGAGTTCGTGCAGGTCATGGCATCTGTGCGGAAGGTGCAGTCGACCATAGTAATAATTGTGTAAAATCAAATAAATGGTTGGTCGTACTGGACTGTAGGTAGGATGTGCATAGAAATAGCGGTGTGTAGGATATGAGTGGGATGTTTTTAGCTGACCTCTCCCATGTAGGTGAACTACTCCAACTCTTCTTTTTTTTATGAATATATATTAAACTCTTGAGTGATCACGAGGTCTGATGATGAGAATTTCGGACCAAGCTCTGCAGCGAAACACCCACCCACCCACTCACACGCACAATCTCAAACACACTAATTAAAACTTTTTTTTTTCAAATCGCAAAGTTATGACCTCACCTCTTCCTCAACCTCCTATTCCTCATCCTCTTTTCTGTTAAAAAAGGTTAGAATTCATGGCGTGCCCTCCATTCAGCCCTACTTCGATATCTTACCCACTTTCTCTCTCTCTCCTCTCTCCCTTTCTCCTCATTCCCTCAAATATTCTCTCCCTCTTGTCTCTCCGTCTCTCTTTCCCCCTCTCTCTCATACCCTCTCCCTCACTTAGCCTTTGCAATCCATCTCTCTGTCTGTCTCCACGTTGAAGGTCAGCTTTGTCTGCTTCTATTTTGGAAATGGAGATTGCAAAACTAATGGGGTTGTTTTCCCCTCCGCTCGGGAGCAAGGCTGCCTTTAATTGAAAATAGATCAGAGAATAACACTGGGACGGGACACGATAAAAGGGGCCTGCCTCTCTCTCTCTCTCTCTCTCTCTCTCTCTCTCTCTCTCTCTCTCTCTCTCTCTCTCTCTCTCTCTCTCTCTCTCTCTCTCTCTCTCTCTCTCTCTCTCTCTCTCTCTCTCTCTCTGTGTCACTAAGAGGGCGGCAGATAAGAGTCTCCTCGATGCACTAGTGTGTGGTGCCAGACTGGTAAGCAGAAAGAGAAGAATGGCCAAATGTAATAATATCATGAGGATTGTGGAGTGCAGTGGGCTTTTTTATTTCTTTTGGACATAGGGGATGAATTACAGAAGACAAGTCATCTAATTTTGGGTCTGTGTGCTGTTGTTCATGGGGAGGGGGTTGGGAGATAGTGATCAAGGACCCCCCAAGACACGCCAAGATTCAGTCGGAAACTTTTATTGAGACACTACGGTATTATCTTTCTTTCAGGAAATGTATCAATGATGTATGAATGTGAATTATGTGTGGGAAAACTATTCCTTAATGATGCAGTCTATAGAGGTTATTGTGGTATTGAATATGGCTAATTACGGCTGCAAGCGGTGGTGATCTTTGGAGTCTCGGAAGAGTGGTTCTGTATCACACCAGACACAACCAACCCTGTGAATAAAACATGGTTCAACAGCTTCCTCATGAGAAAGAATGAGAATTACGAAAAAAGAACACGCTAAATATACCATATAAGAAACCCATTGTGAGGTACAATATCTGAGAACCATCTAACCAAATCTAGGCACGGAATGCATGTTTTTGAGGTATAGATCTCAGTCTGTTGTGATATTAAGGGATGTGGCAAGCGCTACACTAAAACGCTGCTCGGGAGCATACGGATACATTAATGCAAGCTATAAATTATGAAAACTGGCAAATATGGGATGATGCATATTGCAACAGATGTTTAATTTTCCCTTTCTGTTAAAATGTAATGGGTCATTGAATGTTGGGTGAAAGTTTCAAGCTTCATTCCAACCCAGAACTTTGCACAAATTAGCCAAAATGTTAAGTGTCAAGTGTTCAAAGGATTTTGTTTTGTTTTGTTTTATATGGGGTGGTCACTATACACTTGCACCATTAATAAAAAATAATGTTGCCTGCAATTTTGCTGTAAATTTGGCTGGGAGATTTTCTTTTTTTTGATTATTAGCTGGGATATTACATTCTGATGAATAAATTGAAATTATCATCAAAGTTGGATGAAAAGGATTTTTTGATCCATTCTGCCATTGAAGTGCAAGTCAAAACAACACTGCTCATCCCCAAGAGGCTGGAGCCCCTTAGTGAATGGACCTCTTTTCCTCCCACTTCAAAACTTTTATGACATTTACATGCTTGTCTAGCATATTTGTGGGCCTTATTATATAATCTCAACATTATTTGTGGTTTACGTTCCTCTTCACCCATTCGTTGATAGATTTTCTTTTTAAATTTCCCTCTTTTGACCAAGAATATTCACCATCATTTTGTTGTCCAGATACTAGCAAGTTGCAACCATGCCAGCATCACCATTTCACCACAGATTTTGCTGCACTTAGCGGACTGTTTTTGTAAATTAACACTTTACTTTACTTTGAAATTATGGCTCCTTATTTAGAATCCCACAAATGGCTTGATAGGAACTGGAATCCTAATGTTTATAAGGCTTTCTTGATATGTTGTCATGAGTGCTGTTCACTATGTTTTAGTTATGCCTGGCAGAAGCAGCACTGAATGATAAAATCACTGGTGGTAACTAATGACTTTTCTTACTGAAAGCTCTAAGAGAGAAGGAGCAAAGAGAGAGGGAGAGGGAAAAAAGACGGTCACTGACTGAGATATGTTAACTGTGATGCTGTAAAAGAGACTGTGGGGTAGGAAAGCAAAGGCAGAGTGGGTGAGGGAGAGAGCGAGCCAGTGAGAGAGAGAAAGAGAGAGGGTGTGTGAGAGCAAGAAAGCAAGCAAGCAAGTGAGAAGGAGTGAGTGAGAAAGATAAACCGAGAGAACGCAAGAGAGAGAGAGAGAGAGAGAGAGAGAGAGAGAGCAAGAGAGAGCTCTTGTGGTCTTGTGTCATGGGCCCCAAGCTCTTAATTATATCAGCGTGCTGAAAGGATGGTCGCCCCAGTGCAGCGCTCCTACTCTCATTTGCATCCTGCATTAAGCCTGGCTTTTAGAAGGCCGACCGCACTCCTGATGGAGAAATGGAGATGGGGGCCATTTCTATTTTTTTTCTTAATTATTATTCACATCTCCCTTTTTCTTTAGTAGTCTCCTTTAAAGATCTGTGCCTCTGAAGAGCTCAAAGCAAATTGTGTCGTGTTGAGTGTGTGCTTGGGTGTGTTTTTGTGCGAGGGTGTGTTTGTGTCATTGCCATTGCCTGAGTTTTGAAGGAGCATTAGTAAAATGTTTTTTTTAAAAGATTCTCTTAGCTTTTAGACAGTGTTCGGTCATTTAAAAAATATATTAAATAAGCCTAAGATGTGTTGCCCATATGACTCAGCGTGCATAGTGACAGATACACACTCTACTCTACACTGTGTTGGTGCTTACTGTACTTGTAGCACAGACACATAACGGTGTTAAGGAGGAATCTGTTCACTATCAATGTTAATGGAAAGATCTTTTATAATTTAAAACATAGATGCAGAAAGAGAGCAAGAGCAATGCTGTGTCAAGCATTCTTGACCCTAACCCCTGAGCTACTGCGTCTCTAGTCAAGTCAAGTCAAGTCAAAAGTCAAGTCAAGTCAAAAGTCAAGTCAAGTCAAGTCAAGTGTACTTTATTGTCAAAAATCTATGTAACAAGTGTTAGCACACATCTCTAGCAGAGATGTTTCATTTGGAAACCAAACCAACCAATGCCTTAATTAGGTGGTGTAAGCACACATGTGCAAGCTTCACCCTAGTCCAATAATCAATTGCATAGCTTCCCCTGAAGATATTGAAATGTAAACAGTAATTAACCTGCCAGTAAGATATGTCATTTGAGCATATCCTTAAGCTTAAGTATTGAAAATAATTAGTCAGTCGACGGCAAATTTACCACATTTTACCCTTTGACAAACTACCGTCGGGACGATCTGAGATGTTTTTATATCCAACATCCTTTTTCTTCCTGAAGAACATTTGAACTTAGTTTGTATTTGACATTTTTTGGTGTACAGTTGTGTTGTATCAACCCAGTTGATTTGTGTGTCTGTTTTTTTTTTTTTTAGCTCTATTTAAAAAAAGCCTTTGATCACTGAATCAGAAGAGAAAAAAAACCTTTTCACCCTCTCTCCTTTTTCCACGATCCACTCCACCTCTCGCCTGAGGTAGCACAGAGGTAGCAGCAAGGTTTTAAAAGCAATATCATAGACATCATGTGCAAATGAAGGACAGTAGACATGCGTGGCAGGAATTTTTATGTAGTCAGTAAGTCACCTTTATGAAAACTGTTGATGTGAGTACCTCTCTTACCAATGCAGTCGTGTTGGGGTAATAAAAAAAGTTATTCAACTATCTAATGAATCATGGAAGACATTGACGTTTCAGTATGCATTCAGTGTGTATGCCAGATATACATATTCTAACTTTTCCCTTCTGGTAACTACTTAGTTTGTACGTGTATATATATTCACGTTTTAGTTTCCATAGGCTTGATACTCTATGTTGCCTTTTCATAGCACGTATTGAAGAAAACATTGACTTCCTAACGCATGGTCGTATTGACTGATCCAGGCCTACGTATACTGACAGCGTTGGAAGGGTGAGGTTACAGGACCTCAGATATTGCGTGTTTAATGTTGCCTGTAGCTGCATGAGAGTGAGACGACATGGATTCTGATGCTGGATGGAGGTAGTCTCACAGGCTGGTGCAGAACTGTAATTTTTAAAAAAAAAATATTTATTTATTTTTTGAGATAGGACAGTGGAGGAGCGACAGGAAGCGAGTGGGGAGAGAGAGACGTGTGTGTGTGTGTGGGGGGTGTGTGTGTGTGGGGGGGTGTATCGGCAAAGGACCTGGGTCAGAATCGAACCCGGGCCGTTAGAGCCATGCGTGCAGAACTGTCTTAAGTGGTGCTTCCAGTACGCATTTTTGCACAGAACATATTTGTCACATGAAAAGTGAGCCCTGTGTGAGATAAAAACAAATGGAAGAGCAATGTTCAGAGGTGGTGCTCCGTGAGTGTTTCTGAATGTGAATTCACTAATCAATACATCAAACCGACTCGGTTTGCTGCACTTAATATCAAACGATTTAGTAAATGGATGCAAGGACATGTTAGGAGTTTGTTTTCTGAAACCGAGTTGCTGACCTCTGGATATTCCTAATTATTTTATTGTACAGTATTTATTTTTCCACATGATCTTGTGTGTTATTTCAATACCATCTGTTGAAGTGCAATGAAAAAAATCTCTAGGTAATGACATTAAATGAATTAATTAACTGAGAAACAGCTGCATGAAGTATTTATGTTTCTGCCAATGTATTATAGATTTTTTTTCCCAGGACAGAAATGTCATGCACCATTATTAGCAGTACCAACTGCGTACATAGGTCTTGCATTGGTTTTGCCTCCTCTAAACTTTAAGTAGGTTGGAGGAGTGTTTTCTTCAGGCCATTGTAGTAGAGCCTTAGTTAGAAGCATGTAAGATCTTCAGACATTTTATCAGGTTATTGCAATACATGATTTTTGTCCTGACAAGTATATTGGCTTTTCGTTTCATTGAAATCAATTAAATATGTCAAGAAATATGTAAGATATGGTCTCTCTGTCTCTCTCTGCTTCTCTGCTTCTCTATCTCTGTCTCTGTCTCTGTCTCTGTCTCTGTCTCTCTCTCTCTCTCTCTCTCTCTCTCTCTCTCTCTCTCTCTCTCTCTCTCTCTCTCTCTCTCTCTCTCTCTCTCTCTCTCTCTCTCTCTCTCTCTCTCTGCAAGTCCCAAGTTGTGCACCTGTGCTACTGAAATAGTCTGTTGTACACAGGCCTGGATCTGTTGGCATTTAAGACCAAATGTGTGAAAACCAAGTGGGAAAGCTTGCTTCTATCTCACCAATACCCATGTGTGCCTGTCCTTCATTAAAATCTGCTCCACAGAAGAAACAGAATTTGTGCTCACTTCATGCAATTTCCTGTGTAATTTATTCATTCCTCAGTGGTTTCTAGCGGTGTGTAGGTGGGTTAATGACGACGGGCTGCTCCAGAGATCATTTGGAAACCTAGTGGAGGTCTGTTTTTTTACAGTAGATTATTGAGTGGTGGCTTTGGCAAAGGCCACATGTTTGCAGGCAGAGTTCCCTCGTGGTGTGTGTGAACACTGGATTGTTTTGTGTGGAGTTCATACTAGACACATGCTCACCCACACACTTCCATATGGAGACTGATGGTGTTGTGTGTGTGTGTGTGTGTGTGTGTGTGTGTGTGTGTGTGTGTGTGTGTGTGTGTGTGTGTGTGTGCGCGTGTGTGTGTGTGTGTGTGTGTGTGTGTGTGTGTGTGTGTGTGTGTGTGTGTGTGTGTGTGTGTGTGTGTGTGTGTGTACGAGCATGCGTGTGACTGTGCGTACATACGTTTGTGTACATTGTGCGTGCATGCTTGAATGGGTGCATGCGTGACCTGCATTATATCCAAGTTGGTGTTTGCATGTGAGCATGTGTGCAGCCAAATTTCCTGGACACTGTTCAATCAGTCTTTCCAAACTCGACCACAATGTTGTATTTGTCTCCGTTCTCTTTTGTAAAGTCAGAAATTAATCCCACTCCTTCAGGACTCTGCTGTCTCCACTGTCTAAATGTGAGGGCAGGCGCCAGAGAGGCCTGTAAGTGGTTATTTTTTTGGAGAGGGCAGGCAAGAGAGAAGAGGGAGGTGATGATCAGAGCTGACACTCAGACAGACTAATGACCCAGGGCTGCCAGTGATCCGGCAGGCAGGGCGACGCACACACACACACGGCCCATGCTGGCCGCACAAGCCGGCGGATTATCACAGCTAAAGGGCCTTTGAACTGGCCCTTTTTTGCCCTGTGCCAAGTCTATAGCTGCTGTTTGGGCAGGCTTGGTGGCTTTAGAGGGGTACCAGCTCCTGAAGCCATTTGGTGTTTCTACAAAAAGTTATTAGAGTTATAAAAGTGACATATGTTTTGGCTACAAGAGCCTTCATCAGTGTGATGAAGGCTTGTGTAGTCGAAATGCACAAGCACAACCCTGTGATGAATGAATGAAAAGAAAAAGGGAAAAGAAGAAATTGAGTGTGATCTGTTCCCTACTTGTTTGAGTGTTTCTATAAAGAAAAGGCGAGAAAAAAAACCCAAACTCAAACAAATCAAACAAAAAAAAAAAACCCAAAACAAACAAAGAACACCATTATATCATGAAGATGGTGGTGTTGTTTTGTTTACACATCCCTGTTGTTGGCTTTGATGAACATTTCCACACCAGTCGTTTGCACAGAAACAGCATAGCCTCATTCCTTCTCCAGTGGCATTTCTCCTCGTGGGCCATGAGAGTGATGGAGGGAATCTGGCATTTGGTTGGCAGTGCAGACCCATCCTTTACCAAGTGCCCTCTCATTGTCTGAGAACGTCTGACATTTACTGATTCTATGCAGCTCCCTGTGTGAGATCAGACACTGTTGTGTGTGGAGAGAGAGAGAGAGAGAGAGAGAGAGAGAGAGAGAGAGATAGAGAGAGAGAGAGAGAGAGAGAGAGAGAGAGAGAGAGAGAGAGAGAGAGAGAGAGAGAGAGAGAGAGAGAGAGAGAGAGAGAGAGAGAGAGAGAGAGAGAGAGAGAGAGAGAGAGAGAGAGAGAGAGAGAGAGAGAGAATTCACATGAATGGGATAAAAATGACTGCATTGTTTGGAAATGTACACTCTACACAATATTTCAGTGAATTAGTATCCTCATCAGTGCTGAAGATGATTCAACATACCAACCACAGCACCAGCACCTCTTTTCTACCCCAGTAGTTTGCTGGACTGTCTCATACCAACCTCCAGCAAGATTTCCAAAAAGAGAAAAGAGCAACTGTCAAATGAAATCTCCATATTGTTATGCTTATGAAGATGTAGCTCTTTTTAAATTCAAATATTTTCTCAGAATCAGCACAATAACCATACTTTCAGCTTGTTCTCTTCCGCTTTATGTAAATCTGTGCGAGTAATCTGAGGGGAGCGTTGGTGGTGATATCCAACAGACCAGAGTGAGTAAATCTGTAGTCAACTATCCGTGCTGGAGAGTGATGACTGTGTCCATCTGCTCAACTGCCGGTTGGTTGTATCAGACAATTGAGGGAAATGGAGAACGTCCAAAGCAAACGCGCACCTCCAATACAATT
>NC_085868.1:30536594-30539094 GCF_034702125.1 Engraulis encrasicolus
ACACGCGCACACGCACACACACACACACACACACACACACACACACACACACACACACACACACACACACACACACACACACACACACACACACACACACACACACACACACACACACACAGTCGTAAGCAGCACAGACGATGGTCACTGACTTGTGTTTTCCTCGTGGGTGTTGGAGGCTGAGCTGCCAGTGGCCACAGCAATAATTGTCCTCGTTTTTCTCTGAACTGCGGCCGGGCCGGGTCCACACATGGCCAGTTTGCAGCCATCACTCCTCCCAGGCCACTGCTCTGCACAGTGCACAGTACACAGCACTGCAGTCGCACACAGCTACAGACAGTTGAGTTTTTCTTGTTTACTTTTCTTGGAATTATTTTTTTGTCTCATTTTAAAAAATAAATAAATAATAATAAAAAAAAACAATGGTGACGTTGAGTTAATTAACCAATGCCAAAAGCATTGGCTCTGTGAATGCGAAAGATGGCCAACTCCAATAGCTAGCAGCAATAACTCTTGTCCAATCAGCTTGCCATTCACACAGTCGACAGCAGTGCTTAGCCAATCGGCTAAAGCCGGCCTCCTACTGCTTTAAACAGAGCGGCCCGCAGTGCACTGCATTGTTCTTCAGGGAACCAGGATATCGCCCGGGCGTAATTAAAGTTAGTTATGCCGAGTTTAAATGGCACTTTGTGAAGTCATTAATTCATTAGGCGCCAAGTCTTGCCGAACACAAAACCAATTTGCGAAGTGCTGAGACGCACAGGGATTCCTCTGCCTTGGCATTCCGAGCGTGTTTGTCGATGCTGTTGCAACCCCCCACCCTCCACGCCCCCACCCCCCAGTGCACATTATCTGCACTGTCTATTTGCGGGTGCCAGCGGAAATAAATACAATTGGAAAATCAGCACAAGCCCTTCTGTTTCTTATCAGTGGCGGGATGAAAACGAATGCCTGCCAGACGAATTTCATGACATGTTACTTTTTTTCTGTTAGAGGAGGTTTCTCACATTTTTCATTACATCTGGTTGAAGGTTAGTGGTTTTGGTTTCAGTGTTGTTTTTAGGAATTATTTTTTGTTTTAAGAGGGAAAGTAATGGATTCATAATGTTTGATATAAATATTCAGAAATATCATTGACGGGCTTTAAACTGATAAACACCTTTGTGTTAGTGCTGCGAAGCTCATCAGTTCTAAATGGATGTGCGTTGTGATGGTGTTTTTTTTAAGTGATGATTTTGTTTGATGTCTGCAGTGCCTCACATCAGAAATGTCAGAAATTTTAATGAGGCTGAGGGCTTTTAATCAAGCCAAGGGTTCTCTCACACTGTTTGACAACCACACACACACACACACACACACACACACACACACACACACACACACACACACACACACACACACACACACACACACACACACACACACACACACACACACACACACACACACACACCGACTCAGACAAGGTTCTCTCACGCCGTTTTGACTAATGACAGGAACGCCAGATGACTCGAGCAACTTTTACGGGCGGAGATCGGACAAACATCTCAGTTGCCAATCAAAGTGCGGCTTTCTTAAGTGCGTGTTTAGCACTTAAGAATGGATGCCTCGCTTAGATTGTCACTCTGTGTGGGATTGATTGGTTATTTATGTTAATTTGTTGTTCTCTCTCTTTGCATCCCCTCTTTTTACCCCTCTCTCTCTCCCTCCCTCTCTCTCTCCCGCCATCGCTCCTCATCCCATTGTCCTCTCTCCATCTCTTTCTCCCTCTCCTCTCTTATATATTTTTCATATGTCTGCCTATGTCATTCATCTGTTTTCTTGGTTTCTTTCTGTCAGGGCGGTTTGAGGAGCAGCCAGGTTTCTCCCCAAGAGTTTCTGAACGAGCTGAAGTCTGGAGCTGTGGACGAGCGCCTCTTCGCCTGCCTGGACTCTCTCCGCGTGTCTCTCACCAGCAACCCTGTCAGGTAGAACAGTGCACAATCAACACTGTTATGCGTGTGTGCACGTTCACACACTCGCGCGCGCACGCATACACACACACACATGCACAGTCTCTCTGCCTCTCTATTTCTATCTGTCTCTGTCTCTGTCTCTGTCTCTGTCTCTCTCCCTCTTTCTCTCTCTCTCTCTCTCTCTCTCTCTCTCTCTCTCTCTCTCTCTCTCTCTCTCTCTCTCTCTCTCTCTCTCTCTCTGTGTTGTCACACACTGATCTACACACAGATGAAAAGATTTGTGAATGCAGTCCTGTTTTCCAAGGTACACATCGCATTTGTGTGACATGTTATCTATCTATCAATTGCAAGTTTTCAATGAAAAAAGTATGAATGCTTGTTATTGGCCAAATCTGCCGCTGGCATTTCTTTGACCATGGGGTATGGGTAGAGTGTTTTCACTGCTGTCACTGTCTCTCTCTCTCTCTCTCTCTCTCCGTCTCTCTCTCTCTCTCTCTCTCTCTCTCTCTCTCTCCCTCCCTCCCTTGCTTGCTCAATCTCTCTCT
>NC_085868.1:30544094-30554094 GCF_034702125.1 Engraulis encrasicolus
CCAGCATCACTTCATCTGTCTCCTGTCCCTGCCTCCCTTGTGTCAGGGGCCAAGACAATTGCTGCTATTCACAAGCCTTAGGTCCACTGGGCTGCTTTGCTGTCTCTGCGCTTGTGCTTTCTGGACCTCGCTTCCTATATGTACATGCCTTGGGTGTCTTGCATTGAGCATTAGTGTGTGTGTGTGCGTGCCTGCGTACAGTGTGTGTGCGTGTGTACTCTCAGAGGAGATGAGTGATGACAACATGTATGTGTGTGTGTGTGTCGCCCGTCGCCGCCCAATGTTGGGCTCCCCCGTAGGGGCTGCTCACTCATGGAGGACATGTGGCATGTGGGTGGTGAGGAGGGGTTGCCAGGGCATTTGTATGCATATGTGTTTGCTTGTGGTGTGTGTGTGTGTGTGTGCGCGTGTGTGTGTGTGCGTGTGCGTGCGCGTGCGCGTGCGCGTGCGCGTGCGTGTGCGTGTGCGCCTGCTCTTGCATACTTGCAGGGAAGTCAACAGGGGATGGGGGTGGGGTGGGTCACTTGTCCTGGGCCCAGGGAGAGAGGGGGCCCAGAATTGGATCCTCATGACAGTGTATGTATTGGGTTTGGGTTTCAGATGTATTTGTCCCAGGCCTAGCCAAAGCTATCAGCGGCCCTGCGTACTTGAATGCTTTTGTGTGCTGTGTGTGTGTGTGCACGCGTGCTTTGGGGGGGATTTGTGTGAGTGATGGAAATTGTATAGCAGCATATGTGTCTCTCCGATCACAAAGCGTAGAGAAAATAAGAGACAGGGGAGTATATGATGCGACCTTATGATCCCGCCTATTCTTTCCTCTGATTGGTCGAAACACATGACGGATGGTCGCAACGAGTTGGCACCCCATAGTTACAGGCATTGATTTAGTTTTATTTTTTTCCGCAGCAACCATTTAACACATTATCTACCCTTTCCCATCCCTGTGCTTGGTCTCTCTAGTCTAGGGCCGCTATGCTTTCATCTCTGCTCATTTTTCTCCCTCCATATCTGCTGCAGTATGTGTCTCCTCTCGCCTCTTCATTTTCTGTCATGTCGCTGCCCCCCTCCCCCCCATCTCTCACCCTCTACTCCCCACCCTCTAATGCGTGCACATATTCATCGTAGAACTCTCACGCACGCACACTTGCACACTTGCACGTTTGTGCACACGTATACACACACACACACACACACACACACACACACACACACACACACACACACACACACACACACACACACACACACACACACACACACACACACACACACACACACACACACACACACACACACACACACACACACACACACACACACTGTCTTACTCCCTGTTACAATATGTTATTGTTTAAAAATCAAACAAACAAACAAACATACTATATATATACATTCCCTCTCTCTCTCTCTCTCTCTCTCTCTCTCTCTCTCTCTCTCTGTCTCTCTCTCTCTCTCCACCCCCCCTCCCATGTCTTCCTCTCCCCTAGTCCTGCATTTTGCTCAGTTCAGGAGTTCATGTTGAGCCATTCATCATGGACAGAAAATCGAGCAATGTGGAGCAGTGCTGCGGTGCTGCCGGTGGTGTGGGTGAACAGACACCTGTTCGGCCGTCGTGTGTGTTTGATCAGTCGTGCCGGCCTGACTGTTCAAATAAAACCCCTCTCTCCCGATATCCGGCTGCACTGCAGTGGTGCTGCTGCTGCCACGGCCACACAGCAGGACTTCCCCCGCTTGCGCTCACACACATCGCCTCACCGCTATTTGCCAAAGGGGTCAGCTCAGCTCGCCCACATCACACATCACACACAGCCTCATGCTACTTTAAAGTCATGCTAACCAGTATTTTTTTCCTTAAAATGTTTTTTTTCAAATTTATTTCAGAGGCTTATCACTCAATGCAGAAAGGCACCACTGAATGGATATCTTTGCAGGAGCAGTCTCTCTCTCTCTCTTTGCTCTCTCTCTCTCTCGCTCGCTCTCTTTCTCTTTCTCTCTCTCTCTCTCTCTCTCTCTCTCTCTCTCTCTCTCTCTCTCTCTCTCTCTCTCTCTCTCTCTCTCTCTCTCACTCTCTCGCTCTCTTGCTCTCGTTGTCAATGTTGTACCATTTCCACTCCCAGCCTCCAGGGAACAACAACGAACAAGCAATTCAAAACCCTTGTTTTTTCTTCCTTTAACCACATATCCCTGACATATTCTTCTCTGACATGTGGTACAGACTGTTACACCCAGATTATAGGCTAGTATTAACACAATGTTAAATTGTCGTGTTAAACCCACCATGCTTCATTCATGTGTGTTGTCAGTCTTATCAGTTGGCAGTCAGAAGTGTTCTACTCATGCCCCTCACTACCAAATACCAAATGGTGCATCATTGTCATTTTAGAGTGAGCAGGAAGTAAAGGAATTGCTTAATCACTTGCGATATTGTGATATGGTGGTGTCATGTCTGGATATTGTTGGGAGATTGGGGTGTCATTTCTGATGGGTTTTTTTGTTGTTGTTTGCTCTGATGCAGTGGCGGAACAATTATCCACAGGGCCCCAGGGGAAGACACTTGCAGGGCCCTCCATATGGCTTGCTAAGGTCAGAATAGGGTCCTCAAGACCAATAACTTACCTAGGGCCCTTTGCCCCGGGGCAAATGCCCTGCTTGCCTTCCCTAGAGCTCTGCCCCTGCTCTGATGGTATAGATTGGAGCCTCAGTTAGGGGATGTGTGAATTGAATTATGTGCCATGTGTTGTGTATCAGTGAGAAGCACACTGCCAGTGTGTTGAGGGATGGTCTTGGCTGCTCATGTACTAGAGACACACGCTCTGTTCAGCCAATGGGACCAAAGAGTACGTAGGCCTAGTAACTGAAGCCACCAGGGGAAGAAAAAAATCCATTTCTCTTGCTGTGTCAGACTGACATGCCTGCTCTGTACAGCCAATGGGGGACCAAAGAGTACCACTACTCAAGCCAAGGCTTACAAGGAGGGAAAATAAAAGAAAATCTCAGTGTCTCTTGACGTATCAGCAAGGAGCACACACTCAGCCTGTGTGGTGAGAGATGGCCCTGCTCATGTACCAGAGACACAGGGGTCATTTTACGTGAAATCAGACACTTTGGGACCCGACCGACACGGATTTCAACCATACTTGCTGTGCCTGTTTAGTAGCAAGGTAGCACCCCAGAACTGCATTTTTGTGAATCTGACACCAATATTAAGGGAGAAACAGACTAGCAAAGGTTTACTTGTGAGGGTAGGACACTATAACCTGACTCTCGCGCAGATGGATTATCATCCATCTGGAATTTTGGTGGTAACCTTGCTGTTCTAGCTCGAACGTGATTGGAGAAATTAGGTAAGAGTGACGTACTACTTCAACCAATCACATCGAAACGGGCCGTGACGTAGTTTTCAGCGACGCGAGATAGAAGCCACAACAGAGCAGTTAGCATGTTGACAGTAGTCCCAGCACAGCTAGCATGTGTATAGTGGATCATTGTTGGCGTTTGAACGGCAAGCCGCCTGTGGTATGCCACCTGTGTCCGACATCGGACCACTGACGGTTACAAAACACACAAGGCATCGGTGGATTTTGGTTGGCAATCCGACATAGTGCACGAGTACTCTGCAGGGTCCAAACAGCGGCATGCTACCTGACAAGCCACCTACGTGAGAGCCAGGTTACATGCTACCAGCCCCTAGCACCAAGGAGGACCGGCTACTCATTTGGTGCCAGCATCGTTTGCATCAGATAAATCACAACAAAGATGTGGTAAGTTAGATGTCTTGAAATGGCTATATTTTCTTTTAGTGAACACATCACGGGCATGGGTTTGTCCGTTTCTGACGGGGTGATAAATATTGCAGACAAAATGGACGTCTGCTTGCCTGCACAACCAATGTGACATATATTGATGAATAAAACTTAATCAAGTATGTGTATTTCGCTGAAAATGATTGACCAGCGATAAAATGTTATTCAGACAAAATTGCCAGCCATATGAAAACAATGCAGCCTCAACAGCATGCAGTTGCTACTAGCATTATTGGTTGTGTTCTGGTCACCGTTAGGCATGCCAATTTACCTATGATAATACAGTAAATCGTTTACAGTCCCATACGTTTTGTATATCCTACCATGAGAGAAATATACACCAGGATTGCATTAACTACTCCCGGTGTGCACGATTAACTTCGGGTCTGATTAACTTGGGTGGCATAAAGAGCTGTTCACGTCAGAGGAGACAGGATGGGGCGTCTTAAGTTCTATTATACACTTTGGAAACTGCATTACGGTTCGACGAGAGGACCATGCCGTCGCACTTTTGCCGTTGTTATTGTGCGCGATTGTATTCTCAAACACTTCAGCTGTGGTCAATTCAAATAGTCGATTCGTGAGTGTGCTAAGCACTTCGATAAGTTGTAGGTGACCATCCCTAGTTGATCGGACGACCCAAAGTTAATCGTGCTCAACGTCATAAGCTGGGACACACACACACACACACACACACACACACACACACACACACACACACACACACACACACACAGTGCCATTGTTAATTGATCAATGGTGATGTCTTTTCTCTCTCTCTCTCTCTCTCCATTATTAGGTGACCCAAGACCCACGGTTATATAAGGTATGTCTGATTTATTACATCCATTGCTAGGTCAAAGGCAAAGAGTACATTACTGAAGCAAGCAAAGCCGTATTGTTAAGGGGTGTAAAACCCATTTGTGTAAACAATTAGTTTTTTTCATCAGGGTGGGGATGTGAAATGACTGAGAACCTATTATCAAGGTAAATAGGACCCTTGCTGACCTCACCTGTACCTGTGGCCTCGGAAGGTATCCAATGTTACAGGTTTGAATTCTTAGTAAGAGTAACTGAAAAGTATATGTGCTGTCCTGCACCACTATCCACCTAAACCTACATTAATTTCTCAAGAGACTGTACTCCTCATAACATTACAGTTGACAGACGCTTTTGATCAAAGTGATGTACAAGGGCAGTAATGCAACATGTGGGTGGAAAATACTCTGTACACAGAGTAAGTAGCATACCCTGTTGTTAATGAACTTTAAGTCACCTAGAAATATTTTAAAATGTGTTGCAATCAATTCCGTGTTGTTTTTGTTCAAAACCTTGTATGTAGCCACAATTGTCACACATAACCTTCTGAAATGTTTGTCTAATATACTTCTATACTTCCTTTGTCTGTGTCTGACGCCAGGAGGTGTATGAAGAAACGACAGCATAGAGGACCCAGCACATCCCCTCACAGATTCCATGCCTTTCAAAATATTAGAACAAGATTTCAAGGCATTTTCCTTAAAGAACTTGTAACATTTCAGGAGTGCGTCACCATTTGGGTTTTCATTTTGTACAATACATCACCTAACACCAAGAACGCTACATTTTGTAAGCTATGTTTCTTGCATTGCCAGTAACCAATATTTAAAAGAAAAAAATGTGTATATATAAATTGATATCTTATGTCATTATTTACACTTTCATTACTGTACATTGAAAACAATTAGACAGTGTTTTCTTTTCACAATAAAATTGTATTTACATATGTTCCAATTACTTGTGTACACCATTATTTACACCATTTGTTCAATATTCGGTTCGATATTGTGACAAGATTCCACTTCTTTGTTCCTAATGGATGATGGTTAGATTCTGAACTAATGCTGTGTTACATGTTCCATTATGTCTATGAATCTGTCATTAGGGAGAGTCAGTCACAAAAAGCCTCGCTCACAACCAGTAGCATGAAGTACCTTAAAACCATAGGTTGTTTTGTAACTGATGTCATATGTAAGGACTGTTGTTGACTGCTGCCTCATTAGGCTTTGTCCCAAACCCAGAGCAGACAGTCTCGTTAATGAAAGTGGCACATCTGGTATCTAAGTACACATGTTCTGTACAGCTGTCAGCAGACCATGAATAACATTTCCAACTCTTCAGTAATGTCTAGATCTTGGTGGAGTAGTGTAGTGTAGATTCTATACACATGTGGTTGTACAGGCGCATTTTGAAACAGGCTCAACACAGAAGACCAAAGAAATGGAATTGTGGTAGGTGCAACACGTATGACCTGGCTGGCTCCAAACTTGTGGTGCGCATGCTCTGTGCCAGCCATTACTGAACTCACTGTCTTGTCTACCTAGAGTGTTCATTTGATGGTTTACAACAGTACAAGTGAGGGAAGAGCCTAATTCAATTTCCACTGTACATGTGTAGCAGCTGGATGACCCGGTCTGTGATGACAATCCCAGCAGACGCTGCCAACTCCATGACTTGCCTACCTGAAAACAACACACAATGTTAAAATAGAATCGGCAAACAAGGCAACTGTAATTCTAAATACTCTATAGGCCTAGTATCTGCATTTTAATTCATACCTATTTAAGGCTAAGACCTGAACAGCAGTAGGCTACTATTACTTAGTTTTAAATTTACTGCTGACCGAAAGGGAGACTTGGGGTTGCCAGTAGCTGGTGAGTGACAGGCCTCACCCTGTTTTTATTCCAGTACCCTCTTGTGTAAATTCTGTTTCCACACGAAGTAGGTCTCTTAACCATGCAAAATCTGTGATTACTTTAGTCTTTACCATCGAAACAGGTTAACAACTAGGGCAGAAAGTGAAAAGGGGAAGCCCACAGACCTATACCAATATGTATACAGTCATGGCCAAAAGTATTGGCACCCCTTCAATTCTGTTAGAAAATACTCAATTTCTTCCAGAAAATGGTTGCAATCACAAATTCTTTGTTATTAATATCTTCATTTGTTTTTCTTGCAATGAAAAAACACAAAAGAGAATGAAAAAAAGTCAAATGAATGATCATTTTACACAAAACTTAAAAAATGGGCCGGACAAAAGTATTGACACCCTCAGCCTAATACTTGGTAGCACAACCTTTAGACAAAATATCTGTAAACAGCCACTTGCGGTAACCATCAATGAGCTTCCTACAACACTCCGATGGAATTTTAGAACATCCTTCTTGAGATTTGAAGGGTGCTTTCTCCAAACTGCCACTGTGAGACCCCTCCACAGGTTTTCTATGGGATTAGGGGGTGGACTCCTACATTATGCAGCGAAATTTGTTGATAATCTTCAGACTTCATAATTCCAAGCACATGGTCAAGCAGTCCAGTGCCAGAGGCAGCAAAGCAACCTCAAAACATCAGGGAACCTCTACCATGTTTGACTGTACGGACCGTGTTATTTTCTTTGAAGCCCTCAGTGTTTTCCTGTCCATTCAAATGAATGCAGGAAAAAAGATGAGGCCTTCAAAGAAAATAACACGGTCCGTACAGTCAAACATGGCAGAGGTTCCCTGATGTTTTGAGGTTGCTTTGCTGCCTCTGGCACTGGACTGCTTGACCGTGTGCATGAAATTATGAAGTCTAAAGACTATCAACAAGTTTTGCAGCATAATGTAGGAGCCCACCCCCTAATCCCATAGAAAACCTGTGGAGAGATCTCACAATGATAGTTTGGAGAAAGCACCCTTCAAATCACCTCAAGGATGGTCTAAAATTCCAGTAGAGTGTTGTAGGAAGCTCATTGATGGTTACCGCAAGTGGCTGTTCGCAGATATTTTGTCTAAAGGTTGTGCTACCAAGTATTAGGCTGAGGGTGTCAATACTTTTGTCCGGCCCATTTTTTGAGTTTTGTGTAAAATGATCATTCATTTGACGTTGTTTCATTCTCTTTTGTGTTTTTTCATTGCAAGAAAAACAAATGAAGATATTAATAACAAAGAATTTGTGATTGCAATCACTTTCTGGAAGAAATTGAGTATTTTCTAACAGAATTGAAGGGGTGCCAATACTTTTGGCCATGACTGTAGGTCTGTGGGGAAGCCATCCTGGTGAGTTTGAAGTCAGAATGTCGTCGTGAAATAAACATTCCATCTCTCACATGCTGACGTTTTGGGACATGCTGCATTGGCAGCGATCACGGGGATAGTACATTTAATTTAACACGAACTTTATAGCATAAACAAATTTGTCTGAATGCGACAGCTTGGCATACTATTATGATCAACAGCACTCAGTCACCATAGCATGCGAGGTCTGGAAATGAGGCTTGTACAATATTGAATTACCGGCACTATGGGGGCATTCACAGTTGTAGCCTACCATGTCAGTCATTGTTTCACACACATCAAAAACATGTTAGAAACAACCAAGAGGTTTTCACTCACCATTTATATGTGGCATGGACCTCTCGACTAAAATCCCCACTTAAAGTTGGTCTTGTAAACAGTTGAAGACTGAACATCGCTGCGCTCTGCTCATTCTCCTTCAGTGGATCATTGGAAGAAGAGCGAGAACGTTCTTGCCACCAACTAATTCCTTGTTTTCTGTTCCTCTCTCAAAGAATGAATGTTTGGTAGTTTTGATAACACTTGAAATCGCGGAGTTCATACAGTATGCAGGCCGCCGTTGTTGTGCTAGCCACACTGACTGAGGGGTGTGCTAGCAGCACTACAGTGATGTCGCGCAAGATGCTACGTCATACCCGTCAACGCCTCACTCCACGATGATTGACATTGACATTGTCCAATGGTCGGGGCACGTTTATTTTCTACTCGAGGACTTCGGGCTCGACAAGGCTGAACCAGACCCCTGTGCGAGCTCACGAAGTGTAACGAAGATGCACGAAGCACTAGGGGTCTCGCGAGAGCCAGGCTAAGGACACTATGCATTCAGCCTTGATTAGATCAGTCAGTGTAAGTCACAAAAGGATGTCTGAGGTATTGTTTGAAAGCTCTTGTCTGGCTCTACAAATTACACACACAGCATGGAATACAACAACCTTCAGAATATGAATTATGATACATTGAAAAATTAAAAATTGAATATCAAAAATTTGGCCTCCAATTATCAACTTGTATGCTGTCAATTGTCTCCGTTATTAGTTAGCAATAGAAGTAATTTGCCATCACCAATTGGCCGATTATCAGCGGGTGTACACATGCTTTTTTAAAAGCCGGCTGCATAAAAAGAAAGGTGGGAGAAGAGAGAAGTTGGTACCTCTGTTTGTTTTTGCTGCTGGCTTTTCGCAGAATTGTCAACTCATTTGCCTTAGAATGTGTTTATTAGTTAGCAGAAGAGATGTAATGTGATAATTAAACTGAAGTGGTCTTGCTGTCTGTGGAATATAACCTATTAGAATTCATTTTGTTTAGCTAGTAAGGCACATATCTCATTAGAAAGCCTACAGGTAAAGGGATCTGCAGCCTGGAGTATGATGTACACTACACTATCCAATAATTCGATTTCTTACAGAGCATGTTCTGTATACTTGGATATCTGGAGAACACCGGTTCTGACCTCAGCTCGATCACTGCCAGAATCTCAACTATGCTCTGCAAGTATATGTAGTACATACACACACGCACACACACACACACACACACACACGCACACGCACACACACACACACACACACACACACACACACACACACACACACACACACACACACACACACACACACACACACACACACACACACACACACACACACACACACACACACACACACACGCGTATACATAACTGCCCACACATGTCCACAAGATGGGGATTTTAGTTTTGGTCTTCGCAGTGGACTCTTGAAGTTAACTCCAAGTCCTCAGGTATTGTGCAAGGCAGCTCATCATGTTCTAACCCTGCTTTTTCAGGGGGACTAAAAACAGTCTTTATCTGCGTTTTATTCTTGTCCATTTCTCGCCAGAATGACTTTCGCACCTTTTCTATACTTTCTTTCTCTTTGGCGCTCTCTTCTCTCACCCTCCTTTCATCCCCCCCACCCTCTCTCTCTTTCTCTCTGATGCCCCCTTGTCGCACTCTGTCCGGGGAGTTGCTAGGGTATGTGACACAAGGCAGGTAATTTCCCCAGGGGCCAATAAAAGCCCTTCGCCCTGTTTCCCACAATCCCGTGAGGGTGGCAAGATTCCACAGGAAAAAGGGGTTTGAAAAGG
>NC_085868.1:30571594-30574094 GCF_034702125.1 Engraulis encrasicolus
GGCTAGACAGGCATTGGGCGCTGCTCGGCGGATGATTGATATTGTTATTCAGAGGAAGCCGTTTATCTTCTGGCCGCGGACCTGCTGTGATTGCTGGCAGCCGCCAAGCACCAAGACCAGTTGCTGCCGTACCCTTTATCTTCTTACACACGCGCGCACACACACACACACACACACACACACACACACATATGCACGCACACGCACACACACACACACACACACACACACACACACACACACACACACACACACACACACACACACACACACACACACACACACACACACACACACACACACACACACACACACACCTCAGGGTGCACCTGCTTTTATTTTACAATAATCACATTGTGCAATGTGCACAGCATCCACTTTCTAAACATAAAAAACCCTGATAACATAAATAATAACCAGCCTGCTTCCCCAACGCAGTTTGACACTGCAGCTCCCGCTGCAAGGCCAGGCTGGAAGTGAACATGAAGGGCTCGTTTCCACTATGCATCTGCAATGAGATGCTTTTTCACGCGCTGATGGGCTCACCTGTGTCAGACTGCCGCACACAATGTTTGATGGGCCCGCTGTGTCTCTTGGTGTGTGTGTGTGTGTGTGTGTGTGTGTGTGTGTGTGTGTGCGTGCGTGCGTGCGTGTGTGTGTGTGTGTGTGTGTGTGTGTGTGTGTGTGTGTGTGTGTGTTAAGGATAGACCGATATATTTGCATGTTTTAAGTGTATCGTATCGGCCGATAGGCGTGTGGTTTTGGCCGATACGCAATATTTATCATTTTATGTCATTCAGGGTTTTTTTTAGAAAGCACCAAGACACGAAGACATTTTTTTATTACTTGATTGTTAGACATTACTTGATTGTTAGAGTGGGTGTTTAAATGTTACAAGTTCTACCTCAATTTGATAATGTTAAAGGAATGTTTATTTTTTAACTTGAGACCTGAGTAATTTTTTAACCTTTTTTTTTTTTTTTTTTTAAACCCATATTGGCCCCAAGTATCGGGTATCGGAAATCGGGTATCGGCCAAGGGTGATGGGGAAAAAAATCGGTATCGCATCAGCCATTAAAAACCTCTATCGGTCGACCCCTAGTGTGTGTGAGTTTGTGTTTGCTAGTGTGTGTGCGTGTGCGTGTGCGTGTGCGTGTGCGTGTGCGTTTGTGTGTGTGTGTTTGTGTTTGTGTGTGTGTGTGTGTGTGTTTGCTTGTGTATGTGTGTATGATTTTTTGAGTTTGAGTGTGTATGTGCGCTGAGCTGTGCACTAAAAAAAGTCTCTTTGATTTGATGGAGGGAGCAAGGTTGTTGCAGTTGCATAGAATGCCTCCTTATCAGCAATCGGCAGTTTGTCATCGCACTGCAGTGCCTCCCTGAGTTTTCCCTTACGGTGAGTGAGGATCAGCTGATTGCCTCTCTCTCTCTCTCTCTCTCTCTCTCTCTCTCTCTCTCTCTCTCTCTCTCTCTCTCTCTCTCTCTCTCTCTCTCTCTCTCTCTCTCTCTCTCTCTCTCTCTCCCCCTCCCCTTCTGTCTCTCTCTATCTCTATCTCTATGTCTATCCCCATCTTACTCTCTCTTGCTCTTTCTCCCTTTCTCTTGCTCTTTCTCCCTTTCTCTTGCTCTTTCTCCTTCCTTCTCTTCTTCCTGCCATCTCTCAATCTTTCCCTCTGTCTCTGTCTCTGTCTCTGTCTCTGTCTCTGTCTCTGTCTTTGTCTCTGTCTCTCTCTCTCTCTCTCTCTCTCTCTCTCTCTCTCTCTCTCTCTCTCTCTCTCTCTCTCTCTCTCTCTCTCTCTCTCTCTCTCTCTCTCCCTGCGTCTTTTTCCCCTCCTTCACCTGCTTGGTGACGTGCCGCGAGGTGGGGAATCAGGCATTTGCGCGGCCACCTATGCATGCTGATGAGACATCTGTCAGGACCCTGGCGAGGCCCTCTCAATATCATCCTCAGTCTTGGCCTCCGCGAGCGAGAGCAGGGCTTTAAATTACATTTTCTGTCCGACGCCAGGGCTTCATTGCTCAGTGTCATTCCCTTCATTACCAAAGCTCCCTGCTCCAAGCAGAACGGAATAACAATCAGAAACTACACGAGTCGCATAGAAAAAGGGCAGGGAGGGAAAAGGAATAGAGAAAAGAAAGCGCTAGAGAGAAAGGAGAGAGAGGTTGATATACAGTGAAGAGGGAATATGGGGGAGAGCGTGAGTGAAAGGGCATGTATGACAGTGCATTGAGTAGATTTGCTGGTCTGCATACATGTCTTCTTTTTTGCGGTGTTATAAAGGAGAGCTATGCTCTCAGCCCTAATCTTCTCTATTAAGGGGACACGTTGAACTTGTCTAAGTTTGAATCCACCAACTTTATATCTTGTCTGCGTACAGTGTTTGGCAACAGGTGTCAAGGGGTGTGTGTGTCTGTTTCTGTGCTGGTGACGTGGGCTTAAATGGGGCAGGGTATGACTGGGCACGGGCTTGCTCTCCTATCCTATTTCTTCTCTTCTCAACTG
>NC_085868.1:30581594-30586594 GCF_034702125.1 Engraulis encrasicolus
GTACGCACACGCACACGCACACGCACACGCATGTACGTACGTACGTACACATACACACGCACACGCACGTACATACATACACACACACACGCACGCACGCGTGCACACACACACACACACACACACACACACACACACACACGGACAAGCACACACACACAGCAACTGTTTTTAATTAAGTAAGTCAAACAGACGCCCCATACAGGTGATGGCTCTCCATGTGAGCTGGTGTTTGTTTTCTTGTGTACCCTAATTTGATGAGGTGAAAGGGTCTGCCAGCCAGCTTGCTCTTCCTCCAGCTTTTTTTCTTGATTTTTTCACACCCCTGAACCTTCCCATGAACAGAAAAAAACAATATGACGACGAGATGTGTGCGTGTGCATGCGTGTGCGTGTGCGTGTGTGTGTGTGTGTGTGTGTGCGTGTGTGTGTGTGCGTGTGTGTGTGTGCGTGCGTGCGTGTGCGTGTGTGCCCGCGTATGCGCTCGTGTGTGCGTGTGCGTTCGTGCATGGATGGGTAAGCACCTTTTATCCCGCCAGCATTATCATAGTCAGGGCACCTTAGTCTTGGCCATCACCACCACCACCATCAGAACAGCTGATTGTGGACCAAAGGCGCCCCGTCTGATGTGATCCAATGCACTCCCCCTGTGGGCCCTGGAGGACCATCACTCGGCCCACTGCTCCAGAGCAGCTGCCCAGACCTGCTGTGTTGGGCTGCACCAAGCGGCTGCTTTTCTCCCCCGCCCCCTTATCTGAAGTTGATCACTCACACCAGATGCTGCAATATTTCCTCTCTTGATACTTTTCCAACTTGCCAACTTTTTTCCACCCACCCCAAGGCTTTCAAAGATTGTTTAGTTGTGTACAGTGTAAGTGACTGAGTGAATAATCGGAGGGAGAAAGCGGGAAAAACTAAATAACAGGTGCTATCGCAGTACATTACATACATGAAGTTGAGGTTTGGGAGTCGATTTAGTTCATTTTCAGTGCCTGGCAGACATTAGCCAAGCTATCCATCACATATGTCATATTAGCCGTAGCTTGAGTTTAGGCTAGTGGTTATGAGTTCCCCACAGATGCTAGCCTTGCTGCTGCGCACCACGAAAAAAAAAAAAAAAACAAGAAGCATTTTTATTGATTTGATTGATTTTCCTCTGAGGGCCTTGCCATTATTAAGTCATGTCGTAAAGAGTCTGATTATTGGATGTGTCAGTCCTTTAGTGAGTGTAAAAGAAACACGTGTTGTAAATCAGCAGTGTCGGAGTGGAAGGCGCGAGCGAGCGAGCTAGCGAGCGCCGTGATAAGGTGATTTATGAGGCTTCTGGAACATTCCGTGGCTGGTGTCAGCTCCAATATGGCGGCCTCTGCTCTTTCCTGTCCTCTCTGTTAATTGTTTTTTTTCTCCCCCTTCCCTCCTTTTTCGGACGGAGAACAACCTGGTGGCAACCCAAATGACTCATTCACTCATTTCTGTTCTGTTTCTTTTCTTGTCATCCATTAGTTTGTGTTTTTGCTTTTAATTGTTTTTTTTTGTTTTTGTTTTTTTCTCTCCAACCCCCCCTTCCTTTTTCGGACAAAGAACACGGTGGTGGCCCACATGACATTCACCCATTTCTGTTCTTCATCTTCTGTTTCTTCACTTGTCATTCATTAGTTTTGTGTGTCTGTGTTTCCTTTCTGTTTTTTCCCTCCTTTCGTCCCACTCTCCGGCACTTTTTGTAAAGCGTGCATGTCAAGCTTAAGTTTTTTTTCCCCCTTTCCTTTTCCTGACCCTCAGTTTAGTAGTGAAATAAACAAAATCAGATACAATTAAACGGACAAACAAATAAGGCTCCCACTCTTGGCTGAGCAGGCCAGGGCAGGCACTACCTCTAGACAGTGTCTTCTTATTCATGGAGTTGTCTGATAACAAAGCGGTGTGAGTTGCACTACACCGATATCATTCTGTTGCCAGCCGCTTGTGTAGTTTGCCTCGGATAGTGGTACTTCAACAGTCAGGGCTGCCCATGCAGATAAGGACATCGCACATTCTGTGTGTGTGCGTGTGTGTGTGCGTGTGTGTGTATGTGTGTGTACGTGTGTACGTGTGTGTGTGTGTGTGCGCGAGCGCGCCTGCGCTGTTGTCAATGTCAATGTCTTAGTGTTTGTGTGTGCGCACGTGCGCGCTCGCGTGTGTGCGTGCACGTGTGTTTATGTGTGTGCGTGTGTGAGTGAGTGTGTGCGCGTGCCGGCCGGCCGGCATGAAAATCAGACAAGGTGTTCTATTTCTGGTGCGCACGCAGTCCTCCTTACTCTTGTGGCTCTTTAGGCCTTCAGGCTAATCCTGCCTTTTACCTGGGTGTCACCTCTTTTTTTCTTGTCTTTTTTTTTTGGTCACCTGAAGTTTTCCCTTTATTCCCTCATCTCTCTCCCTTTTCCTCCCTCCGTTTCTCGTTGACTGCATCCACTCTTTATTCAGATTTTTTCCTTTTTTTTGGGTGCTCCTTCACACACTTTCCCCATGTGGTGCAGGTAATGTCCTTGGTTCAATCGCTTGGAGAAATGTCATTCCACCTCCAAAACTGTTATCCACATTCTTCTCTCTCGCTGCAAGGTCACGGTGTAATGTTGTTTTAGGCATCAGACATCTTTCACTCTCTCTCTCTCTCTCTCTCTCTCTCTCTCTCTCTCTCTCTCTCTCTCTCTCTCTCTCTCTCTCTCTCTCTCTCTCTCTCTCTCTCTCTCTCTCTCTCTCTCTCTCTCATTGAGTCTCTCTCTCATTGTGTCTCTCTCTCTGTACAACTATCTGACTGGGAAAAGGACAGCCGACAGGCAAAGCTGAACTGATGACATTCAAACAGGCTGTCTGAATCAACACGACATGGCTGTAGGGCTTAGAGTGTAGGGAGTGGAGTGGAAAGTGTTACGCTATATCTTACATTGTGTGTGTGTGTGTGTGTGTTTGTCGTGTGTGTATTTTGTGTGTGTGGGTTTTCTGTTCTCTCTCTCTCTCTCTCTCTCTCTCTCTCTCTCTCTCTCTCTCTCTCTCTCTCTCTCTCTCTCTCTCTCTCTCTCTCTCTCTCTTCTTCTCTTTCTATATTCTTCCTTTTTTTCTTTGTATCTCTTTTGTCTGTTTGTGTGTGTGTTTGTGCTCCTGTGTGTTTGTGCTCCTGTGTGTGTGTGTGTGTCTGTGTGTGTGTGTGTGTGTGTGTGTGTGTGTGTGTGTGTGTGTCTGTGCGTGTGCGCAGTATGGTCTGGAGCGGATCCTGGGGGAGGAGAAGAGTCTGGCTCTGCTGGCGCGCGCGATGGACCCCGGCCAGCCGGCCATGATGACGGACGTGGTCAAGCTGCTCTCCGCCATATGCATAGTGGGGGAGGAGAACACGTAAGACTGACGCAACACAACCAAAACACACACACACACACACACACACACACACACACACACACACACACACACACACACACACACACACACACACACACACACACACACACACACACACACACACACACACTTAACACAGCCAAAACACACAAAAATACGTTCACAAATGAACACACTCAAGCACGGATGCACACACACTAAAAAAATATATGCAGATATGCACATGCATGCACACACACACACACACACACACACACACACACACACACACACACACACACACACACACACACACACACACACACACACACACACACACACACACACACACGCGATAGTCTCAGTCTATACATGCATGAATGTACAGAACCATTCCACTAAACCGTCCGACTGGTGTGATCTTCCCAGAGTGGCCGTCTCAGCTACACAGCCTCCTTATTAATCATAGATCGGTTGGTTCAACTCTAACGTCGCCTAGAAGTCCGGGACCCATAGGGAATCTGTTTCTGCAACTCTGATTTAGGGAGTGCTGTCGCAGTGAAGATTGCGCCTTCAATTATATTTGTGCGAGCACAATGGAACAGTTTCTGGCACTATTTTGTATTTTCCCCTTCGTTTTTTGGCCTGGAAATATGGAACCCCCAGACTGGTTTCTATATATGCCGCCCGCTAATTGATATATGCAATTCTCTGCAATCCCTTTCAGCAGCATGACTGGCTTTTATTCATTCTCAGTTCACTCGCAGTACCAATTAAGGCCCTACCGTCATTAAAAACCGTCACACTGATCCACCATCATCATCATAATCATAATCACCACTACTAACAATACCATCATTACCACTTTCATCGTAATTACCCATCTCTACCATCACACAGTCATATACTCTGGCTAGATAATGTCACCCGTTTCTCCATTCATCTGTGTGTGTGACTGTAACTCCAGTCCAAAAAATTCCCCCAGGAGCGAGGACACGCACACACACACGCACGCACGCACGCACGCATGCGCATTACATTGCACACGACACACTACAGATTGCACACTACACACTAACTCTACTCCGCATGCAGCCTGTGCTCCACCATAAACAAACGGCGGGGGCATTTTCATAACATTTCATTTTCTTCCGCTTTGATTTGGTTTTTAACTTAACGCCACAGTGAGCCAGAGTTTCAGCTGGGGAGCTGCGGCACACAATCGCTTATCGATCACACCCAGCTCACACTATCACTTGCTCTCTAACTCTCTCACTCACTGGCTACCTGTTGTTCATTTCAAATATTTTGCCTGCAGCAAGGAATTCCTTGCCCTGTCCTGATGACTTTGACGCACACACGCAGGCACAGAAGTAAAAAAATTAATGTTTCAACACTCTTCAAATAGTCAGGGTCAGGCTTAATATGAATTTCTATGAATGAAGAGGAAAAAAAATAGCTGAAATCCATAAAATCACGCAGTCCTTAAGTACCTCAACAAAGTGGCAAAGTATATTCATGGTCCATGCAAGTATCCAGACCAGGTCAGTCTTTAAACACACGTTGCGTGCAGACTAGCTCTAATGTCAGCTACAAAGGCCCGATGTGCGAGACCAGCGCCTCATCAAGTCGTCACCTGTTTCACTGGTGTCT
>NC_085868.1:30591594-30604094 GCF_034702125.1 Engraulis encrasicolus
AAGCTATATAATAATATTAGCAATAATAATTATCATCATTATCATTATCATCGTGGGATGATATTTTAACAAATCAAATCAAATGCGGAATTACTTTTTGTACAATGTGTTCTTCTTAGCAATAATGTATTGGGAGTGAAGAAGTGGAATCAGATTGGCAGATCAGTGTCATATTATTCTCTCTAATAAAAGAAAACAGACATTAACTACCTGGGATGTCAATATTTTACCACTCCATACCCAGTCAGAGATGTGTTGCTTTAAGGCTGTCAAGAGAGCACTGTAATTACGAAGCACAACTGGAGAGAAATGAGTTTTTGCTCTAATGCACTAATTGACAAGTACTGTACTGTAAGTTCTAGTATGGAGCTAGCTGTGTAGCTTTTACCCCTAAGTGCATATTAGCACCTGTTTCAGGGTTGTGCTGAGTAATTTTCCCCAACCGCACCTCCATTCCCCTCTGATTGTTGTAGTGTGTGTGTGTGTGTGTGTGTCTCTGTGTGTGTCTCTGTGTGTGTCTGTGTGTGTTTCTGTGTGTGTGTCTGTGTCTCGGTCTGTGTCTGTTTGTCTGTCCGGGCTTCAGTGTTTGTGTGGCTGTGTGTGCGTGTGAATGCGTGCATGCGTGTATTTAATATACTGTAGCTAGCCATTGGCCCAGACATATTTCCCCCCCAGTCATTCTCAAGGTCTCACCACAGGTCAGCATTCATTTGTAGTAATTGGATGAGCGTACGAAACAGGGAGAGAGTTTAGCAGCAAATTTAGCAGTGTTAGGGTCCCACAAGACACACACACGCACACGCACACACACACAAATGCACTAGAAGCAACACCGCCAGGAGCAAAGAAGGGAAGTCAGCAGCCTTGAAGCAAAAGCGAGCGAGCGAGAGAGAGGAGCAGGAGAGGGTGCTGAGATTTGCAGAGATCGTTTGCCTCCATTAGTCAGGACTGCTATGCACGGTGCTGCTGCTGTGTACTTTGGAGTTCTTTGCTGATATTTTATTGATGCGCTGGGGCTGCTTATTGTTTCCCCCGCACTAATAGACAAGCACTGATCCCTTTTAACCCCATGCATCATTTATATTAGTAAGCGGCGGGGCTAGTCACTATTCTTACCACACCGGGGGCAGCTTCAAGGCCAGCCCTCTGGGCCCTCTTCTCGCTTCTTCTTCCTCTTTGCCTGATCATCATTTATATCATTTCTTCGCTCCTCTCCTCTCCTCTCCTCTCCTCTCCTCTCCTCTCCTCGGCTCTCCTCTCCTCGGCTCTCCTCTCCTCGGCTCTCCTCTCCTCTCCTCTCCTCTCCTCTCCTCTCCTCTCCTCTCCTCGGCTCTCCTCTCCTCGGCTCTCCTCTCCTCTCCTCTCCGCTCCGCTCCTCTCCTCTCCTCTCCGCTCCGCTCCGCTCATCCCATCTCGTCTGTTTTTCATCTCCTCTCGCATGAGCTATCCCTGGGCCCTGGCCCCAGCTTGTTTCCTATCGCACTACTCTCAATGTCCGGCTTTGCACTGCCTGTTCCCCTCTCATCACTGCTCCAGCTCCATACTGGCTTAAACACCATCTCTGAACACCCGTCTCCTCATGGCTTGCTCTCCGCCTCTCTACACCCCCCTCATAGACACACACAGGCGGACTCTTTCTCTCTCTCTCTCTCTCTCTCTCTCTCTCTCTCTCTCTCTCTCTCTCTCTCTCTCTCTCTCGCGCGCGCACGCTCTTTCGTTCTCTCAGGCGGGGACGCACTGCTCTTCATCTCATCTCTCTTTTCCAAAGGCTTTTTTGTAGTGATAAAAGTATGTACATTGTACCATGCTTTACTACTCAGCTAAGTGCAGTCTCTTTGAGGTAGGCACACACACACACGCACACACACATACACACACACACGACAAATGTAGAAGCAGATGGATGCTTGTTGCTGTTGAAAAAGCCTCCTCGGGTCTGGAGTACAAAAGACAACTGTGTGTGTGCGTGTGCGTACGTGTGTGTGTGCGTGTGTGTTTTTTTTCATTTTATGTTCATGTAGTGTATGTATTTGTATGTTATGTGCTTGTGTGCTGTCCCGTCTGTAAAATATGTTGTGTGATTGAATGCACTGTTTGGGCCAACCCACAGAGGGCAGTAGTCGTGCTGTGTGTGCTGTGCTGCTCTGCCTGTCTGTCTAATTTGACTGTGCTAAATTCACACCTACCCAGTGACAACCAGGGACGGCGCCTCTCCTCTCCTGCTTTTCCCATTGATTGGTGTTTATGTATGAACGTATGCACGGCTGCCTATGAATACCGGATGCTAAATTAGTGACCAATGTTTCTCGCTCCCCTCATTGAACCGGGTGCATGTTCTCATTGTCTCCACTTGTGACTCTGGGGACGTGCAATTTCTCGTCTCTTCTTTTTTTTTTTTCTCCCCCCCTCTTTATTCCTCCCCCTCCTCTGTTCTATCTGCCCAGGAAGAAGTGCACCTGGGTATGTAATGTAATACAGATATGCTTAGCTAATCTAAAAGGAGTTGATTGTCTCATGCATCTGCTTGTGTTTTTGTGCGCAAACACACACAGACGCACCATTTGCACCCACACACACGCACACACACACGCAAACAGAACATGCACACACACGCGCGCAAACAGAACACGCACACCTCGTCGCACTATCCAGCGATTCACTGCTGATGTGATTCACTACTCCAGATAATTGGCAATCTTGCTACGGCCTAGCGTGGTGTGTGCAGCGATAATCGCTCATTTCCACCTCAGTACACACACACTAAGCTGTGGAGAAGAGGAAGCACTGAGCCCCTCCACACATCACTGACTCCACACACACACACACACACACACACACACACACACACACACACACACACACACACACACACACACACACACACACACACACACACACACACACACACACACACACACACACACACACACACACACACACACACAGAGTCCCCCTTTTTTTTAACAAAAGACAGCCATTTGCCTCTGCACACTCCTGGTGCTCATCCTAAAACAAGCAGAGTCTTCACGCTGCCGCACAGCCCGTCGTCGTTATCAGTGCTCAGTCATTGACCTGTGTCTGTACAGATCCATATGTCCTCTATGTTCTCCCTCTGTTTCCCTCTGTCTGATTCTCTGTCTCTCTGATTCTCTGTCTCTCTGTCTCTCTGTCTCTCTGTCTCTCTGTCTCTCTCTGTCTCTCTGTCTCTCTCTTTCTCTTTCTCTCTCTCTATTTCTCTCTGTCTGTCTCTCTCTCTCTCTCTCTCTCTCTCTCTCTCTCTCTCTCTCTCTCTCTCTCTCTCTCTCTATCTCTCTCTGTGTCTCTGTCTCTCCCTTTCTCTATGTCTCTCTTTCTCGCTCTCTCCCTGACTGTATGTTGTTCTTTTTATCTACGTCTGTCTCTCAAGGACTTATGCATTGTTAGTTACCCCTAAAACCAAAGCAACCTCCACCTCCTGTGTTCATGATTGTGTGTGCGAGTGTTGAACTGATAAACTGTTTATGACCACTGCTGTGATTTTCACTGTCTGGATTTTTTATTTACAGCAGTGGTGGACAGTAACGAAGTAAATGTAATTCGTTACTGTACTCAAGTAACATTTTCATACTTTCATACTTTACTCAAGTACTTTTATTTGGTAAGACTTTATACTTTTACTTCACTACATTTCAAAGCGAAATTTAGTACTTTCACTTCGTTACATTTACAGAAACACTCGTTCCTTACTCGTTCCTTTTTTATTTAAGGCGATACACGGCAGGTGAATTAATTAATTTTGAATGCCCTGGTCAAATGAAATCTGAGATGTCACGCTGGTGTGAAGAAAGTCAAACTGAATCCGATTGGCAGACTCAGAGATTCGCCATTGTGATTGGTTGTGATGTGTCACGTGACAACAAGCTCTACTGTACAGAATTAGTTTTAGAAGACAAGCAGAGACAGATCACTGATGTGTCCATTGCGACTTGCGAGACGAATTGAAATAAGAAGAAACTGTACTTAAAAAAACAATAAAGAAGGCGACAATAACGTTGTTAGAGTGTATACATCTGCACGTCGTATTCGTTGTGTGAGGGGGAGAGGTTTAGCTCGCAGGCTGCACTCGCCTGCCACTAAGACGAAATTTGTTAGATATGATTCATGTTTGAACTGAATAATCAGCGAATTGTTACTTAATGTACTGCTTATTTAACTTACTGTGCTATAGGCTATCTGTGTTGTGGCTTACAACAGAGTCACATAATTGCCGTTCTTGTAGCGTGTTGGTTTCTTGAGTCAAGCACACAGGATGCCTAAACATGCTGCTCATTCCAAACCATCCAGGCGCACAACTCTGTGATAGCCTCCTTTCCCTTCAATAAATTGCAGTATTTTCTGAGGTAGTTGGGGTAAAACAACAGTAACAAAGTAAGACTTTGACTAAATATTGGTCCAGTGATGTGCGCAGGCACAAAAGGCTTTTTCATGATCAGACAGATAAATGTTCCAATGAAGTTGTATCAAGCAGGCTATTGCATCTTGCAAATAGAGACCATTACAAGTATATGAAGATGTTCCTATCTTTAAAGGTAGCAAGAAGTCTGTTTGTCCATACATAGGCCTAAGCCAACTTTAACATAACCAAACACTACATAATAATAAGAAGAATAAGAATAAGAAGAAGTCTACCAAAACCATAATAATTATTATAAAAAAAATTACACATAAAGTACTTTATAGGCTACTCTAACTCCTTGCTGTCAAAAATAAGTTGGCCTGCTGGACTGTTGCCTACGGTTGTTCTAATAGGCTTATAATCAATTTCAGCCTAATCATTTTTGGCCCTTTCATGTGTCCTTTTGGGCATGTTAGGGTCAGTATTAAATGTTTAGAGAGGTAAAAATGAACTTCGAATGCTATAACATCCATAGACTTAGGCCTACTCCACAGTGTTTCTGAGGCCTGTTATGGCCTAGGCATAGAGGTAGAAAATAACACTAGAGGCGACCCCGCCCCCCTTCTGACGGCAATCTGTGGCGGCCATTATCTGTAGGTAGGTCTGATAAATGGAAATGAATGGACAAGGAGGCTCACCTCTGTCAAAAAATGGCTTAATAATGTGAAAATGTCCATGAACACACTCTACAAGGACAATAGTTGAAGTTTGTTGCTAAATATGTGCAGAATTAATATAATTCGATTTTTAGATGTATTTTATCGACTCATATGAATTAAGTAGATATTTATCCTGACATTTCAAATCTGGTCTTTGATTAATGGGTGACTTCATATTCACACAGTTTTAGTCCATTTTTTAACAGAGGTGGGCGTGTTCTCCATTGACTTGAATTGACTGAAGGTGCCTACACTACCTACAGACAATGGGAGGCGCCATGTGCCACTTCCCAGTGCTGTCGTGAATTGCCATGTCCACTCTAGTGTTATTTTCTACCTCTATGGGCCTAGTTCTAACATGTTGGTATAGCCTATGCAAATCAGAGGATATTTGATTAGATATGACCAAACTAGGCCTACAACACTTAAATATTAAAATTGCACCAAAGGCTTCATTTTTAAGTTTTTACTTTTTACTTTTAATACTTAAGTATTTTTGACGGCAGATACTTTTGTACTTCTACTCAAGTAAAAAAGTGAGGAGCATACTTTTACTTTTACTTGAGTAGTTTTCAATGCAAGGTAACTGTACTTTTACTCAAGTACATAACTGGTGTACTTCGTCCACCACTGATTTACAGCATATTTCGTTTTGAATGCCCATTTTTCCATGTTATGTGCTCTAAACAATAGTATATTAGTAATTGTGTGCGTGTTTGTATGTTTGTGTTTGTGTGTGCGTGTGCGTGTGCGTGCATGTATGTCCTTCTCCATGACAGGTGGCGTGCATGCAGCTGATCAACGCGCTGGTGACGTCTCCTGACGAGCTGGACTTCAGGCTGCACCTGCGCAACGAGTTCATGCGCAGCGGCCTCAGAGACGTGCTGTCGGTGAGGCGGACACACTGACTTATTATCTTTATTGATTATTGATCATTGATTAGTATTGATCATTGACTGTTGTTGTTGTTGTTGTTGTTGTTGTTGTTGATGTTACACTCAGAAATGTTCTACCAGTGGCCCAGCCGTGGCTCAATCGGCTGGGCACTTGACTAATACACAGTCGACCTGGATTCGATTCCGGCCCGAGGTTATTTGCCGAGCCCTCCCCGTCTCTCCCTCCCACAATTTTTAAGTATATATAAGTATATATTTCAAAAAAGAAAACAGATGTTCTGCCAGTGAGACTGACTCACTGAGTTTTCCGAGGCCCCTCAAAGCTAGGCAATATTACCACATTAATTAATAATCACCTTCATTTATGCCTGGTGAGGCTGATACTGAGATGCAGAAGCACCTTAAAGCTTTCTTTTGCATTTTGCCAAATTTTGACAGTTCACAGATGTACCCCCCTCAACATATCACAGAAGTGCGGCCAGTAAGACACATGCACCAAAATACTGAGGCCACTTAAAGAAGTCTTTGGCAACATTTATCATATTAATTAATATTCACATCCACGTACTGAAAGTGAGGCTGACAATGAATTACGTCGGAGCTTAAAGGGACAGTTTGGTCAATTTCAACATGCAGTTGTATTGCTCACGCTACCCTTGACTTGTCAGTACCTGGTGATGCCACATTTTTCGGCTCAGCCCTTTCCGAGATATGAGCAATTCTAATGGGGGCAGCGTTTGTTTACATTTTAAAAAAATGAAACATAGGCCAAATCCAAATATTTTCCCAAAAGGTACTGCTGTTTGCTAGTTGTCTGCTGATGTTTTATAACCTTTTGGATGTTTTTGGGAATAAATAAAAAAGTTTTTTTGAAATGTAAACAAAGAGCTGCCCCCATTAGAATGACCAGGATCTCGGAAACGGCTGAAGAAGAAGAAGAAAACAATCTCAGGCACTGACAAGTTCAGGGTAGTGTGAGCATTACAACTGCATGTTGAAATTGACTGAACTGTCCCTTTAAGCCCAAATTTCCTACACATACTCACTGTACTTGTCTCTGGCTTTTCCCAAGAGAAATTCAAATATTAATAGAAACCACAATAATCTAGTTCTGCTGTCTTTTAGGTTGTATTACATTACAGATACATGCTCCTGGTGAGACTTAGTACACACTGAGCTGCAAAATCATAGCTCCACATTTTTTATCGTCTTTTTGACTACCTATTGTCCTTGTATCTTGACAAGGATATTCAAATATTGAAGAAAACCCATATACTGTTCTTTTGCAGTGCACCACATTTAGCAGACACATTTCTTCAGATGGAGGATATAATATAAGCTACAGGTAGAATGTTGTGAAAGGAGGCATTTCATATATATTTTTTTACAATGTTGGCATCAAAAATGCAAATCAAATCCCCGTTGCAATAGGGAAGATCATCAAGATGCTGTTAATTTTTTTCAGGTCATTTGGCTTCATCTGAACACAATCCCCCATCCAATAGCATTGCAGAACTGATTACCAGATTAATATAATGTCTATGATTAACGAATATGTGACATTGTAAAGACCGGTCACTGAAAGAAGAGGCAGGATGCCACATAGCAGAAAGCCATAGCATCACAGCTGACGAGGTCATCCACTGAACTCCATAGGACACAGGCACTCTCATGACTAGGGCTGGGCATCGCAGCCATGTTCCTGTATCAATTTGATTTCGATTCTTAGGGCTTTGAATCAATTAATCACGAATCAATTCGATTCATTCCGAATCGATTCAATCCATTCCCTTCTTGGTGCCAGGATTTCCCCCCAAAAGATGATGTTGCCTATTTTTATATAAACATGTCAAAGGGCTGTGGCTTGACAGTGTTAACAGATTGCTACTTTGTAATAAGTAGGCCTAGGCCTAATTGACTAATACCTACTGGGTATTTTCCACAGACCTAAATTAAACTAAAAGAACAAAAAGAAAAAGAACCAAAAAATCAGTTTTGTGCCCTGTGAATCGATTATTTGAATTTTAGAGTAAATCGATCGATTATCGATTAAATCGATTATTTGACCCAGCCCTACTCATGACCCCTTATTCCTGCCCATATTTAGTCGAGTATTTCAAGTAGAGTATTGACCACATGATATTAGCGCATGGCCTCCCACTTAGCCCTGCTGGCCACCTGCCGCAGTATTCAAACTAGACTAGACATGGTGCACTCGAGTGGAGTGTCAGGGAAAACCGCATGGGGAGTAATTTATTATTCCCTGGAAAGAGGGGTTAATCGATACCTGCTGCTGGAAACCATGTCTTTCACAGTGTCAGGCTGTCACTCTCTCCTCTAACGCTCGCGTTCTCTCTCTCTCTCTCTCTCTCTCTCTCTCTCTCTCTCTCTCTCTCTCTCTCTCTCTCTCTCTCTCTCTCTCTCTCTGTCTCTCTCTGTCTCTCTGTCTCTCTCTCTCATACCCCCCCTACCCCCTCTCTCTGCCGACCACATAGGTCTTGTTCTGTTCTTTCTCCTCTATCTCTTCGTTCCCCCCACCTATCTACACTGTGTTTCCTGATGTGGGTTTCAATTCAGACTAATATGCGGATGAATTGAACAGCTGGAAATACAGTTTGGTTGGCGGCTCTAACCACAAATAATCGGATTTACATACATTAGAAGAGATGGGCTAACAGAAGTGCAGTCATGTTCTGCCAATAACTGGTTTTCCATTTTGCGTATTTGCAACAGCAGCGCGGCAGTCAGTCATTTTAATTAATCTCAATGAGATGCATCTGATTTATTAAGTTAGGATTTGGATATACATCACACATTTCTAACTGGAGACTTTTGTAAGGGGAAAAAAAAGAGTAACCAAATGCATGTTAACAAGTCGGACAGAAATCTGGTTAGTGGATGTCCAGCGCCTCCCTTATAGTCTCTGACAACTATGTCTCTGAGTTCTGTGTCCTCCACTTAATGCTTAGCAGTTTGAGAGAGGCTCTGGTCAAGATCATTAGGCCCAGATAGTGAAGTGAAGCAGTCTGTCTATGCTCTCTCTCCCTCTGTTCTTGTCAATGTTTATCATCAAGATTACATCTCTCTGTCCATGTGTTCTGTCTGTCTGTCTCTCTGTCTGTCTGTTTCTCCGCCCCCGTCACGGCAGCATCTGAGCGCAGTGCGTAACGAGGCCCTGGACATCCAGCTGAAGGTCTTTGAGGAACACAGAGAGGAGGACATGATTGAGTTCTCCCATCGCCTTGAGGACATCAAAAGCGAACTGGAATATCCTTTTAACTACGCCGCATGGGGTTATATTAATGCACATACAGTACACACACACACACCCACTCATATGCACATACAGGCACCAGAAAAAAGAAAACACGCGTGATGAGCACCCGTGATCTCAGATATGCATAGATGCACAGTGTGGGTCCTTGTCTCTTCTTGCCATCATCACATGCTCAATGTAAAGTGATGTGTACTGTACACACACACACACACACACACACACACACACACACACACACACACACACACACACACACACACACACACACACACACACACACACACACACACACACACACACACACACCGAGCGTCCTCACAGGCTCCGATCCCGAGCTTTTCAACCTCGAGCAATGAAGTGTCACTCAATCCAAATGAGTGCTCGAGTAGTAATGTGTTACAAGTACATGCGGGCGTTTGATGTATTTCATTGTATCCCATTTAATTTCTGGCCTAATTTATTCTGATTTATGGGCACTCTCTTTAAGGCAATGCTTTGGGGGGGGAAAAAGTCTCCCACTGTGCGCCATGACAAATCAGGTAGGCTTTTTAATACACTACATGTGGGTTTGGATCCAAATGGCACATTTTATATTTCTTTCTTTTTATTTTTAACAAAACGAGTCAGTAATGGACCCAGGGTGAGTTGTTCTCGTTCCCTGGAGCTTGTTTTTTTTTTTTTTTTTTTTTTCCCCTTCAAGCTTTTTATTCTTCTTATTATTTTTATGTAGTGGGCAAATGTCTAGCCATTCGTGCTTTTCCTGCATTTTTATGTGATAAATACAAACTTTGTCACAGCATGCCATCTTCTCTCCCTTGATGATCCTACTGCTGTTTGTTTACCTGCACTTCCAATTAATTAAAGTAGCAGGTATTTTATGCAGTGCTACTTTGGTTATATTAAAGTGCACGCTGCACTTTTATTTGCCTATTTGCTTTTAGCTGTACTTCATACTTCAGACTGTGTGTGTGTGTGTGTGTGCGTGTGTGTGTGTGTGTGTGTGTGTGTGTGTGTGTGTGTGTGTGTGTGTGTGTGTGTGTGTGTGTGTGTGTGTGTGTGTGTGTGTGTGTGTGTGTGTGTGTGTGCGTGCGCGCGCGCGCGCGCGCGTGCGTGCGTGCGTGCGTGCGTGCGTGCGTGCGTGCGTGTGCTTACGTGCTTACGTGCTTACGTGCTTACATGGCTGTGTTAGTGTTTGTGATTGAGAGCCGGTCTGTGGTGCTCCTTGACTGTGGCCACCGATGTGAGTGACGTGTATAACGTGGTGCTGAGCGTGGTGCGGGAGACGCAGGCCGAGCCTCACTTCCTCTCCATCCTGCAGCACCTCATGCTCATACGCAACGACTACTTCATCAGGTACAGTACACCTCACCAAACACACACACACACACACACGCGCACACACACACACACACACACACACACACACACACACACACACACACACACACACACACACACACACACACACACACACACACACACACACACACACACACACACACTGTACCATCGGCCCACTGTACCATCACACACTAAGTCACCCACACTCACTTCATCAGGTATGTTCTCTCTATCCGGCCACATACGTACTTACCAATGACTACTTCATCAGTCCATTCGTTTACATAACTGACATCTCTCACCACACCATGCGCTCACACTGACCACCTCCCTGTGTGGGCATTTGCATAGGAATCCACCAGCAGTAGTCTCTCATGTTATGTGAAGAGGCCAGAGGGGCAACATTAAGATATTATCCCGACCTTACACCTGTCCCGGCCTCAACCACCATAACATATTTTGGACCACACCGCATATTGCACATGTAGCATCAAATAGTTTGTGAACGGTGTGACTTGCAGATCTGTTTGGAAATGGAGAGAGGCAAACAGTGATGCCGTGTTGCTATGAAAGCTGATGCACACAGTCTAAAAAGCAACACTCAGAATTGGTGGTTAGACATGGTCCCATTTCTCATTACACTGACACTTATGTCACACTTTTTTATTGTTTTGTTTTTTTGCTCTTAAGAAAATCACGATGGGGTGCAGACAGAGCGGCACTTTATGGGGCCTAAATGCACTCTTGTTATGCCTCTCGCTTGCAAATGGGATGTGCTGTGAAAAACGGAATAATTTCACTCTTGTCGCTATCCTCCTTTGCCAATTGCTGAATCTTCCTGCATTTGCCAGTGTCGTGTTGTGTGTGAAACAGTGTTTTGCATGGGTAATCGTTATCACATCTACATTTCATTCTTGCTCTTTTACAGAATCAGTCTCAATCAAAGCCTCAGCAACAGTCGATACTTTTTTTTCCCCATGCACAATGGTGTTACTTTTTCCATCCTCCTCCATGGTCTTTCTCTATTGTAAATCTGCACATGGAGTCTGCACATGCACCTTGCACATGGATTGTGTCAAATAGCTGCACTTGCACTTGCAACGGCATCGCTGTTAATATGTATTTCACATGTGAGGATTTTTTGAAATTCAATTGAGAATTTAAAAAAACTTAATGGTGAAGTTGGCTATCCCTCACGTTATCTCTTAGCATCACAAAAGAGCTCTGTTTTATTCTTTTAGCATTCACACACAGTTCCCTTCCCTTGCTGGTTCCTTTTCTTCAACCTGATTGGCATGTTTTTATTTTTTTTTCATGACTGCCTGCTTGGCAAGAGCCATATGCTCCTACTCATCCCACCTTCATCTCCCCCTAATTAGCCTGTCTGTGGACAACTCCGGTGGCGAAGGTTAGAACAGTGACACATTTGTTTATGCTCTGCTGTGCGACTCGAGCAGATGATATTTATTATTTTTTTCTTCTTCTTAAAAAGGAAAAAAAAAATCAGAACCATTGTGTGTTTTTTCTCTTATTCTGCATGCGTGCGTGTGTCCATGCATGCGTGTGTGCGTGTCCGCATGCGTGCGTGCATGCGTTTGATTATGAGTGAGTGATTTATGCGAGCGTACTCACAGAGGTGTGTGTGTATGCCTCCGTGGATGAGGAGGTGACACACAATGGAGAGCTCTCTCTCTCTCTCTCTCTCTCTCTCTCTCTCTCTCTCTCTCTCTCTCTCTCTCTCCCTCTCTCTCCATCCCTATCCCTATCCCTATCCCTATCTCTCTCTCTCTCTCTCTCTCTCTCTCTCTCTCTCTCTCTCTCTCTCTCTCTCTCTCTCTCCATCCCTCTCCGTCTCTGTCTCTCTGGGGCTAAACATAGCTGCCATCTGTTGA
>NC_085868.1:30609094-30644094 GCF_034702125.1 Engraulis encrasicolus
TATTGGACTGCCTCACAGTTAAAATAAGAGTGATTAACAAACAAACCAAGTGCATCGTTTGTTTTACTTTAACAGTCACACGTTTCCTGCCAGAGCATTAAAACGCTGGCATTTTTTTCTTGTTTTACTGGACGAGGTCGCTGCCGGGTTTGTGCTTTTGCTGGACTGGGCTGGGCGTTTTTACAGTATAAATCAGGCCATTTGGCAGGCGAGCTACCTCTGCTCTCCTCTCTCCACTGTCCACAGCAGCAGTGGTGGTTTGCGGCGGTGGCACAGGATGTGAGCAGCCTGACAAAAGCCACGGCTGATGGATGAAAGCCCGCTCAGGCATGATCAAGGACACCTCAAACGAGTTGATGGGCCAGCCTTATCCCCCCCTCTCATCATAATGGCTTCAGGAGCACAGATGCCCCTGTATTCCACAAGAGTAACCCACCTCACCCCACAGCAGCCCTGTACCCTGCCCGTACCCTCCTCTCCTCCTCCTCCTCCTCCTCCTCCTCCTCCTCCTCCTCCTACTTACTGTTGCTGGGTGATGGAGGATGGGTGCGGGTGGGGTAGGGTGGCGAGGTGTCTATTACTTGAGGCTTTTGAGCATTTTTGGTCTTTGATTAACCTGAAGGACACCTCTCGATGAACGAAGCCCTACTACGTATTCATACATTACAAAAATTATATGCAAATCAAATAGGGCTGTGTGTTTTTTGATGTTTTCCATTCTTTTTTTCTCTCTTCATCTTTTTGTTGGATTCTGATTAGATCGATTGAAGTCTAAAGGTCTGATTATCATTTCCGTTGATTGACTGTCGTTGCCATTCTGTGTGTTGTTTTCTTTTGTGTCTTTTCTGCCCCAGGCCTCAGTACTTCAAGATCATAGATGAGTGCGTGTCACAGATCGTGCTGCACCGCAGCGGGACCGATCCTGATTTTACCTACCGCAAACGCCTCGATGTGGACTTCAGTCACCTCTTAGGTGTGTATGCGTGCCCGTGTGTGTGCATGCCTGCGTTTGAGCGCACATGTGTGTATGCATACATTAACATGTACAGTACACTTACAATATATATGTTAATGTTTGTACAGGTGTATATTTTCATATATGTATGTTTATCCTTGCACATGTCCATGTTTGTGTTCAAAGTTTATGTTTTAAACAGAGAGAAAGACAAAGACACCGGCATGCCTATTCTTTATGTGTGCGTTTGTGTGTGTGTGTGTGTGTTTATATACTGATGTGTAATTCATAGGCATTGGTGTCATGCATTAATCCACCCGTCTCATCCCACCCGTCTTTCTTTTGTTCTCTCGCACCCTCCCCTCCCTTCATCACCTTTCTGTTGCTCCCTCCCTCCATCACCCGTCCTCTCCCCTCCCATCAGATGTATGCGTGGATAAAGCTCGGACTGATGAGTTTGAGCAGAGGGCGTCCGAATTGGCACAGCAGGCAAGTGCTGTTCTATGTTTTCCCCTTCCATCTCCACCTCTCTCTCTCTCTCTCTCTCTCTCTCTCTCTCTCTCTCTCTCTCTCTCTCTCTCTCTCTCTCCCTACTCTCTCTTGTCCTCTCTCTCTTGTCCTCTCTCTCTCTCTCTCTCTCTCTCTCTCTCTCTCTCTCCTTACTCTCTCTCTCTCTCTCTCTCTCTCTCTCTCTCTCTCTCTCTCTCTCTCTCTCTCTCTCTCTCTCTCTTTCTCCCCCTCCCCCTCTCTCTCTCTCCCTCGTCCTCTCCCTTTGTTTATGTGTCCTCTGTGTACGGGGCCTCTGTCCTAATGAAGAGACAGGCCTTTGAAGGCTGCTTAAGAATGCCCTATTTAGCCCTCCTTAATTAAAGGGGGATTACTAGAAATCGTTAAAACAGTCATTGGTAATTAACAAAATTTCTGAGATTAAAACGAAGGCCGCATTGATTTCTGGCAAATTGTGGAGGACAAAAAAAAAATGAAGGCGACCAAGAATGCTTGATTTATCTGACACCGAGAAACCACAGGCTGTCTCAATGAACAGCCAGCACGCACGCACGCACGCACGCACACACACACACACACACACAGAGTTCTATTTTCTCTCTCTCTCTCTCTCTCTCTCTCTCTCTCTCTCTCTCTCTCTCTCTCTCTCTCTCTCTCTCTCTCTCTCTCTCTCTCTCTCTCCAGTCCCTTTTTCAGTCATTCGCTTTTTTTCTTTCTTGCAAACACACTGTGTACTTGCTCCTGCCTTCCCTCTAACATTCATCCTGGCTCTGCCATAGAGACACTTAAACATCAGTACCTTTACTTTTCTTTCATTGCGAATTATCTAATACAACAGATTATTTTTATGTGATTTTTTAGGCAAATGCCATGCAGCACTTTAGCCTTAGTGCATTATATTAAATTAAGGTACCATAACACAATTACATGCCGATTTCATATGTTACCATAAATGTCATTCTAAAAAGGTTTTTCAGAAATGAGCTAAGTAACTTATAAGATGCTTTCCTTGCAATCTAAAAACACTGTTATTGATGTCCCTCTGCATTACATGGCCACTTTTAGAGATAGGAAAAAAAGGTTCATTCACTTTGTTATTGTGCTTTTTTAACGTTTAAAGGTACACCGTGTGAGGTTTTTGTTGTTTATTTCCAGAACTCATGCGTTTTCTAATGTTACCTTTTTCATGAGTACTTACCACCACCATCAAAGTCTAAATATTCATTTTGACTGGGAAAATTGCACTTTTCTTGCATGAAAAAGGGGATCTTCTCCATGGTCCGCCATTTTGCATTTCAAGAAATAGACATTTTTAGGTGCAAAAATGACTGTACTTGGGCCATACTAGAAAATATTAGTTTATTACTTAGTAAACTTTCAGGTAAAGATCAAATTTGGCAATAGGCAGCCCAGTTTCAATGAGCACCATAGTTGCAGTACCTTTTTGACCATTTCTTGCACAGTGTACCTTTAAACATAGTGTTTTCCTCCACATACGAATACATTAACAAATAGGGGAAGACAGACACAGACATATGCTTTCAAAGCAACATTTTGCATTGGCACGTGTCTGTCCTTTTTTAAGGTTTTAGTTATCATCCTTGGGTTCAAGTATGTGAATAACCCTACTGTATCGCACTGAAAAGTAAGGTATTCGCCATGCTCCTATTTGTCACCTGTAAACTGTCATCTGGTGCATCATGGGAGAGGACTGAGTGCTAATGAGGTTTAAAAGCGTTAAGTTGAATGTTAGCCTGGCACTGCTCTAAATAAAACACAAATTGATCCTACTGTTCTATTCTGCCCTACAAAGGCTACGTGCAGTAACTATGCCTACAACATTGAAACCGAGAAAAATGCCTTCAAAGCCTCGGTATTAGGTTGGGTATTGTAGTTACTGCAAATTTGACAAAGCATCATCTCCGAAGCGAGACACATAGGCTTTATCACGATAAAGATAGAAGAGGTGTAATGAATTTTCAGTCTAATCTCAAGTTTGATAAAATGTGTAGGGCCGTGCTCAACAAATCTATCTGTCTTTTCCAAAGAAATGCTTTAATATGACACACACATCTGCGTTGACAAAGAAAACGCCGTTAATTCAGAACATGTAAAAGTGAAATGCAGTTCTTACAGTATTAGTATTACATACTGTGTGTACATTGTGTTTTTCCAGTATGATGAGGAGTTTATTGGGCGTCAAGAGGCTGAAGCTCAGGTGTTGAAGAGAGAGGAGCGCATCACGGAGCTGGAGGCGGAAGTTCAGGCCTACAGGGCTCAGGTATTCACTCACACTCACTCTTCACTCTTCACTCATTATTCTTGTTCTTTCTTTCTTTCTTTCTTTCTTTCTTTCTTTCTTTCTTTCTTTCTTTCTTTCTTTCTTTCTTTCTTTCTTTCTTTCTTTCTTTCTGATTTGTAAATACAGTTAGCCCTTCATACATGTACTTAATTCCCTTTTGCTGTTTTTTTCACGATGTCTTTCGCTCATTTGTTTTGTTATTTGGGAACAAGGCCATCCTTCCCATCCGTACATGTCATCCTTGTCTTTTTTTATAGACATGATATTAATTTGGCCCTTCAACCAGAATATACAAATGGCACTAGATGGTCATGCTGTAATTACTATTCATAGCACATTCAGTCCCTCTGCTGTCGTACACATGCGCGCAAGCACAAACCCCCACCCCCCACACACACACAAACACGCACGCACGCATGCACGAACACACACACACACACACACACACACACACACACACACACACACACACACACACACGCACACACACACACGCACACACACAAGCACACACACACACACACACGCACACACGCACGCACACACACACACGCACACACACACTCCTCTGATGCCTCACCATATTGGCCTTGTTGCCGCCACAGGATCCCCCCCCACGCACATGCTCTCATCCGCTCCTCATTCGTCTGGCCATTCGGTCGTTCCATCCAGGCTCTATTTTTACTGGCCTCTCTTCTCTTCTCCACATGCCTCCTCCACCTATCTGCCCAACTGGGCATCTGTTCATGCCTGTATCATGCTGTGCCTTTCGTGCGTCCGCGCAATACTTCACGTCATGCGTCTTTTTCTAGCCTTGAGTTCATGGTGTTAGCCTTGTGATATTTGTGTGCGCACTCTCGGCATGAAATTTGCTACGTTCCACCTTGCAATCTGCCTGTGTGTTTTCCCGGATGGACATAGATTACAATCTTTTGTGTTTGTGTATGTTTGTGTGTGTGCGTGTGCGTGCACAGGTGTTTGTGTGCGTGCGTGTGTGTGCGTGAGTGATGCGAGTGTGCACGACATGTCTGTGTGACAATGTGATGGAGCATGTTGCACTGCTAAGCAGCAAACAGCTGCATGTTAAATAAACTAAAAGCAGCGTGCACGCATGGTAACCAGGAGCGTCGTTCATTGTGCAGAGGATTAGTGTGAACATGGCAAGTTATGTCTTTTGAATGCATGAAGTGTTTTACAACCTTGACTGTAATTAGCCAGGGAGCAGATACACAGTGCCAGCCCTCGGCTTTCTCGGCACTCTCATCTTTGGCCCACAGAAGGAAATTGTTTTTAAAGCAATTTATTCAGCTGCGTGCTCTCTCCTTTTTTTTTCTCTCTCTCTCTCTCTCTCTCTCTCTCTCTCTCTCTCTCTCTCGCTCTCTCTCTCTCGCTCTCTCTCTCTCTCTCTCTCTCTCTCTCTCTCTCTCTCTCTCTCTCTCTCTCTCTCTCTCTCTCTCTCTTTTTTTTAACTCTCTCTACTTGCTCTTTTCTCCCCCTCTCTCGTTTGCTCTTTCTTGTTGCACCTGTTCTGCCCCCTCCTTATTCCTTTTCTTTTTTACCTTTCCTTTTCCCCTTATTCCCTTTGCTCCCTCATCTCTCTCCCTCTCTCTCTGCCTCTCTCACTCTCTCGCTCTTTCTCGCTGTCTCTCTCTCTCTCTTTCTCTGTGCCTCTCTTTCCCTCTCCCTCTCCCTCTCTCTCCATCTCTCTCTCTCTCTCGTTGCCCTAGCTGATAACTTTTCCGCTGATAATTTTTCAATTTGCGCGAGTAAACACAGTGGGAGTGGGTCCTTCAGCTGCGGCGAGGCCAGGATTACTCCTCCTGCATTAAACAGCCCTGGCGCTGCTTCTCCAGCAGGCCTCCAGCCCCTCTGCTGGGGAGTGGTGCAGTGGTGTGTGTGTGCGCATGTGTGCGTGCGCGTGTGTGTGAGTGCGCGTGCGGATAGGTGGCTCTGTGTGGGTTGATGGGTTGCTTTATGTGTGTGTGTGTGTGTGTGTGTGTGTGTGTGTGTGTGTGTGTGTGTGTGTGTGTGTGTGTGTGTGTGTGTGTGTGTGTGTGTGTGTGTGTGTGTGTGTGTGTGTGTGTGTGTGTGTGTGTGTGTGTGTCTGAATCATGTGTGTGTCTGTGTGTGTCATGTGACGGTGGTCGGCTTGAGCAGGGCCAACACTGCAGCTTCGCACCACTTGCTCCCAATCACCCGCTTTTTAAAGCCAATATTTACACACTTACTTTTCCTGTCCAGCCGTTTCTCTCCCTCTCTCTCTTTTTTTTTTAAAGCTTGGATCCTTTTTAACAAGAGCTTGCTTGGCCACCCCTCGTGCTGCTCTGGCCAGAGCAAACAGAAGCTCATGCTAGAGAGAGAGACCGTGTCAGGGGGTCGTAGGGAGTGTGTGTGTGTGTGTGTGTGTGTGTGTGTGTGTGTGTGTGTGTGTGTGTGTGTGTGTGTGTGTGTGTGTGTGTGTGTGTGTGTGTGTGTGTGTGTGTGTGTGTGTGTGTGTGTGTGTGTGTGTGTGTGTGTGTGTGTGTGTGTCTGTTTGCGGGCGAGCGTGCGTGCGTGCGGGTGGGTGTGTGCATGTGCGCGCGCGTGCGTGCGTGTGTGTGGAGGACGGAGCAGATAAATTGGCAAGGAAAACCAATGGTCAAAGAGGTCTTTTTGGTTAGTTGGGTTGGCGTGCTGTGGTGGCTGATTGTGGACCAGGCGGGTTTGTGCTAGCTCTGTGCGTGTGTGTTCCTCCCTCAAGGACCAGCACTCCCATTATCATCAATACCCTCCTGCCCACCCACCCCTCATCGCTGCTGCCTTTTCAGTCACTGTCACAGGCTGCCTCTGGCTTTCCCATTTCTGAGAAATCGCCATCTTTCACTGGACTGCTTTTCATTCCTCCTCCCCTACTTCTTTTCTGTCTTTCTTTCACATCTCTCGTTCTATTGCTCTTTTTTATACCGCTTGGCTGTCCCCTACTACTCCTCCTCCTCTTGCCGCTGTCCTTCTGCTTTTCTCCACACCTGCAGACCTTTTTTTTCTTTCTTTCTTTCTTTCTTTCTTTCTTTCTTTCTTTCTTTCTTTCTTTCTTTCTTTCTTTCTTTCTTTCTTTCTTTCTTTCTTTCTTTCTTTCTTTCTTTCATGCATTCTTTCTTTCTTTCTTTCATGCATTCTTTCTTTCATGCATTCTTTCTTTCATCCATCCTTCCAACTCTCCTCTCATCCTTGTCAACCCCCAGCGCACGCACACACGCACGCACGCACGCACGCACGCACGCACGCACGCACGCACGCACGCACGCACGCACGCACACCACCCACACTACCCACACTCTGAAGGAGACAGCAACTGCCTGCCACTGCTTGACCTTTATTCACCCACCCCCCCAAGGCCCTTCCTCCCCCTCCCAGACTTTTTAATCCAAAGCAGTTTCTGTGGATCAATAAGCCATTTTCGCGTGTACCAGCCTCACTTTGTGGCATTTCTGTTGCCCTGGTTACAGCCCTCATTTTATATTTGTTTATTTATTTATTTTATTCTATTTATCCATATTTTTTGCGGGAAGGAGTAGACTAGAACGTACTCTGTGTTGATCACTGAGGATGCACACATCTTCAAGGAAATCGGCAATTTGTATATCAATATCTTGCTCTCTGATTCATGAGTGTAGACACGCATGCACACTACAATCTTAGTGGTCAGTCTAACTTACTCAATGTTAACTAAAAGTTAAGATTAAAAGTATCGGTCCTGATCAAATCTTGGCTTATTCTTCTACTTTTGACAAGGTTGTGCAGCATGTTACATTACCACAACCTGACACACACTCATGCATCTGCATATATTCAGTTGTTTATACATCTAGACAGAGTTGTGCAATGATGTGAAGAGCCAAAATGATATATTTCCATTTTCAAAGACGTTCAAAAGTTAAGCATTTTTATTGCTTTTCTCTGTTAGTATTGTTGAAATCAGAGTTTTCATCATAAGTTGCGTATGTGGAGTATTCACATGAAAATCTTCAGGTGTTCATCAGTGTCCAAAGTAGCTTTCCGTGAGGCCAAGAGAGAGAGTCCTTAATTATATCGTGGACATCAATGCAACATCTGTGTTTAAATGTTTGAATTTATTACTGAAATATCAGATAATATAAAACAAGTTCAAGTTTTCTAATGGTGTCTTAAAATCAGATTTTAAAAAAATATATTTATATTTATGAATATAAAAAACTGTCATGTGCCTTTAGCGTGCCAGGGCGTGCGAGGCTAGAGCTGAGCTGTTTATCAAACCTATTTGCACTGAAAGCAGTTTGCAGACTCCTCTTGTTTACAGTAGTTAGTTACTGTCAATCACGTCCTCCTAACTTGGAGGAAAAGCAGCTTCGTGATTAGAGCTGAAATGAAAGCTGCAATACGCTCCATTCGATTTTCTTTATTTTGGAAAGGAGTCCACGCATGTGCATGTGGCACGCACATACACTTGCACGCACGCAGCACACAGCTAGTCAATGGTCCTCTGGCCCTTTTCTTTTCTTTCCTTCTTTTTTTTTTTTTTGAACTCCATTTAATCACACCCCTTTAAGATTGACATGACAAATAGGATATCAACTTAAGTGTGTGTTTGATCAATGGCTTTTTGTGCCAGCTGCAGCCCGCATCGATATGGCAATCAATCTGTAAATAATGGCCATCCAATGGGCAACGTGACACTTTGGACCATGGGCAGTCAAACTGATCCATGTCCTCTGGGGCCCCCTGGCACTTCCTCTCTCCCTCCCTCCCTCTTCCAGCCTGGCTCATGTGTTTTCCTTATTTGCTACTTTTACATTCTCTCTGTCATGCGTAAACACTCTGGTTTCTTTCGCGTTCTGGCTTTTACCGGTGTGTCTTGGTCTCGGTCTCGGTCTCTCTATTGGTCTTGGTCATTAGTCTTTGGTCTCTCCTCTCTCCTCTCTCTCTCTCTCTCTCTCTCTCTCTCTCTCTCTCTCTCTCTCTCTCTCTCTCTCTCTCTCCCTCTCCCTCTCTCTGGCATTCAGTCTTACATCCCGGTTCATGGGTCTCTCGCTTTCCTTCCTTATTTGCTACCTTTACATTGTCTCTGCCATGCCTCAGCTCTTATTTTCTTGATCTGTCTGTCTTTATCTCTTTATCTCTTTCTCTCTCTCTCTCTCTCTCTCTCTCTCTCTCTCTCTCTCTCTCTCTCTCTCTCTCTCTCTCTCTCTCTCTCTCTCTGTCTCTCTCTCTCTCTCTCTGTCTCTCTCTCTCTCTCCTTCTCCCCCTCGCTCTCTCTCTCTCTCGTGTGTGTCCTGCGTTTGTGTGTCCATCTTTTTCTTTGAGAACACCTTGAACATGTCCTTATGATTGTAATGCCAGCTGGCTGCTTCCAGGGTCAAGGCAGCGCGCTGTAGTCTGCTCCTTTAAGCCTGCACCTACTCTACCATTATGGAAAGACCGGAGATAAAATAAAGTCCCTAATGCTTTTGAATAATACTAGATATGTAACACACACAGTTGTGCGTTCGTGCGTGTGTGTGTGCGTGTGCGTGCGTGCATGTGGGCGTGTGGGTGTATGCGTGCATGTGTGTGTCGGCACAAATGTGTCTGACTGGCAGCGTTTCTAATAATCCCTTCAGATTACTGTTGAGGTGCGATAATAATGTGAATGTGATGGATTATTGATGAAGTGCTGTCCTGTTCTAGCGCCTTACAATAGCTTATTAACCCCCCGCCAACCCTAACCTGCTGCACTTAGGTCCTCGGCCTCCGCCTGCACTGCGGAAAGAGTGGGCCTGATTGCATTGTATTGTACTCGCATGTTATTTCAGTCTACCAGGCTGGCCGTTGTATTAACCCGCACCCCCTGTAACCTCTCCTGTCTTTTTCTGTCCTGTTCGCTCTCTGCTTCCATCCATCTGTGCTATTATTCCAATCTTTCATCCCCATTCCAGTTCATATTCTCATCTCATTTTGATTTTTCTTTCTGTTCTTTTCTTTATGTGATTGCATACCTCTCTCTCTTTCTTTGTCCTTTTCTCTCTCTCTGTCTCTGTCTCTCTGCAGTTTGGAGCTGTGGCGGTCACCTTGCCCTCGGCCCACTCTGGCCAGCCGTTCCCCTCCTCCCCCGGTTGCCAGGCGCCTCCTCCTCCTCCTCCTCCACCTCCCCCCGGTCCCGGAGGAGCAGGGCCTCCTCCACCACCTCCGCCACCTCCCTTGCCCGGCATGATGGGTGCCCCTCCTCCTCCTCCTCCACCCTGCGGCATGCCTCCTCCGCCACCCCCGGGGGGGCTCATGGCGTCCCCGACGCAGAAGCAGCTGCCTTTCGGCCTGCGCCCCAAGAAGGAGTTCAAGCCGGAAACGTCCATGAAGCGCCTCAACTGGGCCAAGGTGAGTTACAGGTGTGGGGGGGTGGGGGTGGGAGGGGAGTGCACGGGACAGTGGAAGGGTTATTGTCAGACTGTATCACAAGTGCTTTATAGATATAGATATATTTATATAGGCCTGGACGATTTTTCGATTTCAATTTTAATCGCGATGTCAAATTTTTCTATGATTATAAATTCGACATTCAAAAAAAAAAAACGTCACCGTTTTCACAGACCCACGAATAGCCAATCGTATCTAAACAGCGCCACATGTAACCAATCAGTTGAAAGAGAGCCACGACAAGTTAGGTTGTGAACACGCGCTTGCAACACAGAGCAGTAGGCCACGGTCTGTTGCAACATAAACAAACACCCGTGTAGAGGCTAGCAGCAGCAGCAATGCCGGTGAAGTCTGTAGCAAGCCATCTCTCCGACCAAACCCTTGTTACATTAGTTCCAAGACTTAAAAGTGAACCACAACTCTATTGACAGTTCAACAGAGAATGAAAGTTGCTATTATTGTGTTGTTACTGCGTTGTGTGTGTACTCACGATTGTTGTTTTATTGCAACATGTGACGGCAGCGCGAGTATTTGTTTACCGTTTCCGTGTTCCATTGTGTCTCTGTATGTTTGTATTGGCACTTACTGCTTCTCTATGCCGCGGTTGGGTCAGAGTGTCGCGGATTTGTTTATTAATGCGCTACTCCGGCAGACTAGAGGTTACACAAGTCTGTGTAAAGTTAAAGAGGAGCGCGACCTGTTTTTCTCTGTAAGTGTCGGAGTGCTCGTCTCGTTCTTCTGAAAGGAGCCGCGGCCCTTTTTTCTTTTACCAAACACACTCGCTTTTTCATTGGGGTTGCTTTGCGTACTTTGCTATAGGCACCTTTAGTCTTTGTTAAGGACATTTGTTTTAGACAGTTATCCCTCTTGTGGTTAAAGATATTTGCTTTAGGCATTTATCTCTCATTTTACTCCTTTATATTTTTTAGGTTATACTGTATATATACAAAATAAACTTGTATAATCTCTTCTATGAGATTATCCATTTTTGTTCTGGCCAGACTACCTGTGCAATTTGCTATTTTTCCTGGACCAGTCCTTTCTAGGTGTTATACCTTGCACCATTTTTCACAATCCATGTGTTGGATTCATGCCCTTCATGTCCCCCTCCCCCGGGGGAAAGAAAAAAAAATAGTGATTTTATTCATATCGTGATTAAAATCGAAACCGAAAATTTTGGGGAGATATAATTGAAATCTAAGTTTTTCTCATATCGCCCAGGCCTATATCTATATCGCAAGGGGAAGATGATGTTAACTATTTAAATTACTATCTATCTAATTTACTATCTGAAACTTGAAGGAAAACAAGATGTCCATGAAGCGCCCCAAACTAAGGTGAGTTAAAGGTAGGCTATGGGGAGGAAAACTGCGCGGGGCGAAACTCTGCCTTGACGTCATCTTAAAAATTGTGAAGTTGCGCTATCTGTGTGACATTTCCGCACTATTATGACACTACTGCAAGAACAATATTGTATTTGTATCACCTGTTATCAGTAAGTTTTTTTGTGTGATTTCGCCAGGGGGAGGGGTGTCAGATAGGGCGTCGCCCAGGGCACAAATCATTGTAGTGTCACCACTTGGGATTTGTTTTGGTCTGTCATAAACATAGGGTTCAAATGCCTCAGGCATGGGCCAGGAAAATACAGATATACAGAATACAGATAGATAATTGTTGCACTATACTGTGACACTGTGGCAACATTTTATTTAAAATGAAAAGTTTTTCTTTCTTTACAGCCCTGTAACCCTGCACCTTTCTACTCTTACCAAATGTTTATGCAAATGTGCAAATACAAGTGCAAGTAAGGACAGATGGACCTGTCAAAACACTAAGCAGAAAGGGAGGGAAAAAAAGAACACTGTTCAAGAGTGTCTTTCTCAACATGTTGCTGTTATCTTTTTTTGGAAACGACAAGAATTATACAGTTCACTTCAGGATGGTAATTTTAAGCCACTCAATTCATACCTGTGAGACATGTACATGGGTGGGTGTATGGGACTAGGACAACACTGAAAAAAAAAAAAGCCCTGACAATCTAGCATGCGGAGGCGTTTTTGTTTTGTCCCTCTAGTCTACAGTACACCTCTGTGATTCAACACCCGGCATGAATGAACCCCCCACCCCCAAACACACACAGACGCAGATGTTGTCTGTCAGACGCGGCTCCACTCTGCGCACTTGCTGCTACTGTTACTGCTGCTGCTGCTGCTGCTGCTGCTGTTGCAATCGCCGCTGGGCTTCAGAGAACAAAAAAAAAAAAAATCTTGTTTCCCTCAGAGGATCAGAGCGCCGCCGCGGTTCACCGTGCCCGCCTGCCTGCCCGCCCGTTCGTTCGCTCGCCTGCCTCCAGATGTTCGCTCTTGTCCTCTTTTGGAGTGGTATTAGTCCAGCGGCGGCCGGGCCGCCATTAATATTTCATCTCTCCTACCGGCCGCCCACGCCGCCACGCTGTGCAGATGTTGGCCAGCATATGCCGCTGCTCGGACGCCTTCCAAAACCTGTTGGTGATCAGTTGCTTCTAAGAGGACTCCTCACCGAGAGATCGAGATGCACCACTGCACTGCGCACATTCTCTCTCTCTCTCTCTCTCTCTCTCTCTCTCTCTCTCTCTCTCTCTCTCTCTCTCTCTCTCTCTCTCTCTCTCTCTCTCTCTCTCTTGCACGCGTGCACGCACGCACACACACACTTACACAAACTTAATACAAACTTGCAGAAACACAACAACAACAACAACACACACACACATGCGGTGACTTACAGATGTAGTGGGCAGAGCGTTGCAATATTTATGCATGCCGACCCAAAACTTTTACCTCTCATTAGCAAAACCCTGAAAGTTTATCATGACCTCCCAGAACACTTGGCTCGCCAGTGAGCAGGGTGTTTTCTTTTTGTTTTTGCATCCATGCACATGTTGTTTTTGTTTGACGCTGAGGAGGCCAGAAGTAGTATTAGATAAACAGTCAGTGCCAACCAGTCCAGTGTGCCCCAGCTGAAGTTTTCTCTTGCAGCCTGAGATCTTGCTGAAGAAGAATGGCCAAGTCACATTTAAAACACAAATGAGAAACTAAACATGGAGCTTTCCATCACAACACGTCTCTCTGTCTTTGTGGATCGCTCTCTCTTTCTCTCTCTCGCTCTCTCTCTCTCTCTCTCTCTTTTTCTTTCTCTCTCTTTTTCTTTCTCTCTCTCTCTCTCTCTCTCTCTCTCTCTCTCTCTCTCTCTCTCTCTCTCTCTCTCTGTCTGTCTGTCTGTCTTTCTGTCTCTCTCTCTCTCTCTCTTTCACACACACACACACACACACACACACACACACACACACACACACACACACACACACACACACACACACACACACACACACATACACACACACACACACACACACACACACACAGACACACACACACAGACACACACACACACACACACACACACACACACACCCCCCCCTTCAAAATTAGAATTCATTTGGTTTGACTGCAGCAGCTCGGACTTGCTTGACTAAGTTTGCTTGCCTGAGAGAGTTGCCCACGGGGCATGTGCAAGATGCTTGCTGAGTGGACAGCGGCACTTCAGAGAATGGCCATAATTCAGCCTGCCTGATGCGCACACCCAGAGAGGATCAGATTACACTTGTTAATGAGACCAGCCTCTTGAATGCACAAGTACCACACACACACACACACACACACACACACACACACACACACACACACACACACACACACACACACACACACACACACACACACACACACACACACACACACACACACACACACACACACACACACACACACACACAGGCCCATAGCATAGATAGACTCATTTTGGCAGCGGAGAGGAAAGCACTTCACATCTTTTTAGACATGACTCACCTGTTTAGTTGAGTGTCAACAAGAACTCCTTGAGAACCTCTTGTGTCCATTTTATTCAGAGAACATTTGCAGTGCAGTGTCTCAGTGATGGTGTTGCTGCATTCCCCCTTGGTTTTGTTCCATAACGTGTGCCCTTCACACACTTTCATCAATACTACACTTTGTGTCACGATTCATTCATGAGCTGTTTAGATTGAGATATTCCAACCGGCAGTTCTCTGTGCTGTGGAAGGTTAAGCCTGCGAAGACGTAACATGTAATTTTTTGACCCCAGACATCCAAGCAGTTTGTGTCTGTGTGGGTATATGTGCATCAGCATGATGTAAAGTAGTCATGAGTAGCCCATTGCATGTGTGTGTACTTGTGTTCATCTATACAGTACTGTCATCTGTAGATATTTCCTAAGGAGGAATTTGGGAACACTGATGATGGTCTAGGCCCGAAACGTTTGTAATCCCACTTTTTTCTTTGATTTCTTGTTATTTTCGGCTTCTAATACAGTTTTGCTGATCAGCATTCAGCACGTGTGCTACTACTACTAAGGAGATGTCTGAAAGCTACTTCTACTGTAGATGTGCACTTGTTTTGATTCTGTGTGGTGTCTACTCTGTACATTAACATGATGCACATCAGCACAGCAGCACTTGTGCTCATCCTAAACTGTGTTCTCCTGTCCTTGTCAAATGCAGATTCGTCCTCAGGAGATGTCAGAGAGCTGCTTCTGGATAGCTGCCAACGAGGGCCGCTACGAGAGTTCGGACCTGCTCACCAGACTAGCCGAAACATTCAGCTCAAGCAGATCCGGTTAGTTCCACTGTGCGTGTGTGCGAGTGTGTGTGCGAGTGTGTGTGCGAGTGTGTGTGCGTGTGTGTGTGTGTGCGCACGCGTGTCTGTGTGTGCGCGTGCCCGTATGCGTCTGTGTGCGTGCGTGCATCGCCATTAGCGTGTGCCATAGCAGTCTGCTGTGTCCCTTGGTTTTTGGGACTGTGTGTGTGTGTGTGTGTGTGTGTGTGTGTGTGTGTGTGTGTGTGTGTGTGTGTGTGTGTGTGTGTGTTTGTCCCTTTGTCGCGGGTGTCATCGTGTCTCCGTGCCTGTGTCTCTGTGTGTCTGTGTATTGTTCAGCTCTCTGAGAAGCATGCAAATGGATTTGTTTTCACTAATCAGGTGTCACCTCCAGTGAGGCACAGAACTGTAATGAGGTCATTAACTGCCATCCCTGTGTGTGTGTGTGCGCGTGTGTGTGTGTGTGTGTGCGTGTGCGTGCGTGTGTCTATGTGTGTGTGTGTGTGTGTGTGTCTATGTGTGTGTGACTGTGTGCGTAAGTGTCGGTGTGTATGCGTGCGCCACGCAAGTGTCTGTGTGTGTCTGCGAGGTGTCGAGGACGAGTTTATCGAGACAGAGAAATGAAAATGAGCAAAAGCCTGACATGCTGTTCTTTCTCTGAGTCATCAACCTCCAATATATTCAGGACACCATGCACTTATGTAGGCCTGAGTCTGCTACATGGGCTTTAGTCATGCCCTACCAGCGAGGAAAAAAAAGAAAACAGGCTTGTGGCAGCCTCGGAATTGAAGGATGCCTCTCTGTACGTGTGTAGATGGTGGCGAAGAGTAAAACTCAAATGAAAAATTGGCATTTTGGCAGTGAGAAATTCATAAACTACATACAAGATACAAGCCAGTGAGGTACAAAAAGCGGGCTTAACTGTGATAAAGCTATAGAGGGTGAATGGTGAACTGAATTAGCTGAGGCGGTCTGCCATCCCATCAACTAAAGTCCAGGATAAAACGTCGAATGTACAAGTATAGACAATACAAGACAAGAAAATAAGGCAGTATTGAGGATTACTTTGATGATCAGTATGATAAAGTCTTTGTAGTGTTTTGTGATGAAAGACCAAGGACGTTTAGTGTTGAAGGACATATGATTATTACCCTTGCGCCTGCCTAACCTGGTATAATAGCGAACGAGATGATTTATTGACTGCTCATCGAGTATTTCTATTTTTGTTGGGTGGTCTCAAATGGGCTGTGTATACCTGAAGTAACCCCCCCAAGTGTAAAATGTGAAAATATTAACATAAATAATAGAACACTGGGCGGTTGTGTTCTTGCCTTTTAAAAAGAAAAGGAAGCCGTCCCGGGGGGGTGTGTGGTTGTGATAGGTGTGGTTCTGGTGGGTCTTGTTTTGCCAGTCCATTAAGCAAGATAAATTAGGAAAAAGCATAAGAATGCAAGCACATGCACGCACTCGCGCGCGCGCGCGCGCGCACACACACACACACACACACACACACACACACACACACACACACACACACACACACACACACACACACACACACACACACACACACACACACACAGACACACACACACACACACACACACACACAGACACACACACACAGACACACACACACACACACACACACACTGTATAACTACAACAGGCTCCACCAGGCCTTGGTAGACGGAGAGGGGAAAAGAAAGGATGGGAGTGCAGGGGGAGTTGGAGAGAGAAGACTGTTTCAATCAGTTCCACGACACTGGTGGTGCTGTGTAGTAGTGTGTATGTGTGTATGTTTGTGTTTGTGGGTTTATTAATAGCTGTGGATGTTGCTAGGATGAATCATTGAAGAGCTATGAGCGTTGCGGCAAAAATAAGTTACGTGGTAACAGTGCGTGTGTCTGTGTTTGCTTGTTTGCTTGTGTAGTGGTCGCGGTTGTCGTTGTCTTTAAGATGAATCATTGAAGAGCTACCAGTGTTGCAAAAATGGAAAGGGAATGGAAATGTACTGTGTGTGTGTGTGTGTACTCTGTGTGTGCGTGTGTGTGTGTGTACTCTGTGTGTGCGTGTGTGTGTGTGTGTACTCTGTGTGTGCGTGTGTACTCTGTGTGTGCGTGTGTGTGTGTTTGGAATATTTCCTCCGAGTCTGATGATCTCCACTCTTCGTCTTGTCTTGTCTGTGTGTCGCTGTGTGCTGTCTGTCTCCCCCGAACGTCAATTATTAATCCGCCATTTGTCTACCTGTCACAACCTGATGCCACTAGAGGCCACCCCATGCACGTGTACATGTACAAACACTCCTCTCTCTCTCTCTCTCTCTCTCTCTCTCTCTCTCTGTCTCTCTCTCTGTCTCTCTCTGTCTCTCTCTCTGTCTCTCTCTCTGTCTCTCTCTCTCTCTCTCTCTCTCTCTCTCTCTCTCTCTCTCTCTCTCTCTCATTCTCAAGTGCCTCGCATGTGTTTTCTCTCATGCTCTCTCTCTTTCTCTCTCACTCCTTCTCTCTCTCTCTCTCTCTCTCTCTCTCTCTCTCTCTCTCTCTCTCTCTCTCTCTCTCTCTCTGTCATTCTCAAGTGCCTTGCATGTGTTTTCTCTCATGCTCTCTCTCTTTCTCTCTCACTCCTTCTCTCTCTCTCTCATGCTCTCTCTCTCTCTCTCTCTCTCTCTCTCTCTCTCTCTCTCTCTCTCTCTCTCTCTCTCTCACTCCTCCTCTGTCTCTCTCTCTCTCTCTCTCTCTCTCTCTCTCTCTCTCTCTCTCATGTTCTCTCGCGATCCATCTGCATCTCGCTCTTGCTCTCGCTCACACTCCCATACATATTCACATGCATGATTAGCAACAGTGTAGACACACAGGGACATGGAGAAGTACATGGCGTTACACATGTCCCACTTATTATGTTGTAAAGAAGCAAGGCACGTGGCTCACTTACTCACTCGCTCATTCGCGAATTCCCACTCCGTCTTTTCAGAGAGTGAGCTTGTAGTTACAGCACGGCACTACAGTTCCTCAATAATAATGAACACGCTTTAATGCTCAACAGTGAGGGAGACTTAACTATGACTTGACTTCTTTGTCTCCCCTTTTTCTCCTCCTTCATCCTACTCCCTCTCCTCTTCCTCCTCCTCCTCATCCTCCTCCTCTTTCTCTTTTTACTACTCCTCCTCCTTCTCTTTCTTCACCACCTTCTCCTTCTCTTTCTCCACCACCTCCTCTTCCTCCCTTCCTTGTCCTCTTCCTCTTCCTTTCTCTTCTTTTCTCTCCTCCTCCTTCTCCTCCCCTCTCTTCCCTCTCCATCCTCGCCCCATTTAATTACTGTGTTTTTCATCCTGCTCTATGAGCCTGTTGCTGCCTCCGAACAGAGTAAGGACGTGCTTTTCTTCTACTCTTCTACTCGTCCTTCTTCGTCCCTTTTCCCTCCTCCTCCTCCTCCTCCTCCTCCTCCTCCTCTTCCTTTCTTTGCTCTTTACCCGCCCCGTTTTGCTCTTTGTCCTCTCCCTCTGTCTCCTCCTCCTTCTATTCCACCTCCTCATTTTCCTCTTTCTTCTCCTCCCTGGTTAATTACTGTGTGTTTAATCCTGCTCCGTACTACCTGATGCCTCTTACCAGTGCCATTATCATCATCCATCTTTAATGCACATAGTCAGCCAGCCACACAGACTCATGACTCATCAGCAGCACTGGTCCATAATTAAGAACCCAATCCTTGCATACAGAATCGCCAATTTTTATGTTAGGCCTAATGCTTTGCCACCCAATGGTGTTTTGTCACATTGTGTTGGCACATCTCTCTCTTTTTGGGCTGTCGTTTTGTTTTGATTGTAATTTTGTTGTGTGTGTGTCTATCTGTTTTTCCAGTATGTGTGTGGGTTGATCCGTGGTAATGTGTTATTCATTAATATGCATGGATTTTCATTGCTTTATATACTATGCTTTTGGGTAAGTGGGAGAATGAATTAGAGGGAAAAAAGAAAAAGAGACGTTGGAGAAAGAAATGTGAAAACAAAGTGAAGGGAAGGAAAAGTGGCAATGGTGCTACTGGCTTTCCCTGGTCCTAATAAATTCTTCACACAGAAACGTTCCGATAAAACGTTCAAGGAGAGGGTAGAACTAGATCTAGAAAAATATATCTTGCTGTACTTGTCATTCTCTCACAGTTTATTCTGTTTCTATTCGTAATTCAAGACACCCGCCTGTTGCTTCCTTCAACTTCCGTTTGAAAACAGATAGTTTTTGCTGCAGGAAAGTTATGCTAGCATATATACTTCCACAGTGCTCTTGAACGGCAGATGCTTTTTTCCTCACCAGGGCTACATAATGTATGCCGTTCTCTGCTACCTATGCATGCGGAATACATCAGAGGCCAGGTAAAGCATTAAGCTATAACAAGCCCAGCTCGGGTTGAACTCGGCGGGTCCCTCGACAAATTACAGACATGAGAAGCAGACTTGTCTCATGATACACGGAACGAAGAGGAACATGTGAGCATGCACGCATGTGTGCGTGTCTGAATGAAGCCTATATCCTTCACCTCAGTAGAAGTGCTATTGCAGTATTACAGACATGTGGTGGTTCTTGAACAGGGAGCTTTTTCTGTGTGAAATAGCATTTGTTGTATGCCTTACACCAGTGATTTTCAACCTATGGGCCGGGGCCCACTGGTGGGCTCTGAAGGTATTCCAAGTGGGCCTTGAAATCATTTTCTACAAATTATAATCATTTTTTTGGTGTGTGTTGCTGTTGATTTATTTGAGTTTTATTCTTTATTGGGTCAGAAGTGGGCCCTGAACATTTGTGACAATATCGAGTGGACCCCACGTTGGAAAAGGTCGGGAACCCCTGCCTTACACAGATGTGAAATTGCCTGGAGGCTGCAAGTGTAAATGTGTGAGCAACATAGATCAGCCTAAGGCTTTCAAAACTACACCTTAATTGCCCATGTTCAGCTTACCTGTGCTCTCTTGTAGGGCCAACATGTGTTTTTTGGGCTGTAATCGTTTGTGTTTTTTTGTTTGTGCCTATGCTTAAGTGAGTAAACTAGTCTTTGGTATGTGTTCTGACCACGCTTTCAAATGAACCAACTCCAAAAGGAAGTACTCCTTTTGTGTGTGCGTTTCTTGTGGCCACGAGACATGAGCAATGAGGCGGCTTTGGCCGTAGGGATTTGGGATCTGTGTGCCGTTCTGGGCCCTTGTAGAGCGAGAGACACACGCAGCTGTTGTAGCCTGCAGGTGTACTGGTGTGCCTGTGACGCAGGTGTGTTGGCCTATGGGGGATAACAACATCTGCAGAAGCCAAGCTCTTCTCTCTCTCTCTCTCTCTCTCTCTCTCTCTCTCTCTCTCTCTCTCTCTCTCTCTCTCTCTCTCTCTCTCTCTCTCTCTCTCCCCCCCTCTCCCTCTCCTTGCTCTCCCTCTCCTCCCTCTCCCCAGATGCCAAAGCACTAGGACATTGGGGACACACCATGGGGGATTGTGTGTGTGTGTGTGTGTACGCGTGTGCATGCATGCCCACATGTACTCTGTGTGTGTGTGTATGTGCTCAAACTAGTTTGTTGTATGTTTGTCATGGAGTTGGTGAAGATGGTCCACTTTAAAGTTTCTTCATCAATTTGTCATCTCTCAACCAATCCACTGATCCGCACGTACAGCCTCTCAATTTCACTCTGTCTAGCAGACACACAAACGCACATGCACACGCACACGCACATGCACACACACACACATACACACACACACACCTACCACACACACACATACAAACACATACACCGCATAGACACATAAGCACACAGCACATACTGAATAAATCAAAATGTTTACCTGTCATACAGGATGACATGTCAGCAATCATGTCAAGGAGCTGGAGGACCTGCACTGAGGGTGATTGGATTCTTAAATAAGTAAACAGTGACACTCCACACCAACTCTGCAAACCAACTTTCAGTTTGAAAGGAGAAGGCGTGTGCGTGTGCGTGTGCGTGTGCGCGTGTGCGTGTGCACGTGCGCGTGTGCGTGCGTGCGTGCTTGCGTGCGTGCGTGAGCATGTCTGCACGTAGTATAGAAAGAAAGATAGAGAGAGAGACAGAGAGAGAGTGAGAGTGAGAGAGAGGAAGAGATGGAGAGCGAAAAAGCATGGCTGTGAGTTGTTTACAAGAATGTGAAGGTGTTGATGAGGTGACATGTAACTGACAGATTCCCTGTCTTGTTACTTCTTCCAAGTGAGTGAGGCGAGGTTCTCTGTCATGTCTGTACACATGCTCACAAAATAGACACACAAACACCAAGCCGCACCTATGTGCGCACGCACCTATTTCGGAGTTGATATGGTAACGTTAGACTCATAACATGGGCAGTATCTGTGAGCATTTTAGTGGAGTTCATGCAAACTATTACTTCATGTCAAAGTTATAGACCTGTACAGAAAAGGTTTTAACATAGAAGCACAGGCAAACACATAAACAACGCAGACACTCTTCTTAGTCATCTAGCAATGTGTGTTGCAGTGTGTAGGTTTCTCCATATCTCTCTTTTCCGCTTCTATCGTGTGTTTGTGTGTGTGTGTGTGTGTGTGTGTGTGTGTGTGTGTGTGTGTGTGTGTCTGTGTGTGTCTGTGTGTGTCTGTGTGTGTGTGTGTGTGTGTGTGTGTGTGTGTGTGTGTGTGTGTGTGTGTGTGTGTGTGTGTGTTTGCGCGTGTGTGTACGTGCGTGCTTGCGAGTGCATGCGCGTATGCGAGTGTGTGCGCGCGCGCGTGTGTGTGCACAGAAAATTGCCCAAGAAGAACTCTCCTCTCCTCTCCTCTCCTTTACTTATTAATCCTCTCCTGCTTCTTTTTCCTCCATCTATCAATCCATCTTGCTGGCCAGGCTCTTTCTCCCTCTCCATTCTCCCTGGCCCTCTCTGCTCTCACATTTAATTGTCTTCCTGTCTCTACCCCTCCTGTCAAGTCGATGCGTCGCTGTTGACTGCTACCGAAAAAAAGAAGAAGAAAAAAGTGCGCGCGTGCGTGTCAGCCTGAATGTTGAGGTTACCCTCAAAATGTCAAAGTCCAAAATCCAAAACAACTTTTGCACTCAAAAGTAATTTTTTTCAATCCACAATCTACAAATCTACTATTTTGATTTGTGTGTGCATTCATTATACCTGTAGCTCATCACTCAAACAGACTTCAACTTCTAGCATTTCAAAAGCATTTCGGTAGTGACGATATGTGTACCTCCACCACTTTGCACTTTAGGGGTGTGTGTGTGTTGGTGTGTGTGAGTGTGTGTGTGTGTGTGTGTGTGTGTGTGTGTGTGTGTGTGTGTGTGTGTGTGTGTGTGATAAGAAAATAGGCATTAGTATTTTGTGTGTCTGTGTGTGTGTGTGTGTGGTGCTGGGGGGGGACGGACTACCAGTGTGTCCTCTGCCAGCTCCATATTCGTGGTTGCTGGGTCACCTTGCCTTCATGGATGAAAGGATCCACAGTCTAAGGAGACCTAGTTATGGACACACACACACACACACACACACACACACACACACACACACACACACACACACACACACACACACACACACACACACAGTGTACCAAATGCGCTTGAGGAAATGCAAGATGAGGCCATGTAATGCAGTGTGCACTCCATAAGGACAGACGAGGACACACACACGCGCACACGCACACACACACGCAGTTGTGAAGCTGCACAGCATGCGTCGCCTCAGCGCTACAGAGGTGACAGTCATATCGCTAATAAATGTGTCAGAGACCAAGGAGCGTGTCACAGCATCACACTCTCCTCACAGCTGCACAGCCACTGGCGCCGCTACGCCGCTAAATGTCAATGGCTAACCTTTGCTGTCCCCAGCACGGCTCGGACTCCATTTACATGTCAGTCGGAACCAACACTTTGCATATGATTTTAGTCACTAATGTCACATGTGTTTGCTACTCAGGGAGGTCCATATGTCACAGAGGCTTTCACACATACACATACACATACTCCACATGCAGTGAGCTTTCTTTTTCATGCTTCTCTCTCTCTCTCTCTCTCTCTCTCTCTCTCTCTCTCTCTCTCTTTCTCTCTCTCTCTCTCTCACTCTCTCTCTCTCTCTCGCGCGTGCGCGCGCGCACGCTCTCTCTCGCGCTCTCTCTCTCTCTCGCGCGCGAGCTCACGCTCTTTAATAAAGCCAAGTGATATCAGCACAAACACCAAGTACATGTCTTAATCTCCGTACATAAAGTCAGTGGGATGTCAATGTTAAAACAAACAAACAAATCAAATCAACGAAACAAATGTTTAATGAAATACAATGTTTCACTGGCGAAATATTTCAAAGTTTTTTCAAAGCCACAGTTGTGGCTAATAGAATGTGCCAGGTTTCTGTTAGTTTTGGGTGGTTTATGAAGACTAAAGGGGTCCAAAGAAACAAGTTGATTCATATAAAGAAATTATAGATCATGTCTCATGGATGATCATGCATGAAAGGGTCTCTTTCTCTCTCTCTCTCTCTCTCTCTCTCTCTCTCTCTCTCTCTCTCTCTCTCTCTCTCTCTCTCTCTCTCTCACACTCTGGCACACAAACACACTCTCACACTCTCCTTCTCACCCACACGTGCACACAAACTACATGCACGCACGCACACGCACACACAAACAAACACATAAACACACACACACATAAACACACAAACACACACTTTCCCTCTGTCTCTTTTTCCCTCTTTCCATTTCCATTTCTATCTCTCCATACCTCTCTCACATTTTCTTGGTGCGATGTTTTGCACAGCAGTGTGAAATCTCTCTCCCCTGCCTATTTCCGTAGTCTGACTGGGTACGTGCTGCTCTAACCGCGTGAAGGGTGTCGATCGCCCACCCCGGATCATCGTGAACCTAGCTCCCCTCTCCACAGGTGCTCACTCACTGGCTGTAGTGTACTGTATAGTATGTGTCAAAGCAGAGAAACGAGAAGTGAGATAGAGTGTAATGGGCATATTACGTGGCAAAGTTAGCCTGTTATATCAACCAGAACCACTAGAATACTGTTATTATAGTCCTATCATTCCTGGCTGTGTCATTATTGCTCTATTAGACTAAGGACTGCTGCTGTAAAGTATGTGACAATGAAGGCAGAGGTATATATCCTGAAAATAAGTGGCACAGTTGGCTTGCTTTCACTCAGAACAGCTAGCTAGATTGCAGTTACAATCCCTCTATTTGTTGGATGTTTCATTATTGGTCATTATCATACTTGCAAACTTTGCTGTTTTGATCCAAAATAGGTCACTTACGTGAATCGTGTAGATCCGAAGAGTTGGATGGATATAATACTCCTAGAATCTCTACACTGTCAATGGACAATTTTTCGACCCTCCTCAGTTATGCATTATAATTGCTCGGAACAGCTAGAATACAGCTACTGGAACAGTCCTCTAATTATTTGTTATAGAAATGTGTCATTATTTTAAGTTTTAGATTTTGGATTGCTGTACAGTAAACTGACTTTTGAGATGGATCTTTAGGTGTGTAAGTGCAGAAATCAAAGCATGTTGAAGTGGCCTAAGTGGCCCGTGCGCATTTGTGTGTGTGTGTGTGAGAGAGAGAGAGAGAGAGAGAGAGAGAGAGAGAGAGAAAGAGAGAGAGAGAGAGAGAGAGCAGGTAGCAGGTAGCAGTCAAAGTTAGTCTACTCTAGTCCATCAGAGAACTATGCTATGCTGCTCTCTGCGGAGCTGCTTTGGCCATACGTCAAGTCTGGTGAAAATTACATGGATTTCCAGGGGCCCGTGATGGAAAGCGTTTTTTTGTTTTTTTTCACTGCCCGCTTTCTAAGGACAATCCTAGCGACTAATGCATAATCCAAAAGACTTCTGTCTTGCACATGCAGTCATGCCAGGAGGGTGAAAAAAAACTATTTGACTTCTAGACAGGTCCTCTTGAAGGTGTGTCTGTGTGTCTGCGTGTGTGTCTGCGTTGGGTCTCTCCCACTGCACGAAGCCACAGAGGTTTTTGCCTTCTGAAGTTCATTAAATATTGGTTATATACAAACATACATTACAATCCCAGTCTGGATTTAGTTTTTAAGCTGCAAAAATATGCCCTCATGGATGAATTTATTTAGTAAGATGTTTTCTTGCAAGTCTGGCAATTAAGAGAAGAGCTGTAGCAAGAGCAAGTGCCACGACATGGATGATACGCTCATATAAACAAGAGTGTGTTTGAGTGTGTTTACTTGTGTGTATGTGTGTGCATGCTTTGTCCGTGTGTGAGAGTGTATACGTACATTCGCCATTCCGAGTACATATATGTGTGTTTGTGCGTGAGTCCAAGCGCGTGTGTTCTTTGCATGTGCACGTGTGCTGTGCGCGTGCGCATGTGTGCTGTGCGCATGTGTGTTGTGCATGTGCGCACGTGTGCCGTGCGCGCACGTCTGCCGTGCACGCGTGCTTGTGTGCCATGCGTGCGCGCTTGTGTGCCATGCGTGCGCGCTTGTGTGCCATGCGTGCGCACTTGTGTGCCATGCGTGCGCACTTGTGTGTGTCTGTTTGTGAGTGCATGTGTCCGTGTGTGAAAGTGTATACATACGCCATTCTGTGTACGTATATGCGTGTTTGTGTGTACGTCCAAGTGCGTGTGTTCTATGCGTGTGCACATGTGTGCCATGCGTGTACGCTTTTGTGCCGTGCGTGCACGCTTTTGTGCTGTGCGTGCGCGCTTGTGTGTGTATGTGTGTGTCTGAGTGAGTCTGCTCGTTTGCTTGTTTTAGACTTTCCGTGCACGCTTTTCCATTTGCTGCTGGCTGGACTCCAGTGATGCTATCTGAGCGTGTTGCGTACACACCGCCCCAAAAGGTTACACCAGTTCATTTCTCCCCAGATTGCATCTCATATCTCCCATGAAGCAATTTTCCCATAAAACACCAGATAATACAAACCTGCTCCTCACAAAAAGCCCCCGTCCAGCGGGCCCAGGATAATGAATGATGCCGCAAAGACCGGGAATATTCCTGTGTCTGCCGAGAGACCTCACTGTGCCCACGAGTCCTCCAGACTTGCAGTTGTGTGTGTGTGTGTGTGTGTGTGTGTGTGTGTGTGTGTGTGTGTGTGTGTGTGTGTGTGTGTGTGTGTGTGTGTGTGTGTGTGTGTGTGTGTGTGTGTGTGTGTGTGTGTGCGTGCGTGCGTGCGTGCGTGCGTGCGTGCGTGCGTGCGTGCGTGCGTGCGTGCGTGCGTGTGTGTGCGCATGTGTATGTGTATGTGCATGTGCATGTGCATGTTCATGCGTGCTTGTGGGTGTGTGTGTGAGTGTGTTTGTGGGTCTGTGTGCGTGTGCGTGCGTGTACGTGCGCGTGTGTGTGTGCGTGTGCGTGCGTGCGTGTACGCACGTGTGTGTGTGTGTGGGTCTGTGGGTCTGTGTGCCTGTGTGCCTGTGTGCGTGTGCACATGTGCAAGGCCGTGGAGAGCTTTCGCTGTGTCCAGGACAAAGTCATCTGAAAGGGCCCCCTACCCAATAGATACAATGTAATATGGACCCAATTCTGCCCCCTTGCCCCCCTGGGTCCAAGACAAACTACCCCTTTGTCCCCCCCTGTCGGCTGGCCTGTGTGTGTCTGTCTGTGTGTGTGTGCGTGCGTGCGCGTGTGCGCGTGCACGTGTATTAACGTGTCCAGATTGTTGAGTGAATAAGCGAGTGTGATCACATCTGAGCAGTCCATCTCTCTGACAGCTCAGGGAACAAACTCGCACTTTGGGCACACACACACACACACACACACACACACACACACACACACACACACACACACACACACACACACACACACACACACACACACACACACACACACACACACACACACACACACACATTATCTGTCTCTCTCTCCCTCTCTCACATACACATTATCTGTCTCTCTCTCCCTTTCTCTCTCTTTCTTGCTCTCTCTCTCTCTCTCTCTCTCTCTCTCTCTCTCTCTCTCTCTCTCTCTCTCTCTCTCTCTCCCTTTCTCTCCCTTTCTCTCTCTCTCTGTTTGTAAGATGACGCACAGATGGTTAAATAAACGAGTCTTGAATCTCTCTCGCTCTCTCTCTCTCGCTCTCTCTCTCTCGCTCTCTCTCTCTCTCTCTCTCTCTCTCTCTCTCACACTCACGCACACGCACACACACGAACCTCAACCACTCCGTGCTCGGAAGAGTGTCCTGTGTGATGGCATTGCCTGCTGTTTTTGTCTCTGAGGTTTTCCTGTGTTTTTATATCTTTCTGTCTTTCTGTCTGCCTCTTTTCATATTTCTCCATCTGCAATGCTCCCTCTTCTTCCCCAAGCATGAAAGTATGCATTTGGGTGCAGCATATGTGTTTGTGTGTTTGTATGTGCACTGTACACACTCAAAAAACAACAACAAGGCTCCAGAAAGCACCCACGTTTTCTAGTGAGTCTCTCAAGGACAGTTTGTACCTCCTCCTATTGTGTGTGGGCCAGGGCATATGACAAGAGTTTGGAACTCATGTATCACTCTCACAATCCCTTTGTGCCGGTCTTGTGTTCTCAACCACACACACACACACACACACACACACACACACACACACACACACACACACACACACACACACACACACACACACACACACACACACACACACACACACACACACACACACACCTGTGAGGCCACTCTACTCCCAATTGTCTCCGTCTGACCTGACCAGACTGTTGCCTCCCACCCTCTTTTATTTTGGTCCTAGTAGCCCTGGGAGAGTGTGTAAAGGAAGGCCAGTGTGTGTTATTAAAATTGCATTTTTACATCCCTCCTTGTTGTTATTGTGTTATGGCCCAAATGAGACGACAGGGGACTGTGTGTGTGTGAGAGAGAGGGAGAGAGAGAGAGAGAGAGAGAGAGAGAGACCCCAAACGTATTGAGTAATTGCCAGGGTATTGTCAGGAGGGTGGACAGATGAGAGAGGCTGTTGTGAGGAGAGGGGAGGGCGGGGGAGGAGAGGGGAGGGGATGAGAAGGAGGCGTGAGACTGGAGGTGTTGTGTGGGCCTCCGTGAAGAGGACCTTTTAAACTCTCCACTGCCGACCAAAAGACACCCCAGAGAGCCCCCAAAACCTCTCTACCGAGTGAGTGGCGCTGAGGGGAGTGGAAGAGATGAGATAGAGGAAGAACGGGTTGAAACGACAGATCAGGCCAGCAGATGAGAAGGGCAGGTGGAGAAAAGGCATCGCTCAGCCTGTGTGTGTGTGTGTGTGTGTGTGTGTGTGTGTGCACGTGTGCACGTGTGTGTGCGCATTCTTGCATGCCTGTGTGTGGATTCTTTGAATAGATATTTACGGTATGCTGCAATGCGAGATTATTTTCTACTAATAACAAGCGCTGGGGAAACGACACCAAGAGCACTGTTAAAGAGCATGTTTCATAACTGTTAACATTTTGAATGCATATTTCTTACCCTACTTTACGGTTAAGTCCAAGTCAGTCTGGTGAAGCCCTTAGGCTTGATGGGAGATGAAAGCCCAGAGAGGTTGTCCTTGACCACGCTGAGAAGTGTGCTGTGCAGACTTACTAAAGGCCTGTAAGATCAAAGGATATCCCATGTGGGAGAGAGAAAGTGGAGACCTGGAATGCTCTCTACACAGTTCTTTTGTACCACACAGTTGTTTCTGTGTCTACACAGCCCTTAACTGCATTGTGGATAGACGATGGTCAGAGTGACCGAGCTTGGGGATCACCATGCATGTGAAACACTACATTTGTGCAATGAAGCCTATAGTACATGCGTTCTCTTTGCTAGTGGATGTTGCTGCTTGCAGAACGCTAACTTGCCTTGCTAATGCACTAACCAATGCATGTTTTATCTCTGTCTCTTTTTCCTTTTTGTCTTTCTATCTATCTCTCTCTCGCTGCGCTGCTTGAATGCCTGCTTACAGGAGCAGAACCAAAAGGTCAGTGTCTTTATTATTATCATGTGACTGGTTGTGTGTCTCCGTGTGTGTTTGTCAATGTGTGTCCATAATAATTAAGTTAAGGAGTGTGACAAAAGTGGTGTGTGTGTGTGTGTGTGTGTGTGTGTGTGTGTGCGAGAGCGAGAGCGAGAGAGTGAGTGAGTGAGTGAGTGAGTGAGTGAGTGATATTTGTTCTGCTTTGTTATATCTTTGCTACAGCATCCACTATAGGAGCCTCACTCATAACTAAGCCTAGGATCTAGTGGGGTAGCCAGATTTTTTTTCTGTTCCCCTCACCAAAGATTGTGTGTAAGGCTTCGTAAGGCACAGACACTATACTACACACTACGCACATAGCAGCACCTGTGACTTTGAAATGTCACGAGGCCTTCAGTGAACAAGGAACGCGCAATTCTGTTGCTCTTGTTCCAGATGCCAAATAAAAAGACATTCCAGATATTCTAGACTGTAGGTGACTATACATGCCCAGAAGCATGTATAGTACAGGGTGGCCGCGGGTCCTTAAAGAGTCTTAAAAAGTCTTAAATGTCATTTGCCAAGTCTTAAATTTTCAACCCAACTGTCTTAAATTTGTGGAGCTTAATTTAGGGAGGAATAATTATGTCAGCCATGTTTTTGCGACGGAAATCGGGAAATCGGGAGATGTAGTGTAATTTAGAACGCATTATTGAATTTTATTTAGTGTAAAGTTTCATTGTGTATAGTTTTGTGTTTTCAAACGGCTACATTAATGTAAATAACCAATTGGTTTTTGTGCTTCATTTGAACCTGTGTATGATCTTGTGAGTTGGTCCTAATTTCATTTGGGAAATGGTATTGAAAAGTCTTAAAATGTCTTAATTTTGACTTGCTAAAACCTGTAAACGCCGCGAGTTGGTCTTAATTTTATTTGGAAAATGGTATTGAAAAGTCTTAAAATGTCTTAATTTTGACTTGGTCAAACCTGTAGACACCCTGATAGCAGCAAAAGTAGATGTTGCAAGAAAAACATCTGGGTTATGTATATAACCATAGTTCCCTGAGTAGGGACCAGACCTATTACTCATGGGACATGATCGACTGGGGTCGATCCACAAAGCATTTTTTAATCTTTAATCAAGCCGAATGGCAGACAGCTATGGCAGGCAGGTAAGGGCCCGCCCCAGGGCGAGGGCTTTAGTTACCCTGACACAGCCGTCTTCCACCTCTTTCATTGCTGAGTACCTCAGCAGAGACACTGTGTGCCCACCTTAGTAATAGGTCTGGTCCCTTCTCAGGGAACTATGGTTATATACATAACCCAGATGTTCCCTATCGCAGGAACTGCGACCTATTACTCATGGGACCGCCTCCAATCACGCACACAAGTGTCGATGCAGAGGGCACCATTCGGAAGGCATGGCAGGAAGGGCCCCGCAGCCCCACGGGGCAGGGTCCCCACACACCAAGCACCACACCTGCACAGTATACAGACGCTCAGCTATACACAGGGGAGCGGCAAAACAGGCAGATTCAGAAAAGTCAGGCCACCTCACTGCCCGCGCCCAACACAGCTTGTGGGACAGAGGGCTCAGTGACATCCAACATGTAGAAACGAACAAAGGTGTGAACGGAGGACCACCCTGCCGCTCTACAAATCTCACCCACAGACACTCCTCTGTGGAGGGCCCAAGACGACGCCATCCCCCTCGTAGAATGCGCGCGCAGACCCACAGGGGGCTCCAAGCGCAGACTGTCGTAGGCCAACTCAATGGCCTCCACAATCCAATGGGCCAACCTACCCTTGGAAAGGGCTTTGCCCCTCGTGGCAGCCCCATGGCACACAAAGAGCTGATCACAGCGTCTAAACTCCTTTGTACCGTCCAAATAATGTCGGAGGGCACGCACAGGACAAAGAGTATGGAGGGACTCTTCTTCCTCCGAGGCAAAAGGCGGCGGAGAGAAGCTAGATAATTCAATCAGCTGATTTTGAAAAGGGGCTGTGACTACCTTAGGCGTGAATGCCGCATTCGGGCGGAGCACCACCCTGTTGCCCCCAGCAGAAAAGCGCAGACAAGTTGGGTGTACTGACAGCGCATGTATTTCGCTGACACGCTTTGCCGAAGCCAAAGCCAGCAATAATGCAGTTTTTAGGGAAAGCAGCTTAATGCTCACCGATGACAGTGGCTCAAAAGGAGGCCCCGAAAGTGCTCGCAGCACCGTCGGCAGGTCCCAAGCTGGAAAAAGAACAGGACGGGACACCCTCAGGCGCCGAACGCCCGCCATGAACCGAGACACCAGGGGATGGGAGCCTGGGCTGGCATCCCCCAGGCCATAGTGACAGGCCGATATGGCCGCCACATACACTTTAATTGTGGAGGCCGCCTTCCCTTCCTCTAACAGATGCTGTAGGAAATCCAAAATGATAGACACCGAACACTGGAAAGGGTCATGACCCTTGGCAGAGCACCACGTCGCAAAAACACGCCACTTTAGTGCATAAAGCGTGCGGGTAGACAAGGCCCGGGAGCTTTGGATAGTAGCCACCACCGCAGTAGACAGGCCTGCCTCAGACAATCTCAACCTTTCAGCTGCCAGGCCGCCAGTTTCCACAGTGCAGGCTGAGGCTGCATGATTGCTCCCCGGCCCTGCGTTAACATGTCCCAGCGCGTCGGGATCACCCACGGTGCGCCCACCGCCAGGCTGCAGAGATCTGGGAACCATGACTGGTTGGACCACAGCGGCGCCACCAGAATGAGGGCCGCATGATCTTCCCTCACCCGGGCCAGGACTTGGGGAAGAAGTGCGATCGGGGGAAAGGCATACAGCTGACCCGTGGGCCAGGGGTGTGCCAACGCATCCACCCCCAGGGGGGGGCTGTCCCCTCCCAGGGAAAACCACAGAGGGCAATGCGCATTCAGACGCGTTGCAAAGAGGTCGACTTTGGCCCTGCCGAACAGAGCCCATATTTTCTCCACCACCTGAGGGTGGAGACGCCAATCTGCTGCCCGCGGGTTGCCCCGTGAAAGCAAATCTGCACCCACATTGGCATGACCGGGGACATGAACAGCCCTGAGCGAGAGCAGGTTGTTCTTCTCTGCCCAAGACAGAAGGCGGTTCGCTATATAGCACAGAGGCCGCGACCGCACTCCCCCCTGTCTGTTGATGTATGCAATAGCAGAAGTGTTGTCTGATCTGACTAGGACATGCTGGTCCCTCAGCAGGACGAGGAAGTGACGGAGGGCCAACAGTACTGTGAGGAGCTCCAACACATTGATGTGCAGCTTGGCCTGGCTGGCAGACCACCGGCCATTGACCGCCCAGCCCTGACACAGCGCGCCCCATCCCGTGGAGGAGGCGTCTGTTGTCACTGTTATCCGGCGCGTAACACTGCCCAGAGGAGCACCCCTGTGCAAAAACACGCCCCTCTTCCACACTGACAGGGCTCTCATGCACTCGTGTGTTACCAACACACGTCTGTATCTGTCCCGGCATGGGTGAAATTTCTGGGAGGCATACCAGAGTTGAAAATGCCTCATGCGCAATATGCCCATGGGCAAAGCCACCGCTGCCGCCGCCATCATCCCCAGTAATTTTTGGCAAAACAGAGATGTCACTCTCCTCCCCAAAACAAACTGTCTGACAGTCAACTGTAATTTTTTCATGCGCTCCGAGGACAGGCGGACGCGCATGTCCCTGGAATTTAATTCCATACCTAGGAACAGAACCGACTGAGCCGGTGTGAGGACACACTCTTTTTCACGTTCACTATAAAGCCCAAGTGTTTTAGATGCGTCAAAACCAGCTCCAAGTGTTGGAGCAAAGTTTCCTCTGACTGGGAGCAAATGAGCCCGTCGTCCAAATACTGGTAAATTCGCACCCCCTGGTGGCGCAATGGCGCCAGGGCAGCCTCCAGACACTTTGTGAAAACAAGCGGGGACAGAGCGAGGCCAAAGGGCAGAACTTTGAATTCGTACGCTTTGCCTCTGAAGGCGAAGCGCAGATATTTCCTGTGCTTCACGTGGATTGGAATGTGGAAATATGCTGACTTCAAGTCTATTTTCACAAACCAGTCGTTTGGTTGTATGCATGCAACGAGACGGCGTGGCGTGAGCATACGAAATTTCCTTTTCAGTAAATATGTGTTCAGGACGCGGAGATCTAGGATTGGGCGCCAACTGTGATCTTTTTTGGGAACTAGGAAGTACCGGCTGTAAAAGCCTCGTTCCCTGTCGTGCAGTGGAACAAGTTGAGTAGCACCGTTGACCAACAGGGAATCTACTTCCTCTTGTAAAATGTGCGCACGCGCCTCCAGGACGTGTGACTGAACCACGCCCGTGAAACGCGGTGGGGGACGCACGAAATTCAGTATGTACCCTTTCACCACTGTTCGCAGCACCCACGGGCTCACTGCGCATGCGCGCCATGCCGCCTCGTGTTTGGCCAACGTTGGGAAAGAGTGACAACTGTCGACTCCCTTTATCGCCACATGAGGGAGGTCGAGTAATTTGGGATTTCGCCCAGCACCCATAGGGGGTAGGGGGCGTAAAAAATCTGCATTTATTCCTAAGGGGCCCGACGCCACCTCGGGGTGACACGTTGTGGCTAACTGAGTGCGGAAGGGAAACTGACATGTGTAAAACTGAGGGAGACAACCCCTGGGGCTTATGTTTGGGCACTGTGGAGGGCAAACATTGTCTGATAGAACTACACGATGTATGTTTGGGCAAGGGCAAACATTGCGTGCTTGTGTACACATGGGGTGGTGAATGCTTGAGCACATTGGTGGGCAAGTAAACATTTTTATTGTGTGTGTGTGAGTTCCACCGGGTATGACACGGGGAGGGAAACACATTTTTGGTGGGAGAGGACACTGGTCGACCCCCAATCCCTTCCGCTTTCTGTGCGTCCTAGGACTGCTGTTCTCGCTCGGGGCCGCCACGGCGGGGCCGAGAGTGCTGGCGGCTATGTCGCCTCGCTGGCTGCGGTGGCTGTGACGGCTGCTGCGGCTGGGTAGGCTGCGGTGGCCGGAATGGATGTCGAGTCCACCCCTTCGGCTGGGACTTGGGTGGGCGCGCCGGTGATGGAGACCCACTCGCCCTCTTGAACGGCTGTTTAGTAGCCTCGGGCCGCACAAACTGGCGAGACTGCTGTTGCCACAACGACCGAGGGATACACGCCTGTAGAGCCTCGCGGTCCTTCTTGTCAGCCTCGAACTTGGACGCCATGAGAGCGACGGTGCCACCAAAGACACCCCGTGGGCTAATGGGAGCGTCCAGCAGAGGGCCCTTCTCTGCGTCGGATAGCCGGGACAGGGAAAGCCATTGGCACCGGCTTAAGACCACCAACGCTGCCATGTTACGACCCACGGCCTGCGCAGCGCAGCGAGTGAGGCGAAGAGAGATGTCCGCAGCCTTTCGTAGCTCCGTGAGCAGGTCGGGACACAACGCGCTGCCGTCCAACTCCGCCAGTAACTGTGCCTGGTAACGCGTCAGGAGTGCCTGGGTGTTAATTGCACACGCAGCCTGACCCGCAGCGAGATAAGCCTTCTCGGCGACGGCCGCCTGCTGCTTCCCAGCACGCGTGGGTAGGGCAGGCTTCTTGCCCAATCTCAGGGTGGGGGAGGCCGGGTTCAAGTAGCCAGCAACCGCATCTTCAACGGGGGGAAAGGCCAGGTACCCCAAGTCCAGCGCCTGGTCCACCTCCATGAAAGCATCGAAGCCCCGGACAGGCGACCGAGCTGAGAACGGGCAACTCCAGAATCTCGTGAGCTCCCGGTGGACGTCTGGGAACAGGGGAATAGGCGCGGGTCCAGGCGGCGGCGGCGCAGAGAAGAACGCCCCGTCTAGCAAAGAGGCCACGGGCGCAGGGGGCACAGCCGCAGGGATGCCCAGCTTCGCAGCGGCGCGTGTAGCCAGGTCACGGAGCTCCGCAGTTAGCAGCCGGTGTCCAGCCAGTGGCTCCGCAGGCGTCGACCGGCACGAAACAGCCACACTCGCAGAGTCGTCGGGGTCCGGGAGCGACTCCAGGTCATCCGACGCGTACCCAAAGATAACGGCGTCCTCAGCCGCCTCAGGGTAACCCCTGGGGAGTCGCAGGGGTGGGGGGCTAGCAGAGCGTGGTAGCGAAGCAGGAGGGGACGGTGGAGCCGGCTGACCAGCAGGGAGCTCCAAACCATCCTCACACGCCGCCAGCGCAACATGTGGCACTGGGTCGGCGTCTGCAGGGTCCTGGGCAGTCCAGTGGCTGAGTCGCTTCCTCAGCCTGG
>NC_085868.1:30659094-30669094 GCF_034702125.1 Engraulis encrasicolus
GCACACGCAGACACACACTCCTTTGCAATTGATGGGCGAGTGGATGTTCTCGTCAGTGGTGGTCGGTGGAGCTGTAATCTCCTGGATTGATGGTAATAGGAGGGAGATGGTTCCCACGGGATCTTTTGCGGTTTGCGTGCATTTAATCTCGAGCGCGATTGTGTTTGCAACTCGGTGTGTGTGTGTTTCTGTTTGTGTTTGTGTATGTATTCCCTTGTCCCGTAGTCCAACCTGGTTGTGTTCTCATCCCATCCCCCCCCCCCCCCTTTATTTTTCCTTGGACTCCTCATCCTTTCTACCCATTCAGCCCCTTCCGCTACTTTTCTCTTTTATCCCTCCCTCCCTCTGTCCCTCCTTCTCTGCGTTTCTCATTCTCCCTCGTAGCGAAAGCGCCGCAATTTATTTACAATTTGTTCTCCTCGGCTCCTATATCAGCCCAGTAATGTGCTGGCTCGTTTAAAAGACATTTGCCACCGCGACTTTATTTTGCCAAGATGATTTTTCATCCACGCATGGGCTTTTTCTTTTCACGACGAGAAGAATTGATAATAGACATGTTTTTTCCACCCAGACAAATATCCCTTCCCCTGCTCCACTACTACACCCCCCACTCGCAAATACCCCCCGCCCCCCTATAATGACACACACACACACACACACACACACACACACACACACACACACACACACACACACACACACACACACACACACACACACACACACACACACACACACACACCTCCCCTCTTGTAATGATGGGGAGGAAAGAAGGAATAAGACCAGAAGGATGAGGAAAATGACAGGATGGGGTCTTTTATCTATTGTCGATTCTGGTGTGTGTGTCTGTCTGTCTGTCTTTGTACGTGTGTGTGTGCGTGTGTGCGTGCATGTGTGTCTTTGAGCACTAACAAAATAGACACAGATAATGGTCAAAACAGCAGCCTTGGTAATTATTTTTGCTGAGCGTGAGTACTTTTGTGATGTCCTGATTATCAAACGCTCCCGTTTCTTACAGGGGAAGTGTTGTGCTGTGACGTGACTGTAAAACTGCCTTAATGACAGAGTCTGTTTGCTTGTGTGTTCAAGGAAATGGATGTGTCATTTGAATCTGTGTGTGTGTGTGTGTGTGTGTGTGTGTGTGTGTGTGTGTGTGTGTGTGTGTGTGTGTGTGTGTGTGTGTGTGTGTGTGTGTGTGTGCGCGTGCTTGTGCGTGCGACAGAGAGACTTTCTTTTTCTATGGGCACAGACTCTTATGCCTGAGTCCAGTCTGTTACCCTGACATGTATTACTGCGGTCCTGGCACTCTGCAGTCTCTCTCTCTCTCTCTCTCTCTCTCTCTCTCTCTCTCTCTCTCTCTCTCTCTCTCTCGACACTCATGTCCACACACACACACACACACACACACACACACACACACACACACACACACACACACACACACACACACACACACACACACACACACACACACACACACACACACACACACACACACACACAGCCTTGCCAGATGCAGCATGAAATTAGCAATCATGAATTTGCTCTTTAACATCATCAAAGCAGCTGTGTGTTTGCCTCTCTGATGGGTCATTGGCTTTAGATGCAAGGATGCAAGGCAGCCACCACCAGAGTGAGGCAGAGAGGGAAAGAGAGGCAGAGAGAGGAAGGAAGGAAGGGAGGGAGGGAGAAGGGCCCTGTTGTCCTATCTGAGGTGCGAACATCATGAGTTGCATGGAGCCATTTCCGTGTTGTTGGCTGGGTTTGTCTCCGGCCCCTGTTTTTACATTCGAGAACACCGCACACCACAACAAAAGCGCAGATGAAATCATCAGGTGAACAGACAGTGGCATGCATGGCGGTGAGAAAACACCAGTGTTGTGTGTATTGCACCTTTTGAAGTCAGTTTTGTTTTTTAATATGTGAGTGTATCTGCACAGGCCTTTGGATGGTGATCATACATTTATTGAAGTGTGGATATGTCATGATAAATAAATAAAATAATAATCATAATAATCATCAATTAAAAAACAAAACTAAAAAAATCAAACAAAAAAACCAAAAGTCCAGCCTTAATTTGGAACCATCCCTTCCACCTCCCTTTATTTTTTATTTTTTTATAATCACCCTGAATCCAGAAGCCACTTAGACTCATATTGTCACTTATTAGTACATGGGTGAGCATCCAAACCCACATCCATGATCCATGTCATTTATGAAACCCCCTTCCGGGCTAAAGAGACACATCATGTCATGTAGGCAGTAGGGCTGAGAATTGCGAACAACCTCACAATACGATACACATAGTGATGCATGCGATGCAATATATCGTACACATACCTCACAATACGATACACATAGTGATGCATGCGATGCAATATATCGTACACATACCTCACAATACGATACACATAGTGATGCATGCGATGCAATATATCGTACACATACCTCACAATACGATACACATAGTGATGCATGCGATGCGATATATTATACGTGTAGGCTATCGTATCGTACGTACAGGCTATTGTATCTCCTCTCCTCAGTGATTTTTCTGGATAGCAATAGAATGGCAGAATGCAGTGCAGTTACAATGTAATGCTGCCTTTGAACTCGTTAGCGGTGTTAATTGTTTGACTGCAAATAGTTTATATCTGGTAATATGTTTCACTAATAAATGTGTGGACCTATTTCTTAAGACAAGGCTGGTTATTGACAAAAACCTGTTGCTAATACAGGGGTCACGATACGATACGTCTCTCGTAAAAGGGCACGATACGATATATCGGCATGGTTTTTTTGTACTCTGTAAGCGCGCTGATCTGAGCTCTGCTGTGCCAATCGTATTGCTCCAGGGGCCTGATTAAAAAATGGGGCTCTTAATGAAGCGGGAGTCTCCTCTCTTCTCTCTTCTCTTCTCTTCTCCTCTCCTCTCCTCTCTTCTCTTCTCTTCTCTTCTCTTCTCTTCTCTTCTCCTCTCCTCTCCTCTCTTCTCTTCTCTTCTCTTCTCTCCTCTCCCCCTCCTCTCCTCTCTTCTCTTCTCCTCTCTTCTCTTCTCTCCTCTCCCCCTCATCTCCTCTCCTCTCCCCTCTCTCCTCTCCTCTCTTATCCTCTCTCCTCTCTTATCCTCTCTCCTCTCCTCTCCTCTCCTCCCCACTCCTATGCTCTCTTCCTCTCCTCCCCTCCTCTCCTCTCCTCTCCTCTCTTCACTCTTCCCCTCCTCTCCTCTCCTCTCTTCTCCTCTCCTCTCCTCTCCCCTCCCCCACTCTCCTCTCCTCTTCTCTCCCCTCCTCTCCTCTACTCTCCTCTGACCTCCTTTCCTCTCTCCTCTGTCCTCTTCCCCTTCCCTCCTCCCTTCTCCTCTCCTACCATCTCCTCTCCTCTCCTCTCCTTCCCTCTCCTTCCCTCTCCCCTCTTCCCCTCCTCTCCTATCCTAGCCCTCTCCTCTCCTCTCTCCTCGCCCCCGCCACTGCAGCACGTCTGCCTGACTGCCTACCCAGGGGACAGGGTGTGGGTGTTGCGGATGGCATAGCATGTGGTGCATCAGTCATGCTCTTTCACTCATTGTTTATTTCATCCTTCATTTCCCTTCTTCTTCTTCTTCTTCTTCTTCTTCTTCTTCTTCTTCTTCTTCTTCTTCTTCTTCTTCTTCTTCTTCTTCTTCTCATTGTTTATTTCATCCTTCATTTCCCTTCTTCTTCTTCTTCTTCTTCTTCTTCTTCTTCTTCTTCTTCTTCTTCTTCTTCTTCTTCTTCTTCTTCTTCTTCTTCTTCTTCTTCTTCTTCTTCTTCTTCTTCTCTCTCTCTCTCTCTCTCTCTCTACCTCCCTCTCTCCTCCTCCACATCAGTCTCTCTCCTCGACATCTCTCTCTTCTAACCCTCTTTGTGTCGCTCTAAGTTTGTCAAACTCTCACTTGCTCATATTTCATGCATGCATACGGGATATACTGAAGTTCCCTAATGTTGGTGTGTGCATTGGTGAGATAAAGGAAGTGTTCAAAGTGATTTGAGCCTGTGCTTTCTCTCTCTCTCTCTCTCTCTCTCTTTCATTTGTGTTTGCGTGTGCGTGCATACTTGGACACGTTTGTGTGTGTCCATAATTATAAGGTGTTACATCATACGCTGTCTGATTTCTGTACCTCCAGCACACCACTGTACCGTACCTGTTGACTGAAAGGATGATTAGGAACTTCTTGTCCTCATGTACAGTGCAGATGCAGACGGAAGGAGCTCCGGCTGCTAAAAGCCTTATGACCATTACAATGGTATGTAGTGCAGATGACAAGCGACTCTCAGAAAGATGAGAACCGGAATTTAAAGGAATTGAAAATAAAATAAAATAAAAATCTCATGAAGACAAACTTACTCTCCCTATACTGTCTGACACACACACACACACACACACACACACACACACACACACACACACACACACACACACACACACACACACACACACACACACACACACACTCACTCACATTCACACGCACCATCTGTGGAAAACTGGAATAGAGGTTTCTGATGTATAATAATAAAATATTAATTAATAGACCCATGGCATATGAGCCCACCCGCCAGAGTACCGTTAAATCACGGTCGTGTGAATCATAACTCAACTAGTTCAAGTTCATCCACCACACAAATTCCGAGAGTTATTCAAGGCCATGTTGGAATACTCATCAGCTTCTCATCTGACCCCCTCCAGCCATATAGGATGCTTTAAACTTTAATCACCCAGATGGTATAATAAGCCAAGTATCTCTGACTGAACAAGAAATGCTGTCAGGGCCCTACCGTGGCTGATATGGTAGGGCACACGTTTACCACTCGGCCGACCCGGGTTCGATTCCCGGTCCGGGTCCTTTGCCGGTCCTTCCCCATCTCTCTCTCCCAGCTCACTTCCTGTCTCTCCTCCACTATCCTCTCTCACAAAAACCAATAAAGGCTGGAAAAAAAAGAAATGCTGTCAGTGGCTGTAATACCAACTGACTATAGCAGACACTAATGTGTTTGCACAGGTGAAGTATAAATGCAATTTCGTTGTGTGGAGTGTGCAGTGAACACTTGTGTGGATTGCTGTGTCACAGTGACATTGGAAGTTGGAGTTTCCCAGTTGGGCTTTCGCTTCACTTTTGTGTGTGCGTGTTTTTGCCATGCATAAGTTGTCAATGAAAGACACTTGCCATTTTGTCCTTCTAAACTTTAATACACCAAATAGTCTTATAAGTATATATTTACATGCTGTATGTGTGTGTATATATATAGGTCCTTTTCAGCTAGACTGAACAAGAAAACGTCTTAGTTTCTGCTCTGTGCCTTTGTGTAACAGACTTTCAGACACCTGTGTTTTTCTCATGCCATGCATGTCTCATTTTGTGGTTGAAAGGCACATTTTTACTTTAAAACCATGCCCCACACGTGTGTGTGTGTGTGTGTGTGTGTGTGTGTGTGTGTGTGTGTGTGTGTGTGTGTGTGTGTGTGTGTGTGTGTGTGTGTGTGTGTGTGTGTGTGTGTGTGTGTTTGGATCTACTTGTTTACAATAACTGCTGCCTCATTTCATAGGAGAGCAAGCCAATTAAGCACTGACTTCCACCCTATGGAGTAACCCTGGCCGCAGAGACCAGCAAACACCTACAGGGACACAGCCCCAGGCCAAAACACTTGTGTGTGTGTGTGCGTGCGTGCGTGTGTGTGTGTGTGTGTGTTTGGCTCCACTTGTTTGCGTGCGTGCGTGCATCTGTGCACTCACCTGGACTGATGTGTTTGTCTGGCTATGTTGTTTAGTGTGTGTGTGTGCCGAGGGAGTCAGGTCAGGTGATGAGAGGGCCAGATAGCTGAGCTGAGGAGAGGTGTAAGCAAGCAATAACAGCTGCTCCAAGTCCTTACCGACCAGGTTTGTTTATTCACTGCAGTATTTTTCCCTAATCTGTTGCTTTGTGTGTGTGTGTGTGGGGGTGGGGGGGAGGAGGAGGTGTGCATGCATGTTACTATAACAGTGTGACATACTATATGTGTGTGCAACTGTTCAGGAACTAGAGTTAACTCACAACTACGTTTTGCTATTACTCTTGTGCGTGCGTGTGCGCGTGCGCGTGCGTGTGTTTGTCTCTACATGTGTGTGTCATGACGTGTGTGCTACAGTAGCCTCCATATCATCTCATCTCGTCTGGTCTCGTCGTGTCTTGGCTGATGTGGGAGCTGATGGTGGCCACGCGTGGAGGAGATTGATTAACTAATGAGCCCTGAGCTCCCATAGGGCCGTTAATTAGCCCTCCGAGTAATGAAGAACGCCTTCATGGAGAGAGAGAGAGAGAGAGAGAGAGAGAGAGAGAGAGAGAGAGAGAGAGAGAGAGAGAGAGAGAGAGAGAGACAGCGACCGAGACAGAGAGAGGTGAAGGCGGGCAACGTTTATCAGTGGGAGGTTTTGAATTAATTAAGCAACACACCCCACACCCTACCTGCTTTCAAAATAATGGTAGATGGGTGGTGATTGAAAAGAAGACGCCATTCTTTTTTATTGTTTGTCAAGTCAATATCGCATTGTCCTATTTTACTTTCACAGAGTTATTCCAAACACAGTTGTGTTTGTAGTGCATTAATACATGTGGTAGGATGGTGGTGTTGATGGGCTTGTGGTCCACAGGAGCCAGAATATAGAGGTCAGTTCTTACGAGGACTTGCTGAGACGCTTAAGAGAGCGTTTTATCATCAAACAGACAAAGCACAACACGTTGGTATGGGCAGAAATAGTCTCTGCACCTTGTGTGGGATACACATACATGTCCAGGAATAATTAGAACAGTCTGTGATGAACTGAAGAATAGGGCTGGTATGATTAATCGACTAATCGTGACTAATCGACTATAAAAATTAGTCAACAAGAATTTTCATAGTTGACTAATCGTTTCATTTAATTATATACTGTTTTACTTACTTTACTAATGCTTTATTACTTTATTGAAACCTAAAATTGCCCAGCACGTGTGAATTGGACGTTGTATCTCAGGGTATAAGCTAAGGATCGACCGATATATCGGCCGGCCGATATATCGGGCCGATATTTGCGTTTATTAAGTGTATCGTATCGGCCGATACGCAGGCGGTTTTGGCCGATACGCCCAGCCCGAGATTTTGACTACAGACAGGCAGCTCTGTGTTGCTGGCAGATCCGTAATGCACGCTGCTGCGTCACCCCTCCTCCTCTCATTGAGTAAAGTAAACAGTCTTGCAGGCTGCCACAAAGTTTTAGACTTTGAGACACATAATATTTTAATGTGGACACTGAATGGCATGGCATGTGCATGTAATAGGACTAAAGGGAGAATGTTTCAGCTCCATCCATTTTCTGTACTGATTTTAATTCCCTGGTTCATTGTCCAGTCAATAATCACCACCATTCGCCATCTTTTACCTACCGTTGTAACTGTCTACCGGCATATGTTTCAGTGTCTAATTTCCACAGCCTTTCAAAATGCGCATTTCATACCGTCATTCATTCATCAACTTCAATCTGTTTTAGCGACATCTAATAGGTAGCAAACACCACTTGCAAACTGGCTAAATTAAAATATTGTAAACCATTTCTGTAGCATTTAACCAACCAGCGTTGGTTAACTAGCCTACTGTTTTTATTTCCCTGGTTCATTGGGAGGGAAAGTGGAAAACAGCGATCCTAGCGGTTACGTTCCAAACACCAGGGTAATCCTATTGAAACTCCCATAGACAAGTTTTTAAAAAAATCCCACAAAGATATGACTTGGAACTATAACATCAGACACATTTTTCAGCGTACACAATAGCATGAACTACTACCTGTGAAAATCTTAAGTCATTTTTTGCCCTTTTAAGAAAAATAGAAATTGTGCCAATCTGGTCGGAAAAGGACTACAGCTCCCAGCATGCTGTGCTTCGCGCCTCGTTGACAACACAGAGAAACAAATGAACGCGAACGAACGCAAGTTCTTCGCATATCTTCACATTCTTGTAATCCTATGAGTTCCACATTGTCTTCTTATTACACATATATACACGCGATCATTTTGGTATGGTTTTAAATTCTCTAGTAGATATGATGGCTTCTGTGGTGACGAGTAACCACCTCTCTGGCTCATGTTTGGCTATGCTAATTTGGCTATGCTAATTACATGGAGTAAACAAGCCACACATGCCAGTCAGTGTAGTTCTGTATTAGCTTTTTAAAGAATATTAAAATCAGCTCAGATCAGTGAAAAACCGAACATTTTACCACCTGATTCGATAAAACGGGCCAACATGCCCATCATATGATTGCCACTACTTCTACTTCGTCGTCAGGGCCGAGATGTAATTTTTCAAAGAAAAAAAACATTCATTTGTTGCAGGGGGTTGGAACGTTGCCAGCAGGGGGCGATGAGATTACTTTCCCTCCCTATTGTTCGGTCATTTATCACCCCAGTTGCCATAACCCTTACCTAGTGTAGCGTTGTAACGAGTGCCTTCCAGCATGTTTCAGTGTACATTTCCACCGCGATTCAAAACGCGCATTTCGTAGCGTCATTCATTTATCAACTTCCATCTGTTTAGCGATCTCCAATGAGTCACAAACATCACTTGCAAACTGGCTATTTCAATTCATAGAAGTTTATTTGGTTAGAAATACTGTGTAAAACAGTTCTGTAACATTTAACTGACCAGGTCACCGGCATGCTGCCACTTCCTTGTTCAGCAACAAGTGAATGTTCCAATCTGTGTAAAATAGAGGGGTGTCCGCCGTTTGGCGGACCAAACCATTTTGAACAGGGGTGTTTTTACTGGTGGGATTATTTGCAATGTATTTTATAATATGAAAATAAGAACATGGTTTTACTTGTCTATGCGTTTTGTTTGCATTTCTTTGGTTTGTTATTCTGGACTTTTGTTTGTTAGTTGATTTGATTTGTTTTGTGAAAGGACATAAATCAAGTACACCTATACAGGTGAAAAAATAGGCATTATTTAAACCCATAATAATCTTGGGGTCATCCCCAACATTTTTCAAATTTACAGGCAAGCTCTATGCTATTGTACCACTGTCAAGCCACAGTCCTTTGAATTTTTAATGCCTTATGTACTTTTTAGGAGGCTATAATGAAAAAGTTGAAAAACTAGTTGCTCAGTGTGCTTTGTACATGACAGTTATTTTCCTGTTATTCATGTTATGGTGTGATGAAAAGGTGATGGGATAGGATTTTTTTTTTAATGATACAGTACTGATTTTTGTCATTTTTAACACCTTTTAATAATATCGGTATCGGCGTATCGGGTATCGGAAATCGTGTATCGGCCAAGGGCGATAGAAAAAATATCGGTATCGCATCGGCCATTAAAAAACCTGTATCGGTCGACCCCTAGTATAAGCTACTATCATGATATAAAGGTCATTGTGAGCTCAGGGACCTAATTTTAACGGTTTCTTTCTTTATTTCCCAATTTCCTTGAAGATTAAAGTGCTAGAGTACTTGAAAAGTTAATCGTTTGAATAATCGACTATTCGAAAAAAAATAGTTGATAGATTAGTCGGGAGAAAAATAATCGTTTAGGACAGCCCTACTGAAGAGTAGCATCACATGTGAAAGATGTCTTTTAATTAGAGGCTGGTTTTTGTAAACAGACCTGTCAAAATGTCCCCTGTGTCATCTTGCAGTCATCATGATGTGACTGACTCAGTTAGACCCCGGTCCGCACACTGACTCAATAACAAGATAAGATGATATTTCCCGCTGAAAATGGCATCCTTTCAAGCTAACCAATTAAACAGAATTACAGTAACCAAATATAACAAATCTGTTACAAAGAAAAGGCAGTACCTTGACAATACGGCAAGAATGCTTTGCAATAATTCAACTATTAGACTCTGAGTATGTATGGTGGTGCATCTGTGTTAGTGTCTGCCTGTGAGTGTGAGTACATGTTTATGCATGTGCATACTTGTGCGTGCGTGCGTGCGTGCATGTCTGTGTGATATGCGAAGACATGAGTGT
>NC_085868.1:30674094-30679094 GCF_034702125.1 Engraulis encrasicolus
CTAATGTCTTTTGGATAAGTGCTAGCCTCACATCCCCATCCACGTCCCTCCACCATTGCCATGCTGTGGCCTACTGTGCTAAGGCACCTCATCATTTTCAGTTGGGAATACTTTTCCACAGGAACCCACGCTCAAATCCACCCTAGGTCATTTACCAATACTATTCGATTTCCCATTCCTCTCCTGTCTCCACCCACACGCCAAAAAGAGACAAAATAGGTCCATACAAAATATATTCTAACTTCACCCTTAAAATATTTCAACCATTCATGACCTATAGTTCATACTAGTCTCTATGAAACCAATAGAGCATCTTCATGGTTGTGTCATGGTTAACATGGCGCTACATTTTTGAAGAACAGTTAAATGACCAATCACCTTTTGATGTTGCTTTCTCACGGAAGTCATTGCCCTTCTGTAGTGGAGGCAAGTTAGTAACTAACTTGTATGTTTGGTGCCACACGTCTGAAGGTCAGTGCTGGGGAACAGGGGAGAGGGAAGAGGAGTTTCTAGGCAACCTCCCTCCCTCTCCGTGCCTATTATTTCAGTGTGCATGTCGTGTGTGGCAGTGCTGCCGTACTAGTCCTTGGCCCTGCTCTTGCTCCTGCTCCTGCTCCTGCTCCCTTGTCATTAGGGGCCAGTGAGGGTGACCTGTCACTACTGCTACTGCGGCCTGCACTCACTGCATCTCATTAAACCGCCCTTCTACAGTCTCTACAACTGCCCAGACTGCTGAGGAAACTTACTCTCTTTTTTCTTTCCTTCTTTCCTTCTTTCTTTCTTTCTTTCTTTCTTTCTTTCTTTCTTTCTTTCTTTCTTTCTTTCTTTCTTTCTTTCTTCCTTTCTCTCTTGTTTACTCTTTCCTCTGTCTTTGTCTTTGTCTCTCTCTCTCTCTCTCTCTCTCTCTCTCTCTCTCTCTCTCTCTCTCTCTCTCTCTCTCTCTCTCTCTCTCTCTCTCTCTCTCTCTCTCTTTCTCTCTCTCCCTTTTTCCCTTTCTCTCGTACTTGCTGTTTCTACATCGACAATCGGAACACCCTTCCCTGATCCAATTAGAGCCATCTTACTTACAAACATGGACATGCTCCTGTCAGGCAGACATGTAAATATGGGCGTGCGCACACACACACACACACACACACACACACACACACACACACACACACACACACACACACACACACACACACACACACACACACACACACACACACACACACACACACACACATACAATACTGATAACGAAGACATGTCTTCACTGCCCTGTCCCGTTCTCACACCCAATTCTCTGTAGATCAGCACCCAAACGAAGCATATGCATTCAGTCCCTCCACCATCTCTCTCTCTCTCTCTCTCTCTCTCTCTCTCTCTCTCTCTCTCTCTCTCTCTCTCTCTCTCTCTCTCTCCTCTCTTCCTCTCTCTCTCTCTCTCTCTCTGTCTCTTTCTCACACACACACACACACACACACACACACACACACACACACACACACACACACACACACACACACACACACACACACACACACACACACACACACACACACACACACACACACACACACAAATTGGCAGTTTAGTGCAGTGCTACATCCACAGTTCCTCGTTCCACTCCTACATACAGTATATTCCCCATTGCACGTCTCTAAAGCTGCTCTTTTATTTTCTGTACACACACACACAGTTCGGTCTGGCAGCTACAGTCAGTCTCGAGGGGATTTAAGCATTGGAAAACAGTCAAAGGCAAACTGACTAATTTTGCTGTAACTGTTGAGAGGGAGTCCCTAAACTTACATGGGAGTTGGTGCATTGTGCTCCTTAAAAAATGGAGACGCGCTCACACTAATTATTCTCACAGTTCCTAACTGGGTGCCGAATCCCACATAAACCATAAATGAAAGAGGGACGCAAAGGACAGCACTCTACAGATTTTTTTGTTCTTTGCTTATTCGCCCACGAACGTTTCGGGCAGAGCCCTTCTTCAGCGTGTAACGGCGATCTGATGCTTAGTGCTCCCCATCCCCCTCCACTTTTATGTTTGAGTACCTCAGCAGAGAGAATCATTGGATGCCAACTATCCACACTTGAGGAGATCCACCATACACGCTGCACAAACAGAGCATTAAACATCCTCAAAGATCACACACACCCTGGTCACAGGCTCTTCACCATGCTACCATCTGGCAGGCGCTTTAGGACTCTGCATGCCCGCACTACGAAAATGAAGGACAGTTTCTATCCTACTGCCATTAGACTTTTGAACTCAATACGTCACCTGACCCCCCTCAATACTTCAGGACTCTCTATACTGTGAGATGCATATGGATTTTTATGGATTTTTATATATTATTTATTTACTGTTAATATATCTTTTATTTTGTGGGCATTTGTGGGTTGCTACCAAACTGAATCTCATAGTGACAATAAAAGCACTCTACTCTACTCTACTCTACTCCCCTTCCAAAGGGTCTCCTCAGGGGCATGGGGGTTCAGGACGCCATCATAAGCCCCACATTTAAACCAAGCCTTTCAAGCTCGCCTAGGTTCACATATTAGTTTTTTGAAAATATATATATATTTAAAGGTGCACTGTGTAAAATGGTGACCAGAGTAGGTATCACAACTCTGCTGCTTATTGAAACTGTGCTGCCTATTGGCAATTTTGATCTTTTCATTAATATTTACTAAATAATAACCTAGCATTTACTATATATGTGGTAGTAGTACTGTATGTACTATGTAGTGTGTACTATGTATGTATTTACTATACTAGTGCGATCAAAGTACAGTGTGTTTTGCCGCTAAACATGTCTGTTTCTGGACATTTAAAATGGTGGACCATTTTTTCATGTATGAAAAGTGCCATTTTCCTAGTCATAATGGTGGTGGTAAGTATTTGTGAAAAAGGTAACATGTGTTACCTGCTCCCTTGTCACCTGCTGTCACCACCATTTGTGAGTGGGCAGCATGAATTCTGGAAAGAAGCTGCTAAGAATATTTAACACAATGCACCTTTAAATAATAATAATTAAAAGAAATCCCAGTTGTGCTTTGGCAACATGTATAGGCTCTACCGATCTTTGCAGGGCAAAAAAAACCCATCAAGTTACCATATCACAGAATGTTGCATGTTTCCCCACACATCCATTCAACCAAATCAATCACTTAATCAATCATTCTTTCATCACTTGATATTGGTATTGATTTACGGTATTTATATGACGTTCTACACACAGACATTCTGTCCTGCCCTTTTCCAGGAGTTTGGTGATTACCCCGGCCGCTCATCAATAAAGCTGTAATTAGATGTGGATTTACGGTTGTCCAGATGGGTATTGGCATTCATACAGTAGTAGTACAGAGTTCAGGCTGCGGATCATGCCGCAATGTACGACATACGCACGCACGCATGAACCAGGCAGGAAGAGATGTCAGAAGAGTTCAGAATTTAAGACATTATGATAAATACCATCGTCCTCACTTTTTTCATCTTGACTGTAATGCATTTCTCTCTCTCTCTCTCTCTCTCTCTCTCTCTCTCTCTCTCTCTCTCTCTCTCTCTCTCTCTCTCTCTCTCTCTCTCTCTCTCTCTCTCTCTCTCTCTCTCTCTCTCATACATGCACACACACGCAAACATGAAATGAAAGCCACTCATCATCTTCTGCAAGCTTGGAAAGGGTTGTGAGGAAAGACAGCTTGTAAATGCAATATTTAGATATATGTGTGTGTGTATGTGTGAGCATACCACAGCATATAATATTTCAGGTTTGGGAAAGTCTGAGCAGGTGTACAGAAAACAGAGATCAGATTACAGCCAAAGCTGTTGAGTAAAAGGCATGAAAGGGTGTGAGCGTCTGTTGCAATTGAAGGAAGATGGAGGGAGAAGGCGGGGGAGGAGTACTGGAGAGAGAGAGAGAGAGAGAGAGAGAGAGAGAGAGAGAGAGAGAGAGAGAGTGGGAGAAGTGGGTAAGTGGATGTGTGCTGCTGAGATAGTAAAACGCTGGTTTAGTTCAGCCTCATCCATCCATTTCCAGCAGTTCCTCAACCTTTCAAAGCAGTGAGGGTTTTAACATGCCACATAAAAAAAGAATGTCTTCCACAAGAATGTAAGATCCTGAAAAATGTCCACATTATGGGTTCCAATATTCTTAAGAACTGTCACACCAGTGTGACGGACCATTCTTAAAGGTTTATGTGGTAATGCAGTACTGGTCTTAAAGCATGGTTGTATTTAAGCTCTGAAACCCAAAGAGCTTTACTGGTAACTGTTAAACTGCAGTTTCGACTGACCATGCTTACACTACAAAAGCAAAGCTGTAGTAAGTACATCAATGTACAAGCTGAACAAAAAAACTTGTTGTGTAGTTTCAAACTTCTTCAAAGTAAAGTGTGCTATTCTTTTAATTTAAGTGTACATGCTGTACTTTTAATCGTGTGGTGTTGTGAAGCCTTACCTGCTTGCTTCATAACAGGGTATTATTTAATCTCAAGAAAAATGTGTGGGGAAAAAAGTTGAAATTTGAATTTCTAGTGTAATTTCTAGTTTAACCTCAATATTTTGGTCACAGCCTGTTGGCTTTTCATGGTAGCACTGAAGGGACTAACTGTAAGTCAGGGGGGTGATGTTGTTTTGCAGTATACTGTTCTGCCTTACAAATGCAACGTGCAGTAACTACATATTTTATACTGAAAATGGTCTCCATAACACATCCTTTATCTTGTGACAAAGAGTTATGTCCATATGTGGCCTGTTTTACTAATTTTGCCTTGTCAAATTTGCAGTTACTACAATAGCCAACCTAATACCAAGGCGTTGAAGGCATTTTTCTCAGTTTCAATGTTGGCGTAGTTACTGCACTTTGCCTTTGTAGAGCAGTGTTGTATACGTAAAGAAGCGGTTCCTTTCTGTTTGTGCATGATGATTTGTGTGTTGTTTGTCCACTAGAACCTGGTGAAGCACCTCCCTGAACAGGAGCAGCTCACCGCGCTGGCGCAGTTCA
>NC_085868.1:30684094-30706594 GCF_034702125.1 Engraulis encrasicolus
CGCCACCCTGTCCTTCAGTCTTCTTTTTGTTCTGCCGATGTAAAAGCATCCACACTCACACTCCAGCCTGTAGACTACAAAAGTGGTGTTACAGTTGGCAAAGGCATTAACCGTGAAACTCTGTCCAGTAAACACATCCACAAAAGTACATGATTTAGCTACATTTTCACAGTGGTTACAATTTCCGCATCTGTGATTCCCTTTCAGTTTCTGTAGCCAATGTGTTTTTCTTTTCACTGGGAGGTGACTATGTACCAGTTTATCCCTTAATGTAGGTGCACGTCTAAAACAGAATGAGGGGGGGTTTGGGAACACTTCTTTGATGGAGGGGTCACTTTGAAGTATGGCCCAGTTGTTCTTTATTATTTTCTTTATTTTCAATGCTGTTTTACTGTATCTGGTGGAAAAATAGACTTGATGGTTGCTTTTTGGTTTGTGTCTCTTCACCAGTAGGTCATGTCTGTTGCATTGATTGGCCCTCCTTTGGGCCTGTCGAACCACCTCTGTCTTGTAACCCCTTTCCTCAAATCGTTTTGCCATATCCACAGATTTAGTTTGATAGTCCTCTTGTGTGTCACATATTCTTTTTAGGCGAAGAAACTGTCCATATGGAATGTTTTTGATTAAATGCTGTGAATGAAAACTGTCAGCTCTAAGAATTGTATTGCGATCAGTGCTTTTTCGAAAAATTGATGTATGTAAATCCCCATTTTCCTCTTTACTGATCAAAAGGTCCAGGAATTTGCTCCCACCTATAGTGCCAATCACTTCCATACACAAGTTGATCTATTTAAATTCTATCGGAATCTACACTTAAAAGCATGGTACAACAACCGTAATATTACCAGGACTGCAGAGCCATCATCAAGCACTACTGAAGAGAACTCATATTCCCAATTCAGACCAAAATCTACTTTTTACCCAGTGAGCAACAATCCCTGCCTGATAGCCTTTACAAAAAAGGTCTCCAGTGAGGTGGATTCTCTTTTTCAACAAAATAGCCACACACATGCCAATTTGACTAAAAATGAACATGAGGCACTACAGATGTTGCAGGACAATGATGAACTGGTTATTAAACCTGCCGACAAGGGTGGAGCGACGGTTATTTGGTCCAGACAGAAATACACTACAGAGGCACACAGGCAATTAGACAATACAAACTTCTATGTCCGGGTGATGTCTAACCCTCTGGACAAACTGAAGCAAGAGCTAAATGGCCTGCTCTCAAGAGCCATGTTAAACAACTGGATCACCAAGAAGGAATATGAGTATCTGTATGCCTCTGAACCATGTCTTGCAACTTTTTACATGCTACCTAAGGTGCATAAAGATCTTGAGAACCCTCCTGGCCGCCCTATCATTAGTGGGATTGGCACCATCTCTGAGCCCCTTTCAAAGTTTATTGATTTTTTTATTAAACCTTATGTGTCCACCCTCCCTTCATTCGTGCAGGATACAACTGATGTCCTTGTGAAATTAGGCACTTTGAAGAACATTGAAAATGCTTTTCTCGTAACTATGGATGTGGAGAGTCTATACACCAATATTGACCATAATGAAGGCCTCCATGCCATTAAACACTTTTTGACATCGAGAGAGAGTGAAAGTATGCCACCCAATGACTTTATTTTACAGCTCACAGAATGGACACTCACACACAATGTTTTTTGCTTTGAAGATGACATATACAGACAAATTAAAGGAACTGCTATGGGGGCCTGCTTTGCACCTAGTTATGCCTGCCTTTTCTTGGGTCTGTGGGAGAAAGAACACATTCACAGTGCATGTAACCCCTTTCGGGAAAACCTGATCTTTTACTGTCGTTATATTGATGATTTGCTCTGTTGTTTCAAAGGCACAGAAGCTAACCTGCTGGAATTTCATAAATATGTAAACTCCATCAATCCCAACATAAAACTGACCCTCGAATACAGTCAAACTGAAATTGCATTCCTGGACCTTTTGATCAGTAAAGAGGAAAATGGGAATTTACATACATCAATTTTTCGAAAAAGCACTGATCGCAATACAATTCTTAGAGCTGACAGTTTTCATTCACAGCATTTAATCAAAAACATTCCATATGGACAGTTTCTTCGCCTAAAAAGAATATGTGACACACAAGAGGACTATCAAACTAAATCTGTGGATATGGCAAAACGATTTGAGGAAAGGGGTTACAAGACAGAGGTGGTTCGACAGGCCCAAAGGAGGGCCAATCAATGCAACAGACATGACCTACTGGTGAAGAGACACAAACCAAAAAGCAACCATCAAGTCTATTTTTCCACCAGATACAGTAAAACAGCATTGAAAATAAAGAAAATAATAAAGAACAACTGGGCCATACTTCAAAGTGACCCCTCCATCAAAGAAGTGTTCCCAAACCCCCCCTCATTCTGTTTTAGACGTGCACCTACATTAAGGGATAAACTGGTACATAGTCACCTCCCAGTGAAAAAAAAAAACACATTGGCTACAGAAACTGAAAGGGAATCACAGATGCGGAAATTGTAACCACTGTGAAAATGTAGCTAAATCATGTACTTTTGTGGATGTGTTTACTGGACAGAGTTTCACGGTTAATGCCTTTGCCAACTGTAACACCACTTTTGTAGTCTACAGGCTGGAGTGTGAGTGTGGATGCTTTTACATCGGCAGAACAAAAAGAAGACTGAAGGACAGGGTGGCGGAACACAAGAATGCCATCAGGACAAAAAATCCTGCCTATCCTATGGCAGTCCATTATCAACAGGCCGCACATCCCTCTGTCTCCTCCCTAAAGGTGATGGTGATAGAAGTGGTGCCCAAACCTCTCAGAGGTGGGGACCACCTGAGAATCCTCCTCCAGAGAGAAACATTCTGGATTAGTAAGCTGAAGGCTACCTCCTTCCCAGGCTTGAATGAGGAATGTGACTTTTCTCCCTTTCTGTGACATATGTTTGAAAGAAGTGTGATGAGTTGTTTTTTGTTTAATTATCTGTTTTCATTTTTTTTTTTTTTTTTTTTTTTTCGCCCTCTCCCCCGTTTTTGAAATGTATGTCTTCTCTTTCTTACTAGTAATGGTTTTTAGTCATTCTTGTCAGCCAATTATTGAACATGCTTACTGGTCACATGATGTGACAAGATAGGAAGACTCCACCCCTTCTGACACCTATGGGTGCCTTTTTAACCTTTGACCTACTTTCTTTGTCTATGCCCTGATGAAGGCCAATATGGCCGCAACGCGTAGGCCCATGTGCTTTTAAACTAATTTTGCCATGTTAAATTAAAGGCTTTTTTATATTTTTCTCAAATCTCAGAGTGCCTCTGCTTTTTCCTTCCTTTTTGAGTTTAGAAGATTATTGTAGATGATGTTGGTGGTGGTGGTATTGGTGTCGTTAGAAAATGGCATCATTTTACTTCTACCTCTGCTGGTATAGTGTAGTGAAAACTACTCACTGTAGATGAGCACATGCATTGACACAGTAGTACCACGTAACTGTAAGTCTATTACCTTCCTACACTCTACTGTCTTTACATTTTCCAGTATCCTGTTGAAAGCAAGCTGGTCCACTTCAAAGGACACTGGCCCAAGGATGACTGGTGCACACTGTTATTTATTGTGGTGCAAGCATGACTAACGTTTCGACGCAGTGCGTCTTCATCAGACAGTCAGAGTCATCAGAGACCTCCTTTCCTAAGTGTCCAGTATCCTGTTGATGTCACAGTGGCACAGTTGTGCCTATATTGCGTCTGTTTCCCATGACCTGAGCATACTCATTTGCATTTCCCTGACAGACTGTTAGAAACAAGAGTCTGGCTGAGTTGTTTACAATTTATTGCAATTGGTAGTTTTAGGGGTCCCATATTATACTAATTTTTACTTTTAATATTTTGCTTTACTCTGTGGAGGATAGTTAATTTCTCATGAATTGTTTTCAAGTCCATTCTTTTTCATCATTGTGTACATTTAGCCTACATCCCCTGTCTGAAACGTGTGGAAGTACGGAATTTTACACCCTCAATGTTCTGAAATTTCCGCACGGCATGAAAAGCCTCATCAAGCATTCTGTAAATACTATTGTCTGTAGGCTACAGCTGTATTTGAGCTGGAATCCAACTATATGTGTCTAAAGTTGAAAGCCAAAGAGTTTACCCGGTGTTCATAATTCATATGACCAGGGGACTTCATAAGTCCCGGCGTTATTTTAATAATCCTTACTTTTTGAGCATCTTGCTGTGTCATTTACTGAGGGGCATTCCCTTTCCAATCGAGTCTTCTCTGTCTGGTGGGTGGGCTGGTTAGATGCAATGGCAGACCTTAATTGAGAGGTCAGTGTTTCCCATACATTGAGGAAACTATGGCGGCCCGCCATAGTTTAAATTTGGCCGCCATAGTTTCCGAAAATGTAAAAAAAATAATGAAAAAATTTAACTTTTTTTTTTTTTTTTTTACGATTTCCGTTTTTCTTAATTTCGCATTTTCCTCCTGGAGTAAATACATCCTATACAGAAAACCACAAGTGCTTGAAAGACAGAGGGATCAAAAGTCTAGTCAAGTTGTTGTAGTTAACTTGGGTTTGGGAGCAATAAAAAAAACCTTCAGAGAAGGGACAGTTGGGATGAGTTTACTAACACTCCCCAGGCTTTGTTTTACAGTTGTAATGAGTTTGGTTGACAGGCCTTCATTGACACGGCAGAGGAGACATCGGGCTGCATATAGAAATGAATGTGTAATGAATGTGAATATAGACATAAATGTGTAATATGTTGTTCAGCCCTTTTAATGGGAGGAATTTTGAAAAACTGGCCCTGTGACCAGCACCCCTCATGTACAATGTGTACGCCTTTGTGTGTGTGGGGAAAAGGCATAGCCTACCCTCTTAGACCCTTTTTGTCTATGCGTTAACAATTTCACAGTACTCTTACATTCTTATCTCTGCTCCTATTATTTTTTTCATTACATAGACCCCTGCATGAGGGACAAATGAAACTGTGTTGTAAACAGAAATGATTCACTGTACTGCATTTAAAAAAAACGTATAACTGACAATGTACTACTAATACCATGGGTAAAATGTTATGTAGCCTTATTTCTCAAAATATAAATGGCTGAAATGTAGGCCTAGGCCTATAGTTTCTCTATAGGCCTATAGTTCATGCGCCAATGTCATGCTGTACTCATTGTTTTGTACACTCCCCCCAAAAAAAAATAGGTGAAAACATACTGTAGGTTGCACTTCTATACAAAACTGCCCTGAAGCAAAGAGAGAGAGGAGAGTAGAGGCTTTTACTCACTTCAAAGATTTTTGGCTCTTCTCTCTCATTGCACCCCTTCCTCCATCAATGAGCAACTGTTCATCTATTCATATTTTATCAATAAAATCCGGCTCTAACAACACAATCACACCAACTATCATAACTTAGGCCACTTTTGAGTATATATACTGAATAGGCTATATTTGACGTATGATTTATTAATAAAGAAATTGTGTGATTTAATCAACCTTTGATTCCGCAATGGCGAAATCCTGCCATACACTATTCTTGTAGCACTACACCAGTTGGTGTATTCACAAATGGACAGCATCAACTCACAATACAATCTCAAATTCAGATAGGCGGTTGCTATCGACAATGGACAGACGAGACTTATTACTTTCTCTGTAATAAAAAATAAACTGTGACGTTGTCAAAACTCCCATAAGCAGTAATGCAAAGTACACGTTGACGTACGTATACTTGAACCAAAAACAAAAGCTATGGAATGTTGAAAACTCAACCGCGCGTTCTGAGGCAGTTGAGAAGTAACACTCCTGTGGTAAAGGAATTATCCCCCAAGAGGACAACAGGTGCTATGTAGCACAATAAATGAATATATGGACCTGGAAAAGCATAATAGGGCCCCTTTAAACTTGCTTGGAGTGCTACTGTGCCCAGAACTTGGTGCTGCAGTTCTTTTTTTTTTAGTTTCTCACTGCAAAAAACTGTAGCTCTCTCTCACTCTGGAAAACTGTAGCTGAGCTAATTTGTTCCAAAGAATTATTTTAGCATGCAGTTCATCATTTAAAAAACCTGTCACAATGAAACGGTTCATTTCAACTTGGCAATGAGCTTGGCAAATGAAGATGCAAGTGTAAACAGTCAAAGGCAGGTATGGCGTCATAGCGGGGCAAATACTAAAAGTTAATTGACCTTCCAAAAAGGGTGAGGAATTTAAACAGCCGGGAATATAACATAACCCAACTGTGCACATATGAAGGAGATATGTGCAGTACTGTAGACCAATAACTTCTTCCATTACACAGTAGTTTAATCATGACACCATGGAATTTAGTGTCTTTATGTAGTCATTATCTGACCCCTCAGAGGGGGTTAGGCCAGGTATTGCAGTGACCCTGTCTGTCTGTCTGTCTGTCTGTCTGTCTGTCTCTGTCTGCCTGCCTGATTGCCTGTCTGTCTTTCTGTCTGTGTGTCTGCCCGCAGTGTTTGGGTCGTCTGCAGATTGTGCAGATTGCATCATGTGAATCTGGCATTGGGCAGGGAGCCAGGATTCCATCTCGGATTGCTCTTGTTCTGTGTTGTAGTGTGCTGTCTATTTTGTCGACTGGAGTCATGATTGATCCATCGACAAACACTAGGCTAATACTAAAAAAAACTTAACAAAAAAAAAACACTGCGATTGTTCCAGGATCATATTTGGTTTTGATATTTGATATTGATTTCATCATCATAGTCTCACTACTAATTAGTGGCTCATATTATTAGGCTATTACAGTGCAATGCCAATGCCAAGCACTGTTGATTTTGGTTTATTCAACCCGAAGTCTTCCAGCTGTTTAGGTTAATCTTCATTTCTATGTTATCGTCATGCTCTATGATAGAAGATGATGTATGTTTTACTTTTTTAAGATTATATGGTGAATTGACCAGATCTTATCTAAACAAGACTTTAAACAAGATTTTAGATTTGAACTTGAAAATGTATCTTATTTTTAGACAGGGAAAAAAAAACATAACGTTTCTGTCCCTTGGAAAAGGAATGCGTAATTTCTTGTGTATCCTTTTTTTCGACTTGAAGGATTCTTTTTTTCCTTCTCCTGCTGGTAATCCTGTTCAATCATTTACAACTGTGAGTGCTTTGAATTGAAGGCTGTTTCATGGTGGATTAAATGTCTGCTGACACATGAGGTGACAGCATGTTAACACACATAAATTAGACATTTAGTTGATACCCTATTTCCTTCCCCATCCCCATTCCCATTCTCACTAGACCTGTTTTATTACACATACACCACCGCTGCATGCATGTGTGTTCAAAATACATCTGCGGTATGTATTGTGCACAAGGCCGTTGATAGCTTTGACCGGCCCATGCAAAAGCCATCTGGAAACCACCACCCCTACCATTGCTATGTAATAAGGACCCAATTCTGTAGCTCCTGTCTCCCTGGGTCTGGGACAAGTGACCCCTTTACCCCCCGCCCCCTGTCGACTTCCCTGATTGTTCATCTCTCCTACCGACATGTCATTTGCCCATGACTGTCAGAGGTGGGGTTGTTTACACGTCGACAATGACACACATAATTGGCAATTAGGTACCATGGCTAGATCATCTTATGATGTGCGATTGAGGACGACAAGAACAGAATGTGACCAGCTAAGGCTTCGGTCGAGAGGCAACATGTGAAAATTTATTTTGATTGTATTAACACAAGACGGTACATTTACAAGCAGCATCGGGGGTGCGCCTGTGGACTTGTTACATTTTGAGTGAGACATATGTGCTGTTTACATGCATGACTTACTGCAGTGTCCTTGTGTGTTTGTCTGTCTGTGTGACATAATCAATTACCGTAGTCTCTCTCCATGTGCCATGCATACATGTAGAGAGGGGTGTCAGAGTGTCTCTCGATGTGCAATGCGTATGCAGAGAAGGTGCCAGAGTGTCCCTCTCAATGCACTACAGTAGGCTGTATGCAGTGTTGCCAGATTGGGCGATTACCCGCCAAATTGGGCTGCTTGGGATAGCTGTCTGCGGGTAAAAAAATGGGAAAAATCTGCCATTTGGCGCTTTTTTCTGCAGTTTTATGCCCATAGAAATCAATGCAATTTGTTTAAATTGGGCGGAATTTAGCGGCTCCAGGTGGGTTTTGAGCACATTTTTGGGGCGGGATTTGATCAGACACATCTGGCAACACTGGCTGTATGTGCTTTATGTATGTATGCACGTACATGCTGCTACCGGTTCTCTGCAGTGCCTCCTTTGATTAAGCCGAGGCGGCGTGAGATAATAGCAGAATTATGGAGATGATCTGGCGCTGTATGAGTTTTTGCCTGATTTATTTACTGACTGTCTTGACGCCGGGGATCCAGACCGTACCGTAGGCTGCCAATCTGCTCTCATTCGGACAAATTGGGCCCCAGTCTGCCTGGGCGAGAACCCCCCCGGAGGCTATACTACTACGCTAGGCTCCTCCTGCCTGCACCCCACATCACATTAACCAAATGAGAGAGCTGCTGCTGCAATACACAGCCTTCGCAGCCAAGCTATGTAAAGGATTATACCATGGCTTTCTCAGGTATCTCTCTCCTTAGTTCTCTTTATCGCTTGCTCTCTCTCTCACACACACTCACACTCTCACACTCTCACACACACACACACACACACACACACACACACACACACACACACACACACACAGAAGCACACACAAGCCAAGCACACAAAACCTAAACTTCATGCTAATTACGCTGGCGGGTTGAAAAGCGAGTGAGTGCCGGCTACGGCGAAACGCTCTTTTCCATTCCGCCGTTGCACGACGAGTTCCGCCAGGCGGCCCGCCGCAATATCCCCCAATTTGGTGTTAATCATGTCACGGCAGTAACTCGACGCCATCCATCGCCCCCTCTGCTCCCTCCCCATCTCTCCACCCTCCCTTCCTCCGCTCCTCTGCCCACCCACCCCTGCGGACACATGCTCGCCAATTAGGCTCGCTGGGGCCGTGCCCAAATCCGATCATCTCTGACATCCATTACCACCGCAACACGCCAGTGCGGTGGCGGCGAGAGGAGAGGAGAGGAGAAGAGAAGAGAAGAGAGAGAGGCTGGCAAAGTAGGGAAGCAGGCGCCACGAAAAAAAATAAGAAGAAAAAGAGAGAAAGGGGGGAAAAAAGGTTTTAAATTGCTCGTCACTAAAGAGTCTTGTACAGGGCCACACACTCCTTGGGTGAAGTTAACCGTGCTGCTCATCCTGCCTCTTTTCATATCAGGTCTCTGTGACTTTTTCTTGTTTTTTTCTCTCTGGAGATTTTCTTGAGCACACACTGTTGCTTCTTTGTAGCTCCCACCTCTCCCTCTCCCTCTCCCTCTCCCTCCCTCTCTCTCTCTCTCTCTCTCTCTCTCTCTCTCTCTCTCTCTCTCCCTCTGTCTCTCTCACTCTCTGTCTCTCTCACACACACACACGCAAGCACACACACACACACACACACACACACACACACACACACACACGCACACACACACACACACGCATGCACACACACACCATCCCTCCACTATCTGTTCTCACTGTGCATCTTTGCTCTTTGCTTTTTCCACTTTTCTCCTGAGGGTTCATGAGATCCAGCTACCATCTCCTCACTTTTTTAGGTTGAAAAGTGCTTTTGCTGTCATGACTTTCATGGCCCTATCATGTGCAGTCACTCTGCCTAGAGATAATAACTGTGTGTGTGTGAGTGCGCGTGCGTGCGTGCGTGTGTGTGTGTGCGTGTGCGTGTGCGTGTGCGTGTGTGTGTGCGTGTGCGTGTGCGTGTGCGTGTGCGTGTGCGTGTGTGTGTGTGTGTGTGTGTGTGTGTGTGTGTGCGTGTGCGTGTGCGTGTGTACAGTAAGTGTATAAGAGGGTAAATGGAGGTTGTGTGCTGTGTCACGAAGGTCAGTGTGTTACAGTAGATCATACGATCATATCTCTTTAACCTCTCTCTCTCTCCCTCTCCCTCTCCCTCTCCCTCTCTGTCTCCCTCTCTGTCTCTCTCTCTTATTTTTCTCCATCTAACTCGCTTGCTTGTTTGGGGCCTGACTGTCCTGGATTTTGATGAAACTTAAAGTGCCTTTTTAGTGGCAAGGTCCAGCCCCACAACTGCATTTTCATAAGTCGGCCACTATTATTAAGGCAGAAACAGACAAAAAACATCTTGATTACGAGGGTAGCACACGATATATATATTGGAGATTATGTCGGTCATTTTAAGTCACACATAGATGGTTATGATGTTTTTCTAGCGCTCTTTTCTGGCTCTATAAATTACACAGGCCCCACCTGCCCAGGTCAGGCCTCAAAGTCTCTGATTTCAGGTGAAATGACCCACATGTTTCCCACACCATACCACCGTCTGTGTATAAACTGTGCCATATTATGGGTGTAAAAATGTTAAGTCCTGTGTAAAAATTGTGTTTGTCATTCATAAACATGCCCATTTGATTTATTAACCCATTGATGCCTGATGCTGCATTGTGCAACCATTGACCCTGGCACCCGGAGCTGCATTACGCAACATTAGGCTCATTCGATTTGAGACAACTTTATTAAAAATCTCTGTTTGTTTGAGATAAATTAACACATTCAAATGAAAGATGAGGGTCTTAGCGTTTAAATGCAACTTAGTGCATATTTTTATGATATTTAGGTTTTTATAGGCTGAGGGCAGCTTTTCTTAAAAAGGGCTCAAGCATTCAGCACCATTTTTTGCAGGTGCCTTAGGCATCAATGGGTTAATACAAACTCTTTTTCTCCTTCCCTCCCCCCGCAGATGAGTGGGGTGAAGCGCCTTAAGCCGCGCCTAAACTCCATCCTGTTCAAGCTGCAGTTCGAGGAGCTGGTCTCCAACCTGAGACCGGACATCCTGGCGGTGAGCTCGGCCTGCGACGAGGTGCGGCGTAGCAAGAACTTCAGCCGACTGCTGGAGCTGGTGCTGCTGCTGGGAAACTACATGAACGCTGGCTCGCGCAACGCACAGTCATTCGGCTACGATCTCAGCTCACTTTGCAAGGTGAGGTGTGCTTGTTTGCGTGTGTGTGTGTGTGTGTGTGGTTATGTGTGTTTGTCTGCATTGACAAAGCTAGTACATTGTCACAAGTGTGTGTCTGTGTGCCTGTGTGTCTGTGTGTGGTTCTGTGTGTTTGTCTGCGTTTGTTTTTGTTGCTGGCAGTCTACATGAACGCAGGCTCTCGCGCACAGAACACACAGTCCTTCGGCTACAACCTCAGCTCTCTGTGTAAAGCGTGTGAGGAGTAAGATCTGTAGTAGTAGTAGTAGGTTTTGCATGTGTGCGTGTGTCTGTGTTTTTGAGTGTATGTGATGTTTCGTGTGCTATTGGAAAACTACATGAACGCAGGCTCTTGCAACGCACAGTCATTCGGTCCCTCTGCAATGTGCATGAACAGTAGGGAGTAGTAAAGTAGTAGTACGAGTAGTAGCCATGCGTGTGTGTTTGTGTTGTGTTGCACCGATACCATTTTTTAGCCCTGATACCGATACCCGATACCTGATTGTGCAGTATCGGCCGATACCAATACCATACCGATACTACTCGTTCTACTACTACTGTTCGAAATTTATATACAGTATATATATGAAAAGTTATACAGTATAGGCTACTTCTTGGATGTAACATCATTGCTATTATGGCTGTGTCAGGCTGCTGCCTACTCCAGTAGAACTTTTTATACTTTTAAATACCTATGATAGATCAAGGCTCCATTTAACTGTCATACTAGCATCTGTAAATGGTATCGGTGCCCTATTTGTTGGTATTGGCAGATACCGATGCCAGTGCCACCATTTTAGTGCGGTATCGGGGCCCCGGCCGATACTGGTATCGGTATCGGTGCTAGTTTAAGGAAACTCCCGCAAACTGACCATTTCGCTGTTCTTTCTTTAATAAACAACGTTTCGGTACTAGACCTTCATCAGGCAATCTCGGTATCGGTGCAACACTACTGGAGTTGGTGTTGCTCCTTGGAAACTACATGAATGCTGGCGCACGTAGCGCACAATCATTTGGCTATGACCTAAGCTGCCTTTGCAAGTTGAGGAGAAAGAGTAGTAGTTGTAGGTGTGTAGGAATGTGTGTGTATTTGTTTGTGCGCGTATTTGTTTGTGCACGCTGCTGCTGCTGTTGCTGCTGTTGCTGCTGCTGGGGAACTATGTGAATGCACACAGTCATTCAGCTATGATCTCTGTTCCCTCTGCAAGGTGTGTGGAGAGTAGGAAAGTGTGTGTGTGTCCATCCCTGTTTTTGTGTCTGTTTCTGTCTACGTTCGTCTGCATCTGTGTGTCTCACTGTGTGTGAATGCTGGGGTTGTGCATCTTTTTCTTTGATTTTTCTTGCTTGAGTGAATACTGTACTGTAATGTATATGAGCTGGTGGAAGAGAAGTATGTGTGCGTTTGTCTGTGTGCATGTGTGCTTGGGTGCGTATATGTTTGTGTGTTTGTCAAAATCAGAAGAAGCACCACTATGATCTCTCCAGAACCATCCATTTTCAGACAGACAATTGCCGTGTTCCCTGTCTGCAGCCTGGTCAAGTCATCATTAATTTCTGTGGAGTTCAGAATGAGTTTTGGCCCCACCAGCTCTCACATCATTTCAGGGAAAAGAACAGCAGATTCATCCCATAGACAAGAAGCCAGAAAGCTTTAGATCTCCAATGATATCTTCTCAAATAATGGTGTGTGTGTGTGTGCGTGCGCGTGTGCACATTTGTGTGTGCGTGTGCGTGTGTGCGTGTGTGTGTGTGTGTGTGTGTGTGTGTGTGTGTGTGTGTGTGTGTGTGTGTGTGTGTGTGTGTGTGTGTGTGTGTGTGTGTGTGTGTGTGTGTGTGTGTGTGTGTGTGTGTGTGTGTGTGTGTTTCTGTTATCATCCAGTTCCATTCGTCTCAAGGCAGATGGATCTTCTCTTCAGCTCTCTCTCAGGGTCACCATATTCCACTGCGGCACATTTTACTTCATAAACTGTCACCTTTTTTTACACGGCAAACAAGATAAGCCTATAATTTATGTTTCTGTGAATGTGTGTGTGAGCGTGTGTGTGTGAGCGTGCGTGTGTGCGTGTGCGTGTGCGTGTGTGTGTGTGTCATCTCAGCGGTGAGGGGTCAGGGGATTAGTATATTTTTCTACCCCCACCATAGCTAGGGAAGCAATAGGGCATGGCTCTACACAAGAAACAGATTGCACACACACACACACACACACACACACACACACACACACACACACACACACACACACACACACACACCACACGTACACACAGGTATGGGGACAGTCATTGTCATACACTCACTTATGATCCTAGAAACACACACACACACCGAGCATGCTGATGTTGCGATGCTTTTATGTCACCTTGAGCTTATCGGCAGGGCCCATCTAAAGTGGCTCTTGCCGCACAGCGGCTCTCTGTTCCTCCTCATACTTACTCCTCCTTACCATTCGTTTTCCTCTCCTCCCTACCATTCGTTTTCCTCTCCTCCCTACCATTCGTTTTCCTCTCCTCCCTACCATTCGTTTTCCTCTCCTCCCTACCATTCGTTTTCCTCTCCTCCCTACCATTCGTTTTCCTCTCCTCTCTACCATTCATTTTCCTCTCGTCCCTCTCTGTCAACCATCTCTCTGTTCCTTACCCCCCCCCCCTCTCCATCCTGTTCACCATCCATCTTTTTGTCTGTCTGTCCCCTCTCTCTCTTTCTCTCTCTCTCTCTCTGGATCTTCTCCTTGTCTCGCCACTCTGTCTTCATCTTCATCTTCCTCCTCCTCCTCTTCCTTGTCTGTCTTTGCAGCACCTCTGTTCCTCCTCCTCTTCCTCCCCAGGTGAAAAAGTGGTTCAATTTAGTACAATAAAAGCACAACTGAAGTGTACTTAGCATGTTAAAAGCGCACTCACACTTTTTGTGCTAAGAAAAAGTATGTTTACAATATGCTTATTTAAAGTGTACTTAAAATTAGATGTAATTAAGTTGCTCTCAAAGAAAGTACACTTTGCGAACCATACATAAAGTGCACTTAGAAGATGTTTGGCTAAAGTGTGTTTTAGAGGAATATACTAATAGTGTTCTAATAGTGAACTTACTAAAAGTGTATTTTTTAATAACATATTGCAATTGCACTTTTTTTAAGTGCACTTTGATTATACTTCATCCAAGTGACTTCGAAGTGTGATTTTCTATAGTGCGCTTTAAAGTAAATCACTTTAACATATTGGAAGTATACTTTTTCTAAGTGCACCATGATTGTGCTTCATCCAAATATATTCAAAGTGTGCTTACACAAAGTGCATTTACCCATCATGCATCATCATGCATGTACCATCATGTAATGCACTTCTTGGAGCTCAATTTCTCAAACAGAAAGCCATTGACCTCTAAGGAATATCTTTGGTTTGCATGAAAATATTACTCATTGTTATATTCTGCGTTTATTGTAGGAGTTTTAAAATTTTAAAGTGGTACACAAAAAATGACCATGTTCCCACCGTCATTATGATGGTCACGTATATGTTCTGGTATATATAGGCTCACACTTCCCATGACATCATGGTGAGAGGTAAGTTGGAACTAGTTGTTCAAACAAAGAATCAATGGTCACCATTAGTGATCAATCCAAATGATCAATTGCAGGAAGGTGGAACAAGAATGAAATAAAGTGAAATGTGTATCTGAAATCTCTGTAACAATGCAATGATTGTAAATGTCAGTTGTGCTAGGCATGCATACTGTATCACTACTGTGACATGTGGCTGTGTATAATGTACAAATGTACAAGCTCTGAGGACCAGCATGGATTGTACTATTACATTTATATTATTTCATGTACTTGGGAGTGTACTGTAAATATACTTCAAGCATACCTGTTATATATTTACAATACTTAATATGATATACTTTTTACAGACTTAAAATGTTCCAATGTAGTCCAAAGAAGCATGAAGTTAATATACTTTTATTGTACTTCTAGTAACAATAAAATGTTATAGAAGTGTACTCAAGCACACTATTAATGCCATACGAATGCATGAAAAGCGTGTTTGGAGCATACTTTCAAAAGTATGCTTGTAGTGCACTTAAAGTTGTCCAAAAGCGGTGCCAATTTAGCATCCTCAGTGTGCTGCAAGTGTGCTGAAGTACTGCTTTAGTAATGCTTCAGCGCACTAATAGTGCAATGAAGCGCACTTTAAATCGCCGAAAATAGTACACTTTGTACTAAGTACGGTCAAAAAAAGTACACTTTAAGTATATGGGTTTTTCACCTGGGTATCCATGCAGCAGATCTCTGTTCCTACTCTTCTTCCTCCCTCCCTCCCTTCTTCATCCTTTCTCATCACCCTCTCTTCCTCTCACCCTACATGCAGCATGTCTGTTTTTTACCCTCACCTTTTCTCCATCCCTTCTCTTCATACATCTCTCTTAATCTTCCTCTCTCCATGCACCATCTCTTTTTCTCTTCCCTCCCTCCATCCCCCTCTCTCTTCCTTCATCTTCCCCTTCATCCTCCTCTTATCCCCCCTTCTCTTCCTCCATCCACCCTCCGTCCACCAAAACACACTTGGCTTCTCCTTCATCTGGGGCCTCCAGATAAGCACTCTAATGTAAACACAGGTGTGTGGTGGGTTATTGTGGCTGGCTGGCTGTCTGTCCTTCCGTTTGTGTGTGTGTGTGCGTGTGTGCGTGCGTGCGTGCGTGCGTGCGTGCGTGCGTGCGTGCGTGCGTGCGTGCGTGCGTGCGTGCGTGCGTGCGTGCGTGCGTGCATGTGTGTGTGTGCTTGTGTGCTTGTGCGTGTGTGTGCTCGTGCTTGTGTGTGCTCGTGCTTGTGTGTGCGTGCGTCCGTGGGTGTGAGATAGGCTGCTGTGTGTGAGCGTGGATGGGTATTTCTATGCAGTTGTGGATCTGTGGGTGGGTGTGCATGCATGTCTTTTTTCCCAGTACAAGCTGCACTCATCACTTTCATCTTTGTGTGTATGGGCATATCTGTCAGAAATATAAAGGTTAAGTTATTATTATTACGATAGATAATTCACACCTAGACACTGTGCCTGCAGACACATACAGACACATCTGACATTTTAAATTGCCCATCCCCCTACATTTGTCAAACCCTTTCCCATGACTTTCCGTAGCCCAGGCAATAATTAGCCGAAGTGATCCTGTTATCAACACGCTCCCTTTAATCAGCCATTTCTACTGCTGCTCCCCTTTAAATCAGACTTTGCCTGATGGAACTAACACATTTTACACATGTTACTTCCTGTTAATTTGGACAAATGTTATCATTTGGTTTCCTGAAAGTGAACCTACAGTATAAGCATTTTATTTCAAACTGATTTCACATGGATTAGGAATAGATTTGCTTATGGCAGTAACTCTACCGTACACTTGTCCGTTCAAATCCCCGTGGCAAGATGGTCAATTGCCTCTTCCCACCGTCCCCTTCTACACTATCCCTCTCATTGTGTGTACAGCACTGAATTCATTCTGATTTTTTTTTTTAGACCCGCAAGAAGAGCCCTCGTGCTGAGGTTGTCTTTCAATCTCACCTTTGTATGGTTTCCCAGCAGGGGGAAAGTGTCAAGGAACCGACTCACACAGTTCTATGAAAGAGCACGCACAAGCCAAGTACAATGCCAATATACTGTACACTACAGTACTGCTGACACATGAATACCCATTGACAAAGCTAGTATATTGTTACGTGTGTGTGTGTGTGTGTGTGTGTGTGTGTGTGTGTGTGTGTGTGTGTGTGTGTGTGTGTGTGTGTGTGTGTGTGTGTGTGTGTGTGTGTGTGTGTGTGTGTGTGTGTGTGTGTGTGTGTGTGTGTGTGTGTGTGCGCGCGCGCGCGCGCGTGCATGTGTGTTTGTGTCCATGCGCGTGTATTTCCACTCAGCCGCGCACTGTGGCTTGGTGGCCACCTGACCCTTAACACTATATAATTGTTTCGTTGCCTGCCGTGCAAGTCACATTATCACCTTTCACCCTCCTGTCCTCTCGCAAGATGGCTGCGCTGCGTGCGTTTGTGTATCTCCGTCTCTGTCAGTGTCTGTCTGCTTTTGTCTGCCTCTCCCTCTCTACTCTGCTTCATTTGTTGCAATATCAATGAGGTGTCAACAGGAGATGATGTGCTTTTCTTTTGCCCGGCATTCTTTCTTTTCTTTCTTTTCAATAACGATGATTGTGTTTTCGTTTTGTCCTTCACCCCCTTGCTGTGTTGTTGTTTCGTTTACCACCTTCCGCTTCTCTCTCTCTCTCTCTCTCTCTCTCTCTCTCTCTCTCTCTCTCTCTCTCTCTCTCTCTCTCTCTCTCTCTCTCTCTCTCATACAGTATAGTACTCTTTCTATCACACAATGAGGGGCTATTTTTTCCTTCTATTGAGTGTATCTCATTCAATCTCTTGCTTTCCTTTATTTGCTTTCCTGTCAGAATTGGGACATTTCACATCATGCCAGGCAATGGGGAGCTCATTCTCTCGCTCTCTTTCTGTTTGCATATCTGTCTTTTTCTTCCTTATTTTTGTTTGTTTCTTTCTTTGTCATTTTCTTTTTTTTTTAAATCTTCTGTTTTCCTTTTCGTCTTGTACAATAGTGAGCTTCATCTTTCTTTCTTTCTTTTTTTTTCTTTCTTCATGTCAATCTCTCTCTCCAGCTTGAACACTTGTCTTACACTAACACCCTCTCATCTCTTCTTTTGCTTGGTATTTAAGTTGTTGAATTTATTAATATTGTTCACACTATTACGAACCTGTTTTACACATATAAAACTTGCCCATCATCAGTTCAACGGTTGAGTTTGTGTGTGAGAATGTGTGTTTATTTGCACACAAAATTGCACCCAAACTTTAAATCTTATATGTAATAATTGGCCTCACTTTTTAAAGTTTTAAAGTCATTTATTGTCATTTTGGTCAGAGGTTACGTCTCTCACTGTTCCATGCGTAAACTAACAGTACATAAACGTTTTAATTATACACTACACTATATATAAGAAAGAAACAACCCTTTTCTTTTTTATTGGGATAGAGCAGTGAAGAGCGGGACAGAGAAATGAGCGGAAGATAGAGAGATGGGGGGGATTGGGAAATGGTCTCGGGCCATAATCGAACACAAGTCCCCGGCGTAAAAATATGGTGCCTTAACCATTTCAGCCATGGCCGAGGTCAAACCATTAAAATGCAAGACAGGACAACATTTGGTTAAGTCAGACTCAGGTAGTGTGCTCTCACCCAGTGTTTCCCAACCTTTTTGTCTCACGTACCCCCTAAACCTCTTAGTTGTGCCATGAGTACCCCCTAATTCATGTTCTATATCACTCTCTCCGTCCTTATGTGACTGCCCCATTCATTTGATGTAAAAATGACATTTTTCCAAGTACCCCCTGCAGTGTGCTCACGTACCCCTAGTGGTACACGTACCCCTGGTTGGGAAACACTACTCTAACCTATTTCAAGTATAACAAGTAACGTGTGTGTGTGTGTGTTTTTCTGTGTGCATGCGTGCGTGCAACATGGACACGGTGGATCGCTTCAGAGTTACCTGCACGCACCTGTGAACATCCAGTCACTGCACCTGATGTAACTGTCAGCGTTAATGTAGGGAAAAGGGACTAACTCTGTGTGTGTGTGCGTGTGCGTGTGCGTGTGCGTGTGTGTGTGCGTGTGTGTGTGTGCGTGTGCGTGTGTGTTTCAGCTGAAGGACACCAAGTCTGCGGACCAGAAGTCGACCCTGCTGCACTTCCTGGCGGAGGTGTGTGAGGAGCGATACCCAGAGGTGCTGCGCTTTGCAGACGAACTGCAGCACGTGGACAGAGCAAGCAGAGGTACACACATACACACACACACACACACACACACACACACACACACACACACACACACTCAGACGCATGCTTACACAAGGTATGCAGATTGCGTGCGTGCGCACACACACACACACGCCGCACATGCACGCATATAATGTGATGTGCGGTAAGTAACTTCATTGTCACCACTTTCTGTGAGTGAGTGCAGCATGTTAAAGGCAATAGCATACGTAAGTGCTTGACAAGGGTGTGTTTCATCTCATCAAGTATGCATGTGCGTGTGTGTGAGTGCAGTGGGAGTTGTGCCATATGGTTACAGCAGGGTCTATAAAAAGTTAGCTCCCCTGGTAGAGGAGACTGTGATTTGTTGCTTGCATGCGCGCACGCGCACACACACACACACACACACACACACACACACACACACACACACACACACACACACACACACACACACACACACACACACACACACACACACACACACACACACACACACACACACACACACACCACATATTTGTGCACGCATACACACACACACACCAACTAAAATTTGCATTGGCCCATCACTCTATCTCCCTGGATGTCTGACTTTGTCTGATCGTCGCCTCTCATAGCAGAGTGAGCACTCAGGCCGGCGGACTTTAATCACGTCCGGGCATCAGTGAGAGCGACATGGAAGGTCAGCTTGCCAACGGGGCCTATTCATTGGCAAAGCACCAATGTAGCAGTAGAATGGAGCAGAGCAGAGAAGAGACGGGCCATTTCAGGCCATTTCAAGTGTCCTTCTGAAACACACAGAACAACTCTCATACAAACACACTGTCTCTGTCTCTGTCTCTTTCTCTCTCTCTCTCTCTCTCTCTCTCTCTCTCTCTCTCTCTCTGTCTCTCTCTCTCTCTCTTTCTGTCTCTCTCTCTTTCTGTCTCTCTCTCTTTCTGTCTCTCTCTCTCTCTCTCTCTCTCTCTCTCTCTCTCTCTCTCGCACACACACACACGCTCACACACACCAAGTGACTTTCAGTTGACAAAGTGGCCTCTGGTCTTATCTGAAGGGCTCAGTGCAGTTTTTGGCTGGGTACTAGATGACAGGCAGAGGTGCTGGAGGGGGGGTGTCCTATTTTTGCAGCCCAGACTTTGCTGCAGAGGCCGGGCCACTCTCTGTCCCTGACCTGTGTCCATCTGACCAGGATAGCTCTTATTGGTCTGATGTTGACTCCAGATACTAGCAGATAGTGGTAAATCTGTTTTCAGCTGGTAGGTAAAGCTGTTCTCAGGGGCAAAAGTGCTCCAGTATTCAAAGAAAATAAAAAATAAAGTTCCGAATACCAAGTCTTCCATGATTTTTCCCCCCCATTTTATTATTATTATTATTATTATTATTATTATTATTATTTTACACATTATCTACTGGTGTGCCCAAGCAGCCTGCGCTGCAAAACCATTCTGGCATCATCACCTCAAAACTTGTATTCCACAGAGTGAAGGTTGTTTACAGGAACCGTGTGGTAGCTATCTTGCTGCAAGAGACATTTCATGAAATTTGAACTGTTTTTCCCAGAAGTAGTTTTGTTTGAATGTTTGCCACATAACTCTCTGACGTGCTCACTCAGCATGGCTCCCCTAGAAGGGACTTGATTGAGGACAAACGCGTTTGAGAAAGGGCCCGGCAGTACTTGGTATTCCTTTCATGAGATGTTTTCTTTTAATCCATTTGGAAATGAATGCTTTTGGTCAAGATGGCCTCCAGCGGCTGGCTGAGTGGTTTCCCCAGCCTCTTTACGCTGTAGATGCTGACAAAACACACAAACGCTTACAAGGGTCTTATCCTCTAATCAAACTACCAAGGGGGGCACTGTCTGTATACTCTTGGAGGTCTAATGGTTTCATATTTTAGGATTTGTAGAAGTGAAACATCCTTTTCGTTTGGTATATGGTGTGCCGTTTGTGCCAAAATGAAGTGGTTATTCGCAGTGCAAATGTGCTTGGAGTTTGAATTAAATGTCATCATTTATTGTAAATCTTTCAGTGTAGGGACTGTGCTGTACGTGTCCCTTTCAGTGTCTTTTACACACAGACACACGCACGCACACACGTACACGCACACGCACACCTGCTGATTTCCAATGACCCCTGACGAAACCTTTGTCACCCACTCGGTGTGATGCTCCCGGCGTGCGACCAGAGGTTCACTTGTACATAACTGATGACTGACAGTTGATTTTGACGCTGAATATCTCTCTTTGACTCTCTCTCTCTCTCTCTCTCTCTCTCTCTCTCTCTCTCTCTCTCTCTCTCTCTCTCTCTCTCTCTCTCTCTCTCTCTCTCTCTCTCTCTCTCTCTCCACCCTTCTGTATATTTGTTCTGCCACTCTCTATTTCTTAAATCAAGCGTACTGAACTGCACACATGCTAACAAAGTCTTTCTTTAGATTGTGTGTGTTTGTGTGTGTGTGTGTGTGTGTGTGTGTGTGTGTGTGTGTGTGTGTGTGTGTGTGTGTGTGTGTGTGTGTGTGTGTGCGTGCGTGCGTGCGTGCGCGTGTGTGTGTGTGTGCGCGGCGTGCGGCGTGCGTGTGTGCGTGTTGTCATCCTCTCTCAGCTGGGTAGCGTGGCACTGACTGATTATGGCAGCTATTTTTTCCCCCTCGCTGGTGTCAACCCGAGTTCGTCAATACACTGGGGGGCTCCTCTCATTTTGGGTCCTCATGAATTATTACCACTTCACCCTGCTACACACACACACACACACACACACACACACACACACACACACACACACACACACACACACACACACACACACACACACACACACACACACACACACACACACACACACACACACACACACACACACACTGAACCTACACAATCACACAACCTCGAACAACATACCCATGCACACACACTAAACACACACTCGTACCCCGTGCATACACATTCAATGAGCAAACTTAACATTCATACACTACACACACACACTACACATACATTCAACACTTGCACAATGCACACGCTCTCACACACAGACACACACACACGCATATTTAACACTCTCCATATATATACACATAAGATCAGTACACATGAGTACTAACAGGCACACAGTTGTACCAGGCCCACAGAGAAACATACTCCCACAGTGGTTGAGCTGTACTTGCTCTGAAAGCCAACTGATGTTAACTTCACACGCATACATTACAAAGATAGATGTATGCATAGCTCTGTCTGTCTTTCTGTGCTGTGTCCATACAGTAACTGTACATATTTTTTACTTTACCATTGATAAGAGCACTTACATTTAACAAGTTTGGCATTTACCTGTTGACAGCGACAGAGTAGCACTTAGTTTTGCTTTCCTGTTTCAGTAAACATGGACACATTAAAATAATCACAGCGAATAGACCTATTGCTCACTCCATGCTTGTAGACTTTTCTAGCAACTGTTACCACAGTATGACATTGCCAACAGTAACGTTAAAACCTCTGAATCCGAATCTCTGCGTGAAAAAAAGGGTTGGCGTCAAAATGATTTGCGTGAAGTAGCCTCTACAGAGCCTTTTGTGTTTTTGTGATTTTAATGAAGAGTGTGAATCCTTGATCAGCAGGAGACGGGGAAGAGGGAGAGACAGGAGAAGATAGATGGGTACTACTCTGAGTGTTTTGTATCTA
>NC_085868.1:30714094-30719094 GCF_034702125.1 Engraulis encrasicolus
GACAAGTCCTCTACATTAAAATGTAATTGTTGATTTTTTGTCTGATTAGGAAGATGTTGCCAGCTGTAGCACGCACACACATGCACACACATGCACGCATGGCCGCACGGGCGCACACACACACACACACACACACACACACACACACACACACACACACACACACACACACACACAACAAGGTGGTACATTTGATGGCTGACTCAGACTGTTTACTGTATGTAGTGTTACTGTACGTGTTACTGTACGTAGCGTGTGTGTGTGTGTGTGTGTGTCCGTCCACATGCTTTTTTTGTTTGTTTGTTTGCTGTTCAATAGTTAGTATTCTAAGACCTGTGCCAGTGTGGTGACTTTAGATTGTAGCGGGCAGTGGAAGGCTTTGCAATTACTTCTTGATGTGCAGCTTACACACACACACACACACACACACACACACACACACACACACACACACACACACACACACACACACACACACACACACACACAAATCTTCATCTTTCTTTTTGTGTGCACATTGCACACATACACTACACACACACAAATCTTCATCTATTTTTTTTGCGCACATTGCATTGTTACACCCCCTGAGATACTACTGTAGCAATCAACAGGCTCTCTCCCACTTTGAAGGCACACACACACGCACACATGCACACGCACACCTACACACACCGCAGGCATTCTCCACTAAGTTGGATTGGAAGCAAAGAGAAAAGTTTCTCCTACTTCGATCTTGAAACTCAACTAGCGCTTTCCTTGTTTGGGAGATTCTCTTCTCGCATCTGAGTGCAGCTTTGGAACACACACACACACACACATACTCACGGACATGTGTCTGCACATACACACACACACACACACACACACACACACACACACACACACACACACACGTTTACAGACGCACATGTACACATGCTCACATCAACATCACCCCCAACCCTCGAAACATTTCTGACAGCATCGGTCCACACAGTGCGGCAGTGCTCACTCAATGACAGGCCGTGTGAAACGATTGCTGGCAGGACAGTAGAGCACAGTACAGATACAGATACAGATACTGTGCGCTTGCTCACTCACGCTGAGTTGGATGTTAGAATGACATGTCTTTGAAGCCTCTGTCTACTCTGTTGCCCAAGATGGAGGAGGAGTTGTTGATGCAGCAGCTTCTGCATCTGCTGTTGTTGTTTTTTTGTAAAAGCTATGCCTTTTTTGTGTGGTTTTTTTTTTTTTCTTCCTTTTTTTGTGTTTTTGGTGCAATGTTGTTTGCTGTTTAAACCTGACCGAGGTGAGCACAACTTGGGCCGTGTCATCGCGAGCGTGAAGAAAATCGATCGTCTTTCTTGAGCAGTCAAAGACGAGACCCTGGGCTTAAAGCTAAAAATGTGGAATGAACTCAGTAAAACATTGCCCATTTTCACATGCACTTCTTTCACACAGATTTTCAATCTTCAGACTTGAAGAAGATTATGATTAGCAAGTTTAAGGTGCAGTTCATACATACCCGGGTATTTTGATATACGAAGACCTTCCCCTTCGGTTGTGCCTTTCGTTCACAAACAAACAAAGGTTTTCCTTCTATAAACGAAGCTCCAAAAAAACTCTGGCAAAAGTGGAGATTTTTAAAAATCTCCGGTTAGCATTTGTATATAAACAAAGATAAACGGAGACTTCTACTTACGGCGCACAGGCTTAACATATTTATGACAGCTCTCAACAGCATATTTATGCGTATTTGCCTTTGATGTGAACGAAAATATTTTGCTAAGCGTAGAGAAGAAAAAAAAATGTTTATCAAAATACCCAGGTATGTATAAAAAGCACCTAAGTACCAAAATGATGTTCACCAACATTCCAAATGAATATGTGTGCGTAAGGAATTCAGTGTACATGTTCAGCAGAATAGTGAATTTGCCTGCCAAGGAGGCATTTCTGTGGTTTCCTGTAATAGATAGTTTGGTTTGTCTTCCCATATTCATTTGACATGCCAAATGCAGGTAATAACTGTGTGTGTGTGTGTGTGTGTGTGTGTGTGTGTGTGTGTGTGTGTGTGTGTGTGTGTGTGTGTGTGTGTGTGTGTGTCCTTGCCTACGTGTGTGTGTGTCCTTTTGTGGGTGTGTTCTGCAGTGTCGGCAGAGAACTTGGAGAAGAGCTTGCGTCTGATGGAGAGACAGCTGCAGCAACTGGACAGAGACCTGCAGACCTTCAGCTCCCCACAAGACGAAAACGACAAGTTCACCACCAAGATGACCATATCCTTTACACACACACACACACACACACACACACACACACACACACACACACACACACACACACACACACACACACACACACACACACACACACACACACACACACCTGAACACATGCTGACACACACAGACAGGAATGATCATATCCTTAACACACACACACACACACACACACACACACACACACACACACACACACACACACACACACACACACACGACCGTAACCTTTACACAAAGACACACGAGTACAGTGCCACACACAGAGGAGCAAAGTGCAGTAGCCAAACCCTTTTTGTTAAAACATGTAGTTACTGCACCACTTAGAAATGGCCAAGAATTTCCAAAGGCACACTGCTTGATTATGTTAAAAAAAGCCTTTAATATGATGGGCTAAAGGCTTTTTAACTTAATCAAGCAGTGTGCCTTAGGAAATCCTTTACAAGACTGAAACAACAGCAACAACTGAAGTTAAATTTTGCATTTCTAAGTGAACAATTTCCTTGAGTCAAAGAACACCTGCTTTATAGAAAAAAGTGAAGCAGCACTCCTCCTTAGCGACCACAAAATTGTTGGTGTTTCAGCATGTCGTTACTGCGTTTTGACTTTGCAGACCAGTAATTCTCTGCACTCCAACCCTAACCCTAGCCCTGCATAAGGACATGAATCATTGAACATTGCACACCGTCACATACACACACCCAACCTGACAACCTCTCATACAAGTGTGTGTGTGTGTGTGTGTGTGTGTGTGTGTGTGTGTGTGTGTGTGTGTGTGTGTGTGTGTGTGTGTGTGTGTGTGTGTGTGTGTGTGTGTGTGTTGTGTGTGTGTGTGTGTGTGTGTGTGTGTGTGTGTGTGTGTGTGTGTGTGTGTGTGTGTGTGTGTGTGTGTGTGTGTGTGTGTGTGTGTGTGTGTGTGTGTGTGTGTGTGTGTGTGTGAGAGAGAGAGATTGTGAGTGTGGACACCTGCGTGTCAGTGACTTTGACACCTCTTTTAATTATTCACTCAAAAGATCTCATTCTGGCAGTCGAGTGTGGAGACAGGTGTCTGTTAAATAATGAAGCTCACCCAGCCTGCCTTACTCCTGTCTGTGTGTGTGTGTATGTGTGCGTGCGCGTGTTTCTGCATACGCGTGTGTGTGCGTGTGTCTGTCTGTCTGTCGGTGTGGATGTGGATGTGGATGTGTGTGTGTCTGTGCGTCTGTGTGTCGGTCTGGTTGTGGGTGTGTGTCTGTGTGTAAGTTTGTGTGTAAGTGTCTGTGTGTGGGTGTGGGTGTGGGTGAGTCACAGAAAGGGACACCTTAACTAGACCTAGCACAAACACGTCTGCACATCCACAGTATCAACTTACTCTTAGACTTACATTTAGACTTACTCGACTCAACAGCCAGGAGCATCCTCAGAGGCCTTGCTGTGGGAACTTGTTGCCCTTGCCATTTCCATTTGCTTCACCCCAGCTGCCAAACCTGGGGTGCATTTCTGATAAGCGTAGTTGTTAGCAGTTAGCAACTTCTGTAGTTGTCAATGGGAAATTTCATTGCAACCAACAAAGTAGCCAATATAGTTAGGAACTACGCTTTCCAGAAATGCGCCCCTGGATCAGAAACGGCTAAATTAGTAGGAAAATTGGTATTCCATTGTCTATACAGTACAGTAGTCAGCCAGTTAGTTTTTACTAGCCAGGGAACTCCCATACTTCCTTTAGTTGTACACAATCGTTCCGACCTGAAAGATCTCTTGTGAGTAGATCTGGTGGTAACCAGGCAAAGTTGTTACTATGTCATGCTGTGGTCCCTGAGTCATGTATAACGGAGATACAATACAGCCGTATTGTGTAAATTCTAGTTGTAAGTAGGTGTGTGGAGCTTGAACATGAGAGAGGCAGGCAGGCAGGCAAGCATGCACGGTAGGAAAGGTGATATGGCCTTTGATGGGTCAGGGTGTTTTTTGTTTTTGTTTTTTCTTGAAAGTGCAGTCAGTCAGTCAGTTAACTTTTTGTTGCTCCAATCCATGGCATGGCATTAGCCAGGTAGTTAGTGGCTTGTGCATCTGTCCACCACATAAAAATCATTGATTTTTTTGAACACATTTGTTGTCAAGTCAAGTCAAGTCAAGTCAAGTTTATTGTCAATTTCTTTACATGCACTGGTCATACAAAGAATTTGAAATTGCGTTTCTTGCTCTCCCATGCAGACATAGACTAATCTAGGTAAGGACATAGACAGTATAGACATAGACAGTACTCATACATGGACATAGACAGTATGGACGTAGACATTGCTCATACAGACATTTAAAGTGCAAGACTGGACAACAGAAGACTTGTAGAGAACATACATTAAGAGGAGGTATTTTGTTGTTCTTTTTTCTAAAAGTCCTTTATAGCGTTCTGACATAGTAATAGTAGCATTTGAAGAAATAAATAATTAAAAAAAGGTTTTTATTAAATACACCAGCAGCAGTATGTGTGTGTGTGTGTTTGTATGTGTTTTGAGTGCGTGTGTGCGTGTGTGTGTGTGTGTGTGTGTGTGTGTGTGTGTGTGTGTGTGTGTGCATGTTTATGTTTTGAGTTAGTGCAGGTTGAAAGTTCAGTCACAGATGTAGTTGATGCTGGTGGAATGTTCAGTCGCAGATATGGTGGTGGGGATGAGGGGGGGGAGCGTTGTCAGTGGCCTGGCTGGCTAGAGGCTGACAGTGAAGGGAGAGTGGGTTGAGTGTTCAGTATCTTGATTGCTTGATGCA
>NC_085868.1:30729094-30734094 GCF_034702125.1 Engraulis encrasicolus
GGTTTCTCTTTGCATACACACACACACACACACACACACACACACACACACACACACACACACACACCAAGCTGTCCCAGTGATCCTGTTTTGCGCGTGTCCATCCTTGACTGAAAGCCTCTGCTTGGGTTCCAGCTCCTCCCACACTACTCACACACTCACACACACACACAGCACAGCACAGCACAGCACACACACAGCACAGCACAGCACAGCACAGCACACACACACACACACACACACACACACACACACACACACACACACACACACACACACACACACACACACACAGCACACACACACACACACACACACAGCACACACACACAGCACACACACACACACACACAGCACACACACAGCACACTGTTCCAGTGATCCCTTGTGTGCCTCCTTGACTGCGGTGTACAGCTTCTTCCAGCAGGCCGGGGAGCAGTACCAGAAGCTGGTGACGATGCACAGCAGCATGGCCACCCTCTACAACTCCCTGCTGGCCTACTACGCCATGGACCCCAAGAAGACCTCCATCGAGGAACTCTTCACAGACCTCAGCAACTTCAGGGCCATGTTCACAGTGAGTGCTGTGTGCACACACAAACACACACGCACTCACATACACGCACGCACACACACACACACACACACACACACACACACACACACACACACACACACACACACACACGTACATACATTCATGCGCACACACGCACACATACATACACACACACACACACATACACACAGTAAAGTGTGCACAAGCAAACACACACACAAACAGTTTGCACAAGTCTGCTCAAACACACAGTACATGCATGCACGCACACACACTCACATAATATGATGCTTGCGCACGCACTCGCATACATCACACTCGCTCACTCGCCTTGTCTTGCTGTTTTGTGGAACTAGCAGGTAGTTGACAGTGCAACACTGCACTGCATCACTTTTACAAGCATCAGTCAGAAGTGTCGACATCACGGCAGTAGATTAGAGGTGAACAGAGACGCGTAGTATGATGCAACAGCAACACGGAGTTGCCGCAGAAAGGGCTTTGTTACGTTGTGTCATGTCAGCCCGTTCAAGCAGGTGGAGCTGATGCGTCTTCATCATTCTGGAGATTCAATAGTAAACACTAGGGAGAAAAAGAAGAAGAAGAAGAAAAACAGTAAAGATTGAAGACACTGTGTTTGTCACTCACTCCATTTGTTTGGGAGATTTATTTTGTTGACTCTCCAAAAGGTTCTATTTTTGTTGGTGTTTCTTTTGGTACATTCGCTTATTTGAAGTTGCTGTTTCCGCAGCTTCACTCTGCCCCATCTACCATCACACCAATGCTGGAATGTCAACAGCTTTTCCAGTTAACACACACACACACGCACACACACACACACACACACACACACACACACGCACACACACACACACACACACACACACACACACACACACACACACACACACACACACACACACACACACACACACAGCAGTCATTGCAAGCATGAAGCCCCACACACACACACACACACACACACACACACACACACACACACACACACACACACACACACACACTGCCGTCATTGCGACCATTAAGCCCTTAACTATACTGTAAGGCACAGAGGCTGGTTATGTTTGTCTGTTGCGTGTCTGTGGGTGTGATCTTGCATTTACATTGCTCTTTATTCACCGTAAATGTATTCACACATATACAAATAAAAATAGTGAGACATGACCCTCTGCAATGACATGCTGTTTATGGTAGCTGTGACATGCAGTCTTTAGATGTGGCACAGTCATTTGGAGCGTAGTTCACAGGCTAATGTAATTTACAGCATCGTGCTTACCAAGCTTACTGGATCATCTCAGCAAGTGTGGGGTCTTTAGATATGTGCTGGTCATTTTGCCATTTTTGCAGGCAGTAGCTCTTTTTTCCTTTAGGGAAATCATTCCACGACTGTTACTGTGAATGCAATTTACAATGTATATTATATTATAGTAGTTATAATATGATATATATAATATAATTATAATATTTAAAACATGTACACAACATCTAACTAAAGCAAGAGGGACAACCGGTAACCAAAACCAGGCAGTTGCTGAAAGATAGGCACAAGCTTGTTTAAATCAAATCAAATCAAATAAGATACATTTAAAATGCAAGTTAGAACTTGATGTGGCAGAACATTAAATGCCTTTTCAACTTTAGAACAAGCCAGCCATACTTCCACAAGGGTTAAAAACAACGGCCAAACCCTTACAAAATGTAAGAGGGGTTGTTGTAATGGCCAATGAAATTTCACCTTGTGTTTTGGGTGAGACATTGCACAGCCATTAACGCTCTTTCTCCCAAAACTTTAACTCTGGCTGGCCTCTGTCAGTGTTGGCTTGCACACTGCACTTTTGATATATATATATATATAGTTAATAACCTATCTTTATTTACCCCTGAATCTCTCTAAATCTATAATATTAACTTAAATGTAATATCTCCTACTTAGTGGCGTTGGATTTAGCATTGCTGGAAGACCCACAGCAGCATTCATTATAACGAGTTGAGTTGATGACTTGAGTAACTTTTGTTAGTTTGCTGTCTTCTGTTTCTGTTTATATCTCTGTCTTTTTGTCTCTCTCCTCCTATAATGAGTTTGTACAGATGAAACCAAATTGAGAGTTTGGAGTAATTTGACCACTTAGTGACTTGCAGAGAAGTAATGTGCTGATCTGGAAACAGGCAATGAAGCCACACCATTTCATTGTCTGGTCATATTTGCTGCAAATTTTGTACATTTTATTGTTATTTTTTACAATGCCATGGGTGCAATGTCTGCTAATTATGCTGTACAATTATAAAGTAGATGTTCTCTAACTGATGCAATTGTAACACTAGTACACGAGCTTGCTATTTATATGCCAGTTATTCAACTGCACCTGATTATATAGGTTTTTTATAATTAGGGGTGGGCATAGATTCTTTTTTTAATCTAGATTAATCTCATTGTAATTATGAAATTAATCTAGATTAATCAATATCAAAATCGCTCATTCAGAATATGCACACTACTGAAATAATGACCAAAAGTAGCCTAAATCTTGTGAGTTTCTTAAGACAGATGGCGCATAGACCAGAGCTCATCTCCATTTTTCCAAAATGCATCTCGGCTTGAAAAAAAATGGTCATGCTGATAGGCCTACTTGGTGATGAAAAAAAAATCACACAATATTTGCTAAGTGTGTCGAATAAGTTAAGGGATCATTAATAGTCATAACAAACTGATGTTTCAACATGAACAGCACTATTAAGCTGTACAAATACAGATAAATGTATAAAACATGTAGCGTTTATAATGGTCCTGGACTATGCTAAATGAGAGAGAGAGAGAGAGAGAGAGAGAGAGAGAGAGAGAGAGAGAGAGAGAGAGAGAGAGAGAGAGAGAGAGAGACTGTTTAAAAAAGGCTGCGGCTCTTTTAAGAAGAAGGCGGAGAATCTGCAGTGACATCAGAGCCCCCGCAGAATATCTAGCCACTACTCTACTTGCTCCTTGTCCTCAGAATGCCAGAGGAGTCACAACCCCTTTGCCAAACTTTTGTTAAATATATCACACGCGACAAACACGTTACACGTTACATGAGCATACAGGCTACATATGAGCATATCTCACTGTGTCGCAAATGCGCTGAACTCAACCGATCGCAACACAAACAGTAGCGAGAGTAGGCTAGTTCTAGAGTGGGCTAGTTCTAGGCATTGACAGTTGGAGTTAGACTGTCTTCAAAATGCATTTACAGTAGGCTATCACACAATCTTGTGCAACTATGGCACTGGCAAGATTTCGGGAACAGTTTGTGTTTTTGTTTGTGTTCCATGCAGTGCGTGAGGTAGAATAAGTTTGGTGCTTGAAATGGATGTCGGGCTCACACACGAGTCTGACGTCTCTCTACCGCTTCACCTTCACACAATAACGTCTCTCTAATCTACTGGTTATGAAAAATCACTAAAACAACACCTACCATGGCAGAAAGAGTAATGTTTACAGCTTGCAAACACTGTTCATATTTGGCAGGTCAGCGAGCAGCACGTAAACGGCGATAACGGCCCACCACTAATTATAATATTATATTATATTATTATATTTTATTGTTTTATATTATAATAAGGGTACTATACGTACGTCTGTGTGCTAAATGATCAATTCACAGATGCAGTCATCTCCTTGTTAATGTAACCAGCATATATCAACAGTAAGTTATAATTGCTCATAATAAGTTGTAAATATTGAATATTTATATTGAATATTTATTTATTTTTAGATGCTTCCTAGCATCTCTATAAGAGGGTATGTCCGACCATCCGTCGGTCTGTCCGTCTGAAATGCTTTCTTTCAATTGTTATTCCCTCCTGTGTCCACACATAGACGGGCGCATCTTTGTTTGCCAGTCAGACTTGTTTAGCTTTCGTGTGTGTGTGTGTGTGTGTGTGTGTGTGTGTGTGTGTGTGTGTGTGTGTGTGTGTGTGTGTGTGTGTGTGTGTGTGTGTGTGTGTGTGTGTGTGTGTGTGTGTGTGTCTAAGCATGGTAGGGGAACTTCACTGGCTTCTTTGAAGAGATGGCGAGGGATGGGACATGTGCAGAGGGAGGTAGAGCAGACAAAACAGATTGCAGACTGGGTAATTGTGATTACCATGTCCGCCCGGATCCTTATGGATGCCAATGAAACTAATGGTGATTCGACTATAGTGACTTGGGGACTTGCATTGCCCATGACCATTTACAACTAATGGCAGGGAAGCATGGAACTTTTCCTATTTTTAAGTGTAGTATTTGTTTATTTCTTGATGCCTTAAGTATCGCGCAGTTGCGCTAGAAATATAATCTATTAGCTTATCCCCCACCTTCCCACGGGATATTCTTTATCACACACACACACACACACACACACACACACACACACACACACACACACACACACACACACACACACACACACACACA
>NC_085868.1:30739094-30744094 GCF_034702125.1 Engraulis encrasicolus
GCACTGTGTTCTTACACTTATTTACAGATGTGCACACACACAAACGCACAGTCTCGCATTGTCTCCTACTTAGACTTCCTGGTCTTGGCCTGTCCATTGAATTCCAACAGCTCTCTAACTGCAAAAAAACTAAGACAGACAAAAAAGCAACAAATGAATTTAGATTGTGTGAAGAGTTTCTAATGCCCCAAGACTATGTTCCAGATTGTGTGTGTGCAAAAGGGAAGTGAATTAAATTGTAAGTGTTGGAATTAAGCAAGACTTTAGAGCACCATAATAATAACTTGATTTCACACCTTCACTAAGCTCCAGGGTGCCAAGGGGATTTTTTTTTTTTGTTAATTCACTGGGGGAAATAAGCGGACTTGTGCCAGACACACACATACATGAGAAAAATCAAACCTTAGGCTCTTGGAAGGGAAGCGGAATATGTGCAAAATTTGGTCATAAAGCGATTTGCTGTTTAAATTGGAATTAATTGCTAAATGGGCCCTGATATAATAGTGTGATTAATCACAGGTTTAATTTAAGTTGGCCCGTGTTCTGGTCCGCGTTTCGAGTCTGATGTTTTCACAGGCTGCTTCAGTGCCCATACAAGTTTTCCATGTGCAAAAAATTAGAGTAGAACAATTATCATTAAACATGCTTAAATCCTCAATACTTGTGATTTGTTTTGTTTCGTTTTAGGTGTAGAGGAGTCCCCAGTGTCTTCATGATAAAAAAAATACCCCTGTTAACTGAGAGTATTTTGAAATGGAGAAAGTGTTAGTACTAAGCCTGCCCTTGCCCATTAATATCACTAATGAAAAGGCAGGCCGGGTTATATGCAACTTTGGGAATATTAAAAGCCTTAATTAAAGAGTTTCCCAGGAAGCCTTGGTGTGCTGGTCATTTAGCGGATTTAACTGTAATCAGGGGAGACCATTTCCCAAACCGCCCTTAGACCCCTAAGAAAATAAAAAAATAAATTAAGGAAAACCTTTTTCTGTTTCTCCAATACCATCTAATATTTAGCCAAAATGTCTGCACAAAGACCTAGATGCATCTCTGAGCTAAAACTCATTATATGAATTAGAGAGAGAGCCTTGTTTATAGTATTTGTACAACCATAATATTTAATTTCCTCATTACAGAGATCATTAATGTATGCCAAAGAAGTGAAAACGAAAAAAAGAAGCGAACAATGCATCTGTTTTTTAAAGATGTCTGTTGGTATAAGATAGAAAAACAACAGAATAAGCTGGGAAGTGTTGCCTTGCCCTTGGGCTTATTCCATTTTCCACATTTATTACATATTTCAAAATTCTTACATTGCTAGATCTTCATGCAAGGACTAGACAGGAGAGACACTCAAAGGCATGCCTATGAAAAAAACCCTGTCTGTTTCTGTATCTCTCTCTCTCTCTCTATCTCTCTCTCTCTCTCTCTCTCTCTCTCTCTCTCCAGGGTTCCCACGGGTCATGGAATTTGTGGAATATCATGGAATTTCATGAAAGTTTTTCCAGTCATGGAAAGTCATGGAATTTGGCATTTTTGAATGCACAATCATGGAATTTTTTTAACAGCTGCTTAGAAGCAAAAACCTTTTTGTTTGGTGAATAACATTGTTTCTTACTCATTATACTACACTGCTTTGCCACAGACGGTTTGGTTTCGCACTGTAATGTGCAACATTCTAGAATGCAATGAGCCCACTGAACTCTGGCGGTGGCTCAGCGTCGTCTCGAGGGGTGAAGATAATCTTCAGTTTTTACACTTTTTAAAATGTTGAACGTCATTTCTTTTACAGAAGTGGTCATGGAAATTCTGTTTTTGGGGTCTGGAAAGTCGTGGAAAATCATGGAATTTTATATCTGAATTAGAGTGGGAACCCTCTCTCTCTCTCTCTCTCTCTGTTTCAACCCCCTGCTATCTTTCACTCTCCTCTTGGTGCTCTTTTTCCTTCTTTTCTTTTTTTCAAACAGGTACTTCCTTTCCCTCGTTCCCTCTCACTCCCACTGTTTCTCAGTAATGCCTGTTGCCCCTTCCAGCCCCGTATCCCCACAACCTGTAATTCTGTTTGCAGGGGACGTGGAAGAATTGTTATTACCTACTACCAAATCACCATGCCCTTTGCTCTGTCCCCATCCAGAGTGTGCACGGTACACATGCAAACATAGCTATTTACACACCAAAAAGGCCTGTATACGCGGCTAGGCCTGCTCAACGTGGTACACACACACACACACACACACACACACACACACACACACACACACACACACACACACACACACACACACATACACACACAAAGGCCTATTTTAATGCACACACAGGTATATTGTGCATCACAAGGCTTTGCAGACATAGTCAGGCCTTCCCATGTGCCTTTTTTTTCTTTGGTGACACTTCTCTCCCAGCAGATTTCCTGCCATTTATATTCGTATCTATATGCCACATGACAAGCCCCATAACACACACACAACCCACCCCCCATTCTTGTTTTGTTATTGTTACTGGGACTGGGCCCAGGACAAACTCAACTGAAACCGCCCCCCACCCAATACATGAAATCAGTGGTCCTAACTGTGGGGCCCCTCTCTCCCTGGGCCTGGGACAGCTGACCCGTTTGTCTCTCCCCTTTCGAATTTCCTGATTTATATTGTTATTGTCTCCTCACCGCGCCGCAGCATTGCTCGACAACACCAGGGCCAGTTTGAGAAGCTCCCTTTACTTTGCTTTCCTTTCGCCTGCTGCTGGTGTTTCCTCTCAAAACCCTTGCCGTCGTCACACGGCATACTAAGTAGTCTTCACGCCGTAGTTAGGGTATTTTTTCAGCACACTCGCACAGACAATTTATTGTGTGCGCATGCATAGGTTTGTGTGTGTGTGTGTTGGTATTCATGTACGTATGTGTGTCTACTTGAGTGTATTTGCTTGTGGGTGTGTGTGGGTGTGGGTGTCTGTCTGTCTGTGCGTGCCTGTGTGCGTGCTTGTGTGCGTGCCTGTGTGTGTGCGTGTGCGTGTGCGTGTGCGTGTGTGTGTGTGTGTGTGTGTGTGTGTGTGTGTGTGTGTGTGTGTGTGTGTGTGTGTGTGTGTGTGTGTGTGTGTGTGTGTGTGTGTGTGTGTCATCACTTGTGGATTGCCTCACACATGGCACTGTAGGCTTTGCTCTGCATAGATAGGGCTTTGTCCTAATAGCCTGTGGGCCTGTTAGCCACTGACAGCCTTGTGCTCCACCCCCCCCCACAACAAGAATTTGTTAATGTTTCTCAACAACACGGACGTCAGTCTCAGACCTGGGGGACAGCTAGTCTGTAGAACACTGGAATTTGTTTTGTCATACTATTCTTACTATCTCCCTTTTTCTCAGTTTTTTTCCATCTCTCCATCTCTCTCTCTCTCTTTCTCTCTCTCTCTCTCTCTCTCTCTCTCTCTCTCTCTCTCTCTCTCTCTCTCTCTCCCTCCCTCTCCCCCTCTCTCTCTCTCCATCTTTCCATCTCTTGCTCCATCTCCCTAACTCTATTCCTCGATCTGTCTTTTGTGCGTGTGTGTGTGTGTACAGTCTGTATTGTGCTCATCTGTCTATGCAGTGCAGACCCACAGCGCCAGAGCATCTGACAGGAATCCAATTGACCGTGGCTGGTCAGCAGGGGGGAGGTGGTCGAACGCAGCCCGACTCATGTGCACAGGGGGGCCGTGCCGTAGACTCCAGCATTCCATAACAGTCCGTTTCCCTCACACAGACAGACACACACAGACACACACAGACACACACACAGACAGACACACACAGACACACACAGACACACACACACACACACTCTGTAATGAGACACACACACACACTCTGTAAAGAGACACACATACTGTAAAGAAACATACAGAGACCCACACATGCACACATACAAACACACACACACCCTCCCTTCTTTCAAGTTTTATGTTTGCTGTAGATCCGTTACTTCAATGTATGGATCTGTTTTTACCTAAAAAGTGGGGGCAGTGGTTTCAGTCAACGTCTCCTAACATCCCGGGCTAGACGTGTGGGAGGCTAAGTGGGAGAGGCACACACAATCTAGAAGACTCTTGGCCTTTTGGGGTCCTATTCATTTTGTCATTTAGCACATGCTCCTGTCCAGTCCAAAGCCTCTGATGGATCTTTTTTTTGTCAGCAGGAGTGGTAGCTGATGTTTAAGACCGTGACCTTTCTCTCAGCACCAGTCTCCCCCTTAGCCCACTATACCAGTTCACCCACAAGCGCATCACCTATTATTTTCAAAGGGTTTATCCATGACGGACATCATACATGTTGCAGTGTTTATTCAACACTCAGTTGAACACCAAATACACCGTAGAGCTGTTAGAGCTGACTCTTGAGGTGTTTTTTTATTATTATTATCATTTAAATCCAAGTGTATATTGGTGAATTGACACTGAAGAAGGGTAACCAAATATGGCCTCTATGTGTTGAATTAATACTTAACAAATGCCGTGCTGTGTCAAGTTCTCCCTATCCTGCCACCATAGGAGCGTCACCCAGGAGCATCAACCGCCATGTGTCGGGCTCATCAGTAGTGATATGGAAATTTGGTAGCGTTCATTCAAGGGAGTAGGACCAAATATACTCTATAGAGGACTTTTACATTTTACTCTCTATTGAATGGCTTCAATTCTCCTCTTTAAGTGGTGATTTGGCACTGAAAATGAGAGTTCTGGCCATTCAGTGTTGAATTAACACTGGAACTGCTGTGTCCAGTTCTCCCCCATGCTCCAGTTCTCTCCCATGTTAGCCACAGTGGCACCACCAATCATGTATGACAGACTAATCCGTGATGCACTACGGCAGCCTAGACTGAGAACCTACTACTGTGTCTAAAACCACATAATGCTGCTTCTTTTCTGTGCCACCAATTTCACTAATGATGATTTCTAATTGGTTGAACAATGGCACTAATTGGAGCGTGCTGATTTACTATAGTGAAGCAATGTGTTACCGGCTTCTAAAGCCAGGCCCC
>NC_085868.1:30749094-30754094 GCF_034702125.1 Engraulis encrasicolus
ACACACACACACACACGGTAGTTCTAGACACCCCCCCCAAACCCTTTCCCAGTTGTCAAATGCCTGAGAGCCCACGAGAGAGCCCATGCCAGTGAGACTCTGGCCAAATTAGGCGTCTGGTTTCTAATTAAGAGCAGCCCACTGATCAAATGCTCTCACTTGCAAAGGAAAGCAGGTTTGGCAGGCAGGCACCTTACCCCAAACCATCCTCAAAGGCAGTCTTATTTTTATTTTTATTAATTAATTTATTTTTATTTATGTGCATTTTCTACAACCTCCTTCAGAAATTAATTTTGAGCTTAGCTGTGGCCTGCCTGAAAATCGAACGTCAAGTCAGCTTGAGATTTCTTTCTTTCCTTGGCAGTTTATTTCCCGGGTAAATAAAGCACCAAGGAATAAACAAATACTACACGTTGAAAAAAATAAAGTAAAAAATTCCATGCTTTCCTGCCATTAGTTGTAAATGGGCATGTGCAATGCTAGTCCCCAAGTCACTATAGTCAAATCACCATTAATTTCATTGGCATCCATAAGGACCCGGGGCGACATGGTAATCACAATTACCCAGGCTGCAATCTGTTTTGTCTGCTCTACCTCCCTCTGCACATGTCCCATCCCTCGCCATCTCTTCAAAGAAGCCACCGCATTTCCCCTACCATGCTTACACACACACACACACACACACACACACACACACACACACACACACACACACACACACACACTGTTGCAGGAAGTGGTGTAGAATCGATAGTCTGCATCAGCCACAGTTCAGGTAAGCATACGGCTGCTCTGAGGGAGAGGATTTATTTGTAGGACAAAACTGGCATCAAATGCGTCGAGCTTGTTTATCTTTTCGTTATCCAGTGGGATTTCGGTGGAAGCCTCTTTTCCTCCCCACTGACTTGTGCTGGGGATCTGTCTGTGTCTCCCTCCCTGCTGTGTGCACTGCACTCCCGCTTTCTAAGTTCAGGTGAGGTATTGCCTCAATGAAGAGAAAAACTATAATCAGACAGGTTATACTATAGCATTTGGCAATTGTTTGCCTTCATTTGCTAAAAGAGGAATGGCAAAAAAATGTAAACCTCTGAAAGCTCTCTTCAACCAGGATTTTTGGGGTCCATTGACCTGAAACAAAATAAAATTAAAAAAAACATAGCAAGTGGGATAGTTTAGTGACCTCCACTTCTAAGGGCTGACAGCCCACCCTCAGACATATATAATACCAGGCCTGTACAGCCACATCAGATTCTGAGCACAGCACTACATGTTCTCCCGCGCACACGCACACGCACGCATGCTCGCACACACACACATGCATGCACACACACACACACACACACACACACACACACACACACACACACGAATGCACGCACACTCTCTCTCTCTCACACACACACACACACACGAATGCACGCACACTCTCTCTCACACACACACACACAAACACACGCATGCAGACAAACTCTCTCTCTCACACACACACAAGCACACACACACACACACACACACTGACACACACACTAACTTTGCACCGTGCCATGCTTCTTAGCAGAGAAATTGAGGCGCTGAGTGGGTGCCAGACAGATCTTTAAGGTGCACAGCGAGTGGTCCGTGTCTAGTTCTGACCACTGATGGACACACAGCACACATAGCACTCAGCCAGGAAATATTGAGAGGTGCTTATATAGAGGGAGCGACTTTCATTCATTCTTCCATTTCACTCCTTTTCTCTTACTTCCGTCCACCTCTTGCTTTTCTAGGAAAATGATACAGAGGCAGCATGGGGGTCTCTCATTCTATGCACAGTGCCATGGTTGCACTGGTGAGGGAAAGAGAACACTGAATCTGGCACAGTGGGAAAATGAGAGGGAGAGAGAGAGAGAGAGAGGGAGAGAGAGAGAGAGAGAGAGAGAGAGAGAGAGAGAGAGAGAGAGAGAGAGTGAGAGAGAGAGACTGATGGAGAAAGGAAATGGTACATGAAGAGAGCGACCTGATTGGACAGTTTGTTGGATGGAACAGATGTCGTCATGGACACAGTGGGGGTAATTTCGATTCAGAATAATGTTAATGCTCCCATTACAACCATCTAACTGGCGCTGCATCCAGATCTCAAAAGCACCATGGAAATGGCATTATCCTTTTGGGGGTCATTAGTTCTTTTTTTTAATGCAGTTATTTTGCTTATCTACCAGTATTTATGTATTTATATGTCTGACATTTCTAACTCAGTTGTTCTAACTGAGCTATTCACTGGTCTTTCACTCAGCCAAAAGATTTCGTGGTTGGGGCAGATTGCCTGTTTTTGAAATTGTAACGTGCTATGAAAGTATATAATATGGTATACTGTGTTTACAATTATGTCAGCTCAAAAAAAATGCATTTTATTCTCAAATTTCTCTGCATTATGTGGACATATCTAGGGAGACGTGGTACTATTATTAAGTGTGCAGTAGTAGCTGTGATGCGGGTTGTTACGGTTAGTAGTGATGCCGGTTGGTACGGTTGGAGGATGTATTATATAGAAATACTGTATATTGTAGACATATTGATGGAGGCTTATACCCATTATTTTTGAGTGTAGTAGTCTTAGCACTGGTGCTGGTAGTGGTTCTCGTGGGGGTGATGGTTGGTGTGCGTCATGTGTAGAAATATATTGTGGACGGCCCAGCTGTGGCTCTAACGGCAGGGCACTGGCCTGCTACAACGATTCGATTCCGACCCGGGTCATTTTTCCGATCCTTCCCCGTCTCTCTCTACCAACTTGCTTCCCGTCTCTCCTCCACTGTCCCATCGAAAAATAATATAAGGCTTTTTAAAAAAGCAAAGAAAAAAATAAATATATTGTAGCCATATTGAGGGAGACTTGGCACCATTATTTTGTGAGTGTAGCAGCAGCGGTGCTGGTAGTGGTTCTAGTAGTGGTGTTGGTTGACGCGGCTGGGTGACGTGACCCACTGTGATCCCATCAGTTTGCCAGCAGCTCTCCTCCTGCGCTGGAGGTGCCAATTTAGACATCAGCCATGCCACCTCCTCACCTCAAAGTACGCTCCCCGTGTCCCGCACGATGGGAGACATTCTGTGTGTGTGTGTGTGTCTGTGTGTGTGCGTGCGTGTGTGTGCGTGTGTGTGTGTGTGTGTGTGTGTGTGTGTGTGTGTGTGTGTGTGTGTGTGTGTGTGTGTGTGTGTGTGTGTGTGTGTGTGAGTGTGAGTGTGAGTGTGAGGGTCGGTCAGACAGACACTGTTAAGGCACCAAAAAGCCAAGTGCCGTCCATGAGGTTGGTGTGGACTAATGATGTTTTCAGGTTTACAGACTTTTTTTCTTTCATTTTTTCTTTCATTTTTTATTTCTTTTGTTCTTTCTTTCTTTCTTTCTTTCATTTTTTCTTTCATTTTTTATTTCTTTTGTTCTTTCTTTCTTTCTTTCTTTCGTTTTTTCTTTCTTTCGTTTTTTTCTTCCTTCCTTCTCCATTTTCACTCCCTTTGATTGCCTGAGTCTCCTTATACGCAGAAAACCAGCGGTCGGTCACCATGGAAGGTGGCTGGGTTTGGAAAATCTCTAACAAGCCTCTCCAAACCCCTAATGGTTCAAAAGAACACAGTCCCTCCGTCTTTTTTCCATCTTGCTGCGTGTGTGCATTCGTGTGCGTATGCTTGTACGTGTGCTTGTACGTGTGCTTGTGCATCTGTGCATCTGTGCGCTTGTCTGTCTGTCTGTCTGTGTCTGTGTGTGTTTTTTTGTCTGTGTGTGTATCAGAGCATGTTTCTGCTCCATGTTCTATTCCTGTGTGTGACTGCATCTGTGCTTCTGCGTGTGTGCGTGTGTGTGTGTGTGTGTGTGTGTGTTCGTGCGTGCGTGCGTGCGTGCGTACCATCTACTAGTCTTTCTGCGGAAAAGTAAGTGTTTGCAGTGCTGACAGATTTGCAGGCCAGAGTGGTCCTGTTAATGAGAAACTCTTTCATGCTCTCCCACTTGCATGCCCCCCCCTCTCTTCCTTTCTTTTTCTCTCTCTCTCTGTCCCCCTCCCTTTCTCTCTCAGTATCTCTTTTCACTATCTATCTTTCTCTTTGTTTCTCCCACTCATATTCTCTCCCATCTCTCTCTACCCGTCTCTCTCTCCCACACTTTCTCTTCCTCTCCCTTTCTCTCTGTATCCCTCTTTTACATCTGTCTCTCACACGTTTTCTCTGTTCCTTTTTTTCTTTTCTCACCCCCATATTCTTGCTTTTCTCTTCTCTCTCTCTCTCTCTCTCTCTCTCTCTCTCTCTCTCTCTCTCTCTCTCTCTCTCTCTCTCTCCCTCCACTGTATTTATCCTTGCTCTCTCGCCCTGTTTTCTCATGCAGTCTCTTCTTCATCCCTTCCCCCACTCCTAATTTACTCTGTCACTTTTCGCACCACCCTCCTTTCAATTCCGAGCAATTCAATAAGGGGCTTTATTGGCACACCAGCCCTTTGAAGCAGTATTGCCAAAGCTGTCAGACAACAATGCAAAATAGATGCAATGTCTATTTCATCTGAATCTATAAGTCAAAGGAAATTTTATTTAGTATTATAGCCGACATCGTGAGGCGAGGGTAATAATGAAAAACATGAAGAGCATCACCATTGTTGTTGTTCATTTTCTTTCTCTCGGTCTTCCATTTTTCTTCCTCAATAGCCTGGATCTCTCTCTCTCTTTCTCTTTCTCTCTCTCTCTCTCTCTCTCTCTCTCTCTCTCTCTCTCTCTCTCTCTCTCTCTCTCTCTCTCTCTCTCTCTCTCTCTCTCTCTCTCTCCATCTCTCCATCTTTTGCTCCAATGTGTATATCCCTCTTGTTTTCACTCTCTTTGCCTGAGTCATCTCTATTGAAGCAGGCATGCTTTGGAGGAGACCCAGACAGGTCATTCTGCCCTGTGCCACTGTAGGCTGAAGGGGTCAGCCATACATCCTGTGCAAGGCAGAGGGGCACCACACCCAGGCCACCATTTTTGGGGGGGGGTACATTATACAAATATGT
>NC_085868.1:30759094-30761594 GCF_034702125.1 Engraulis encrasicolus
GTGTGACCGACATAAGTTGCAAATATATAGTGCCTAGTGTGTCCGTGAGGCAGAGAATTGGCTTGTGTGTGTGTCTGCTCTGTGTTCTTCGCCGTCTCAGTAGCAGTGGTGGAAATGGAGACAGGCAGGAGAAGGTGTAACATGAAAGTGGCGTTTGAGCAGCGGCATTATCTTCAAAGGCACATTACTTCCCACTTTCCGCTCACTGTGTGTGTGTGTGTGTGTGTGTGTGTGTGTGTGTGTGTGAGCGTGTGTGTGTGTGTGTGAGCGTGTGTGTGTGTGTGTGAGCGTGTGTGTGTGTGTGAGCGTGAGTGTGTGTGTGTGTGTGTGTGTGTGTGTGTGTGTGTGTGTGTGTGTGTGTGTGTGTGTGTGTGTGTGTGTGTGTGTGTGTGCGTGAGCATGTGTGAGCATGTGGCGTGTGTGCATGGGTGTACTGTATGTGTATATGTATGTGTGTCAGCACAGCGTTCTGATCACCTACATGCATCAGCCCAGCCGCTTTTCTGATTTCCTCTCTGTAATCATACTCCTCTCTTCCACAACCATTTCTAGCCAGTCTGACATATTTGACAGGGGGTGTGTGGTATTTCAGGTTTGTGTGAGATTGCGTGCGTGTCTGTGTGCGTGCCTGTGTGTGTGTGTGTGTGTGTGTGTGTGTGTGTGTGCGTGTGTGCACGCCTGCGTGTGTGCACGCCTGCCTGCCTGCCTGTCTGTCTGTCTGCCTGCCTGCCTGCCTGTTTCTATATGTGCGTGCAGCCCCTCGCATGCTCATACAGTATGTGTGTGGGTGTACTGTATGTGTGTGTGTCTGTGTCTGTGTCTATGTCTTTCTGTGGGGTGTGTCTTTGTGTGTTGGAATATGGGTTGTGTCCTCACAGTTTTTTGGTGTACCCGTATGAATCACAAACTGTGTCACAAGAGCAGACCACCTTTGATTGTTTGCTCTTTGCAGAAGTGTTAAACAGAATACCATCTGGGGAGATTTGGGGGTATCTCTCTCTCTCCTCTCTCTCTCTCTCTCTCTCTCTCTCTCTCTCTCTCTCTCTCTCTCTCTCTCTCTCTCTCCCCCCTCCTTTCTTCTGCACACTATACTCTGTAGTTTTGTTTCTGACAGTTTCTTTCTTTCTCTGTCTATCTTCCTTTACTTCTTCTCTTTTCCCTTTCACTCTTGTAACAGAAGGTTTGTCTATTTGTCTGCGCTGTCAACCTCATTCACGCTACATGTGGCCCCTTTTGTGTTCCCAGGTGCTGAAAGGCACTGTGTTCCTCAGAGACTGACAATTAATACCTACTGAGTAATTTCACATCCCCCAAGTCAGGGTGAGAGAGAGAGAGAGAGAGCAAGAGAGAGAGACAGAGACAGAGAGAGAGACAGAGAGGGTGTGTGTTTGTGTCTGATTCTGTGTCACCGTGTGTGCTTTACACAATACACTTTTCTCAACAAGTCAGCAAGAAGCTAAGGACTCACTTGGTAGTGGTGTTGTAATTATCGTTGTGTTGGGGCAAGAGGCAAAAGGGAGCAAGAGAGACGGAGAGAGAGGGGGGGGGGTAGGGGGAGAGAGAGAGAGAGCAGCAAGTGTGGGTGTATGCCGCATGATGGGATAGGGTAAGGGTGGGAGAAAGGAAAGGAGGACAAGTGTAGGAGGCAGACTGTGATGAATTGCAGCACCAACGACAAAATTGGAAGCTGTGTTGTTCTGCTGCTGCTACCCCCATCTCTTTAGAACTTCAGCACACACACACACACACACACACACACACACACACACACACACACACACACACACACACACACACACACACACACACACACACACACACACACGACTAGAGATGAATAGACCAGTGAACAGAAGAAGGAGCAAAGGATGAGACCAAAGTGTGTGTGTGTGTGTGAGAGAGAGAGAGAGAGAGAGAGAGAGAGAGAGAGAGAGAGAGAGAGAGAGAGAGAGAGAGAGAGAGAGAGAGAGAGAGAGAGAGAGAGAGAGAGAGATGGAATGATGGTTGCATGTGTGTGAACATGCGCAGACACACACACACACACACACACACAGACACACACACACACACACACACACACACACACACACACACACACACACATGCGCGCGCACACACAGACTTCAAACACACCAGCCCACTGGGTTCAGATGTAGGATGCTCACTTGTGATGTGCCCCCTCCATCGGCATAAGAGGAGGCCAGTTCCTCCAGAGCTGTGGCCTGGATAGGAGCTCCCTGCAGACAGACAACCTCAAGGGGCAAATCCCCTCTCCTGACACACCACATTTGGGGAATGGCACCCAACCTCTCACCTTTTATAACAACAAAACACACACACACACACACACACACACACACACACACACACACACACACACACACACACACACACACACACACACACACACACACACACACACACACACATACACACACACCTGAAGACATCCATGTGGCCCCATTGAACATGTATGAATTCTGCTCTTCAGTGAGAATTG
>NC_085868.1:30769094-30776594 GCF_034702125.1 Engraulis encrasicolus
ACACACACACACACACACACACACACACACACACACACACACACACACAGTCTCTCTCTCACGCGCGCGCTCACTCTCTCTCCATGGGACACACACACACTCAAAAGGGATACGCACATAAGCAGACACTAACTTCAAAATGTTTGATTCTACTATACATGTTATTTTTTGCCTCAATGGTCACCACACATGTACAAATTGGTACACACTAAGACACACTTACTTGTATGTTTGATTCCTCTCTGCATGCATATACACAGAAAGAGATGTGCAGTGTGTACTACACACTAAAAGGTGTATGGTTATTAACATATGAAATGGCACACGCACGCACACACACATGACCACACAATGTGTACTTGCTCACGCAATGATGCAGATTTCATTCATGCACACAGGCACACACACACTTAAGCACATTCTACAGCAGGTGCACCTGTATGTTCTAGGTCTTCACAAGTGCTCTTTTCACACACACTTGCTCTCATCGGATGCAGCACATATTGAGAGATGCATACTGAGGACCATGCACTTGGACAGACAGACACTTATTTCCCTGTGCTCACATACACACTTGCGCGCGCGCGCACGCACGCAGGCAGGCACGCACGCACGCACGCACGCACACACACACACACACACACACACACACACATACACACATTCAGGCATACATACACACACGTGCAAAGCGTCTTCCATCAGTATGTCTGAGGCACAGTCCCCCTTATTATCACCATCATCTCAGTATGCATTATGCAGCTATTCGTCTCTCTCTCTGCTTTTCAACAAAAATGGGAGTCTGAGAATGACGGGCTGAAATCAGCCCCCCGCCTCCCCACAACAATGGACCCCAATTTTTTTAGTCAGGCAAGCAGGCGGGCACCAGCGGCCCCCGTTCACAACCCAACAGTCATTTCTGGAATTGTTGCAGCCTAGGGTCCAGGTCAGTCCCCAAAATCTTTATTCTCTTTCTTTCTTTCTTTCTTTCTTTCTTTCTTTCTTTCTTTCTTTCTTTCTTTCTTTCTTTCTTTCTTTCTTTCTTTATATATCTTTCTTTTTCTTTCTCTCTCTCTCTCTGTCTCTCTCTCTCTCTCTCTCTCTCTCTCTCTCTCTCTCTCTCTCTCTCTCTCTCTCTCTCTCTCTCTCTCTCTCTCTCTCTCTCTCGCTCTCTCTCTAACTGAATCTCTGCATTGCTGTCAGTCAGAGATCTGCATCATCGCCTGTTTTGCGTCAGGCATTTAATGCCCAGAGGAGGTCAGACAGCCAGGCCACGACACAGAGCAACCACCAGCAGTTGGCACAGTCTCAAAGATACGTGTGTGTGTGTGTGTGTGTGCGTGTGCGTGTGCGTGTGTGTGTGTGTGTGTGTGTGTGTGTGTGTGTGTGTGTGTGTGTGTGTGTGTGTGTGTGTGTGTGTGTGTGTGTGTGTGTGTGTGTGTGTGTGTGTGTGTGTGTTCTGTGCAGGTGTCAGTGTGTCTCTATGTGTGAGGTTTTTCTTTCTTCTTTTCTCAGATCTTCTTCCAAAGTTAGCGGTGGGATTGTGTGTTTTTTTGTGAGCATACATTGTGTGAATGTTTTTTTTATGAGAGAGGGAGAGAGAGAGAGGAAGGCTCTACCATTGTTATTGTTGTTTTATTGTTATTCTCTGATGTCCTCCTCTCCACAGATGATCCCACTCAGTCATTCAGCCCCAGCTCTCAGCGACCCGTTCTGAAGCCCAGTAGTCACGGTAACCAAGTGCACTTTGACCCATCCTCCGGCAGCCAATCGCAATGGGCCTAACCCGACGCTTTGATTGTGTCACGTCACTCTGTTAATCTCGCCTCCCTCATTGTTTCGCATTGTTGGATTTTTTGCTTCAACGCCTTTCTGCCCACAGCCTATGCATGGCAAAGGATGGAGAAGTGAGGCGTGTAGTGGCTTGCACACCTTGAAAAAGTTTACAGCTATTTATGTTGGAATCACTTAGAAAGTGGAAAAGCACACAACACTACAATTGCAGTCCACCCCAGATTATTAAAAAATAGTTAAGCTTTACCGTAATCATAAGTGTTTTCCACTCTCAATGCGTATGCATAGCAAGCTGTTTTGCTGGGCACTTTCCTTTGGCATCTTTGAAGATCACTCTCTATGGAAATACTACTCACAACATGCAAAGTTGCTTTTGCTGACAAAAACGCTTTTGGTGTTAGCAAAGTTTTGTTTTGTCTGACTTTTGGTTGTGTCCTATGCATGGAGGTTACGGTGTGTGTTGTGCTTGTCTTTGTCTGTGTGCTGCTGCAAAGCAATGCGAATTCTCCATTTCTCTCTGTCATCTCGCTGTCTTTCTACCTGTCAAGACTTTGTGTTGGCTCAGTGTTGGCAGTGCTTTGTGGGCTCTTGATGCTCTGTGTGCTGAAGATTAGCATTACAGAGAGCTGCATAACAAAATCAATTCATGCAGCGGAGCTTTTTTTGTGTAGGTGTGTGCTGCCCATGATACTGCGAAAAGACTAGTCATCTTATTTCTGTGTAAGGGTTATTGGATTTCTCAATGTTGATTGATTGCATGATAAGCGGGGCATTTGAAAGGTCCTCTCTCAATATCACTCCCACAGAAGACGACGCCCAGACAGTCAGCGCTACTACTACCACTACCGCCCACAGACCCATACTCAAGCCCTGTAACCACGGTAACTAATGATGGAGCATTTCAAGCAAAAGCTTTCATTTTTATTATTATTATTATTTTCTTGCTTTCATTCTTTCTATTTTCCCCGTTTTTTTCTTTCTCCCGTCTATTTTTCTTTTTTCTTTTGTTCTTCCTGGAGTTTTTTTCTGTATATTTGTGTCCATCTTATTATATCCCTTCCTCTTTTTTTTCTTCTTTTGTTCTTTCTGTCTTTTCTTCTTTCTTTCTTTCTTTATATCTTGTTTATGTGTCCTTCCTTTTTTCATTTTTCTTTCTTTCTTTCTTTGTTCTTTTTCTCTGTTTGTCTTTTCTTTCTTCCTTTCTCTCTCTCTTTATATCTGTTGTTTATGTGTGAGTCGCCAGTCGCCACCCTGACACCCTGCCTTCCAGCTGGCTGTGAGTGCTGGAGGTTTGTCATCATCACTGGTGCTCTGTAGCCCAGATCTGTTTCTTTACATCAGGGCTCTCAGTGCTCCATGTCTTCATGCTTCACAATGACACTCTTGTCTCCCTCTTCCCCTTTCAAGCAAAAAAAAAAAAAAGAATAGCATCGCTTTTCCTCACAAAAGTGTTATTTCCTCCTCGCTGTTGGATTCCTCTCTGAGAAAGAAAACCATAAGAGTGTGATGCATATTTATTTATTTTACTTTATTTATTTATATTTATTTTTTTGCCAGCGTTCCTCATCTTCCCGGGCTTTGTTCCTTGTTCATTGCTGTAGGCAATGTTTATCTGTTTGCTGTCTGGCACTTGGTGCTGTGCTGTGTGCTGTGCGTCTCTGTTCTCCTTCCATCTTGAAGGAGACCCAGCTGTTTTGTTTCGTGTTTGCTAAGAGCAACAAGTTGTCTCCGATTTCATCATTATCGTGCTCCTTGCTTCCCCTTTTTATTATTTCTTTTTTCCCTCGCCTCCTGCAACGCTAATTCTCTGTCGGATCTAGTCGTGTTCAATAAGTGTGGGTGTGTGTGTGGGTGCCTGTATATTCATGCATGTGTGTGTGTGTGTGTGTGTGTGTGTGTGTGTGTGTGTGTGTGTGTGTGTGTGTGTGTGTGTGTGTGTGTGTGTGTGTGTGTGTGTGTGTGTGCGTGCGCACATGTGTGCGTGCGCGTGCGTGTGTGTGTGTGTATGTGTATGTGTGTGTATGCGTGCGCACGTGTGTGTGTGTGCGTGCGTGCGTGCGTGTGTGTGTGTCAGCTGTCTGTTATCTCGGCTCCTTCTCCGCAAGGCAACTGTAGCACTACAGTGGTTGGTTGGCAAGGTTAGCGGGTGGTGAGCCGAAGGTGGGAGGTGGAGGCAGCAAAGGTGGCGCGTAGCAAGCGACAGGGGTACGCCAGTCATTATTATGTTTTCCAACACCACCAGCATGATGCCGCACACACACAATCACAAACACACACACACACACACACACACACACACACACACACACACACACACACACACACACACACACACACACACACACACACACACACACACACACACACACAGTCCCTCTCTCTTTCAATCTCTCTTTTCTCTCTCTCTCTGTCTCACACACACACAAACACACACACACACACACACACACACACACACACACACACACAAACACACACACTCACACACACAGAGGCGTCCTCATTAGCAAGGCTAATTAGCACCCGTCTCCTCCGCACCAGCCTCGTCTTCCCCGCCTGTCTGACAGAGGCGGCCTGCAGCGGTGAGAGCAGACAGCGACAGTGACAGCAAGCGCTGCACAACCCAGGTGGCTCTTTTACACGTGTGTTTGTGTCTGTCTGTCTGTGTATGTGTATGTGTATGTGCATGTGTATGTGCATGCGAACGCTCACCCTTATACACAAATGTTTCTTTCTGTGTTGATGAGGTTGAATGTCAATATACTGTGTGTTGAAATGTACGAAAGTGTTTTGTGTATGTATACAACAATGTCCTGAAAAGACTCGGTGCTGCTCTTTGGAGAAGCATGGTAAGTGGAGAATTTAACGACAGAGCAGTCAGCCCCCACGTGTATTGTTTTTACAAGCAGGAACAAAATTGCAAATAATGCCGTCCGCTGTGACGGTGCATTTTGCCGGTGTCCTTACAAGGCATTTAAAAGAATTAAGCCCTAACGCTGTTGTGCTGTGTGTGTTTCTTTTTTTGTAATCTTCTAATCCAATATGATTTAGCACTTGAATGCAGCGGTATTGTGGCTCTTAGCCCCACTCTCCATGCTCTCTTACTCTGCACTTTATCTTCTTGGGGTTTGGTTGTTGGTGTTCGGAAGAGAAAATGCATTCACACTGAAATATTAGAAATTAGACTGCCAAGAGCGAAAGAGGAAAGGAAAGGATGGAGGGAGGGAGGGAGGGAGAGAGAGAGAGAGAGAGAGAGAGAGAGAGAGAGAGAGAGAGAGAGAGAGAGAGAGTAAGCGAAAGTGGATGTTGGAGCGGATGGCAGGACGGGAGAGGAGAGGAGAGGAGAGGAGAGTGTTCTTGGCCTGATGTGATCCATCACGAGGACAGGCTGGCCTGGCCGTGACCAGAAGTCGTACTTAGTCACTCGCCCCGCTGTCCGACAGCAAGAAGAAATGAAGGGCACTGTTGCATTATGGGACGTGCCTCCGTCTTCCTCCTGGAGGTGGGGGGTAGCAAGGGTGGCCCCTGCTCATCCTCCTGCAAGTGACGTTGGAGATCCTGCGCGGCGCCTTGTCATTTTGTCCTATGCTGTAAGCTAAGCTGTCCTGCCAAGCCAGCACAATGCGCTGCTAATGCTCCCCTTGGGGTTAGGGTAAAGCCTCGTTCACACACACGACGCTGCTAGTTACTCTTGCTCAGTGAGAACAGTCAATAGAATGTATACTCTATGTGTTCCAGCGAGACGAGGAGGCGAGTAGTAGTGTACAAGCAATGCAATGTGGGCGGATCCAAAGTTGAAAATATTTTAACTTCGAGCGAGACGAGTAAGCGAGATTGTGCTGGAAATAAGCTGCATGATATATGCAATTCTGTGAAACAGCTGATTACTCAATCATTCTCATGCAGACATGATCAAGTCGTCTACACAAGGTGTAGAATTGGCCACTCTAGACTCACTCATGCTTTTTTGCTAACTGGAAGTGAACCTCCCCTCTGTGATTTTTGTGGACATCTCTTATCAATTAAGCATATTCTAACTTGCCCTGCTCTCAGAAGGAAAAGACAACAGTTTTTTAAAGAAGACACTATTTTTGGTATTTTTAATAAGGTCCCACCTTTAAAGGTTTTGAACTTTTTAAAATGTATTGATGTGACCAAACTTATTTAATCTATTTATTCAATTATTTATATCATTGTAGATTTTTAATTTGAGGCGAATTCTATTACCTGTACTGGCCATGAAATAGCCACAGTTGCATATTTGGCCATAAATGTAAACAAACAAACAAACAAACGAGTAAGCGAGTAACCAATTGGAATGCAGAGTTCGGTAGCAAGTGGCGACCAGCCTAGTGAGCGGATCCCAAGTTGAAAATATTGTAACTTCGAGCGAAGCGAGTAAGCGAGTAACCAATTGGAATGCAGAGTTAGGTACTTCTCGCCTGTGCATTGGCAGTTAAAGCTGCAGGAACGTTTTTTGAACGCTCCATGAGCAAGTGGCAACCAGCCTAGTGTGTGAGCGAGAAGCTAGTAACTAGCAGCGACGTGTGTGAATAAGGCTTTAGAGTTAGCGGAGCGCTGTCGTTTCTCTCAGCTGTGTGCGTGCTTTAATTGGTACATGTCAAAAGGTCCTCCTGTTTCTTCATCCCTTCTTGCGAGTGTTTGGTTTAACCCCTTAGCACTTACTTATGTTATAACCTTACTTTCACCAAAATTGTAATGGCTATGTCTTAATCTGTTACCTAAGGCTCTCGGTACTGTCATAACAATGTTGTTATGATGTAGTTGAGTATTTTCAGTAGGGCTGGGTATCGCAGCCATGTTCCTGTATCGATTCGATTTCGATTCTTAGGGCTTTGAATCGATTAATCACGATTCAATTCGATTCGATTCGATTCATTCCGAATCGATTCAATCCGTTCCCTTCTTGGTGCAAGGATTTCCCCCAAAAGATGCTGTTGCCTATTTTTATATAAAAATGTCAAAGGGCTGTGGCTTGACAGTGTTAACAGATTGCTAATTTGTAATAAGTAGGCCTAGGCCTAATTGACTAATACCTACTGGGTATTTTCTATAGACCTAAATTAAACAAAAAGAACAAAAAGAAAAAGAACAAAAAAATCGATTTTGTGCCCTGTGAATCGATTATGTGAATTTTAAACGACATCGATCGATTATCGATTAAATCGATTATTTTACGCAGCCCTAATTTTCAGCAAATAGTGAATAAGCCCGTCGGCGACCCCATCTGCAGTAAGAGGCTATGGCTATGTTAAAAGCCTATTCGAAGGATGTTTTCTGAAAGTGGCATAGCTTGGCCATGGCCAGTAGGTGGGTGGCCGAGACCCTCTTCCCCCCCTCCTCCTTCCCCCTTGTCCGCAGCACTGCCTGCTCTCTCTCCCTTAACCCATGTGACTACCTCTGTCCTCACATGGCGCCTGGAGGGAGCAAGAGGGGGCCCTACATCTCCAGAGGTGACATGTTAGCCCCAACTGGTGTGTGGGTGGCCGAAAACATCCCTCCCTTGTCCTCATCTGCCTGCACTCTCCTCCTCCTCCTCCTCCTCCTCCTCCTCCTCCTCCTCCTCCTCCTCCTCCTCCTCCTCCTCCTCCTCCTCCTCCTTCTCCTCCTCCTGGAGTGAGCGATGATGGCCGAAACCCTTTCCTCCCTCCCTCCCTGCTCCCCGCCCGCGCCTCCTTTCTCCTC